>NC_079294.1:2508022-2821524 GCF_023638135.1 Falco biarmicus
GAGAACGAGCAGCTCCGTCTGCAGCTCGGCCAGGCGCAGGCGGAAGGCAGCGATGGCAGCCCGCAGTGGGGGACCTCTGCCGAGGATGGGGACCCCCACGGGGGTGAGAGGAGCAACCGCACGGCCTGCCCCAAGCAGCGGACGGTGCACAAGTGTGAGGTGGGTGGTGGCACCGGCACGGTGGCATGGTGGATAGGGGATGTCGGGTGGGAGGCTGGGACCCTGGCTGAGCGTGGATGTATGTGCAATCCACCTGGCACAGCTCGCCCTATGCTCTGGCTGTGCTGGGGCCTCATCCTGGCTCTCCATGGTGCTCAACGGGCCACAGTCGGTGGGTGAGGGCGTCTGACTTCTCTAGAGAGGGAAGCCAGACAGGAGGAGCGGCAGCCAGACTCCTATCCTCCCTCGCAAGCCAAGGGACTCCTATCTCCTTGTGGGGCTCCTTCCCCAGGGGAGGGGCTGGGTTATGGAGTCTCTTCCCGTAGCACGGCCCCAGGGAGGAGCTGACAGGCACCTGCAAGGAGGGGGGTGTCCAGTCTCAAAAAGGTGCCGTTTGTCTCTGGGCAGCTCCTGCACATTGCGATTGTGTGCGCCGGGCACAACGCGAGCCGGGATGTGGTCACCCTGGTGAAATCCATCCTCTTCCACAGGTAACAGGGAGGTGCTGTGCCAGAAGCCCACTGGTTTGGGGTTCCCAGATGAGCTGCCACATGCTGCAGGGGGGGCAGTGATGCAGGAGAGGGGCTCTGGGGCCTCTATCTAGCCCCTGTGCCACTGCTTAGGGGGCCAGAGGGGGATTTGTTTCCCCCAGATGGCTGATTTTTCTCCATCTCCCCCTTAGCCCCTGGCAGGGCTGGGAGGGATGGGGCCCATGTCTTCTTGCTTCCGCTGTGGTGCTGAGTGCTGCTGCGCTTGCCCTTGGCAGGAAAAACCCCCTCCACTTCCACTTCATCACGGACTCTGTGGCCCACCGAATCCTCCAGATGCTCTTCCAGTCCTGGATGGTGCCCTCCGTCCACGTCAGCTTCTACAACGCCGATGACTTGAAGGCAGGCACTTGCAGCCTCTTTGTTGTGTCCCAGCCCAGTGCTCAGAGGGACAAGGGGGAGGGGGGGATATTAACTTTTCCTGCAGGTCCTTCACTCCCCTGCTCCCTTTCCTGGACTTGCTGCTGGTCTGGCTGAGAAGGGGGCACAGGGCTGGTGCTGGAGGGATGGGGAGGCCCCTGGGGTAGTGCTGCCTCTGCAGCGAGCTGGGTCCCCCACTGAAACACTGGGGTCCAGGTAGAGGTTCTGGTGGCTTGAGGAAGAGCCAGGCCAGGGTGAGAGCAAAGGAGAAGGAGGTGGGTGCAGCCAGTGAGCACCTGAAGGGCCCGGGGCAAGGTGTGTGGCTGCTGGTGACACAGCTGGGGGCGATGCTCCAGCCTTGGCTGGCTGCACAGCTCAGGTGTGCTGCTCCTCTGCATGGGGCACTGGGCACACGTGGCCGTCCTGCGCGGGCAGGGGAGGGCGTGGCTGTGCCCAGCCCTGATCCGTGTTGCCTTGCAGCCGGAGGTGTCCTGGATCCCCAACAAGCACTACTCCGGCATCTACGGGCTGATGAAGCTGACGCTTACCAAGGCACTGCCCTCCAACCTATCCAAGGTCATCGTCTTGGACACCGACATCACCTTCGCCACCGACATCGCCGAGCTCTGGGCCGTCTTTGGGAAGTTTTCTGGTGAGGACAGGGTGCCCCTGGGGCCCTGGCTAGTCCCTGGGTGCTGGGCTTAGGGTGGCAGTCCCCATCTGCCGCAGCACCGACGCGGCGTGTTTGCTCGGGCCCTCTGAACCTACAGCAAGACAGGCTGCGTCCTTGTCCATCTGTTTCCACAGACAAGCAGGTGATTGGGCTGGTGGAGAACCAAAGCGACTGGTATTTGGGCAACCTGTGGAAAAACCACAAACCGTGGCCGGCCCTGGGACGTGGCTTCAACACGGGTGAGTGTGGGCTGCCGGGGTGGGCTCTGCATCCAGCTCAGGGCTCTGCATCCAGCTGGGCACGGGGAGGCGGGGGATGGCTGAGGTGAGGCAGGAGAGTCTGGTGAGCACGAGGGGGCTGCTACAGCGTCCTGGGGTTGTATGGGTGGGCGCAGGGAAGTGGCAGGGAAGTGGCGTGTCCCAGGGACTGAAGGCATGCAGGCTGCTGTGCTCTAGCTCTGTAATGGCTGGGTGCTCCCTCGGTGACCCAGTGGCCTCCTGCCTGGCACCCAGGGGTGATCCTGCTCCTTCTGGACCGCCTTCGTCGCCTGGGCTGGGAGCAGATGTGGCGGCTGACGGCGGAGCGGGAGCTCATGAGCATGCTCTCCACCTCGCTGGCCGACCAGGTAACGGTCCCTTCTCCAGGGCGGTCAGCCCTGCTGTGTTCCCGTAGCGCTGCTGGCGTGGCAGGGCTGTGCCGTCCTCCTCATCTGCCTCTGTACTCGCCTTTCTCTCTCCTAGGACATCTTTAACGCGGTGATCAAGCAGAACCCGGCCCTGGTGTACCGGCTCCCCTGCTTCTGGAACGTGCAGCTCTCCGATCACACCCGCTCGGAGCAGTGCTACACCGAGCTCTCGGATCTCAAGGTGGGTGCTGGGTTTGCTGCCTTTGAGCCTGGGGAGGGCCAGACAGACGGCACGTGCGCTATAGGAGTCAGCAAGGGGTCTGGGGGCTTGGGGGAAGTGTCGGGTGCTGCTGACTTCCCCTCCGTGGGGTGACGTGCCACTGCCCTCAGGTGATCCACTGGAACTCGCCCAAGAAGCTGCGCGTGAAGAACAAGCACGTGGAGTTCTTCCGCAACCTCTACCTGACCTTCCTGGAGTACGATGGGAACCTGCTGCGCCGGGAGCTCTTTGGCTGTGCCAGCCTCCCCAGCCCCCCCAGCGACCAGGTGAGGGCGGCTGTGACTGTCCCCAGCCCCAGAGCATGTGGTGGGCAGAGACCCCACGCAGCCGCCCCGTGGGGCTCCTGCTCTCCCTCACCTTCGTGGCGTTGCAGCTGCAGCAGGCACTGGAGGAGTTGGACGAGGACGATCCCTGCTACGATTTCCGCCAGCAGCACCTCACGCAGCACCGCATCCACCTCTTCTTCCTGCAGTACGAGTTCCTGGCCCTTCCTGGCCCCACCGATGTCACCCTTGTGGCCCAGCTCTCCATGGACAGGTATTGCTGCTGGGGTGGTGGGAGGTCGGATCCTGCCTCCGCTCCCCTGGGGAGGCTCCGCAGCTTGGGAGCTACCAGGGATCTTGAAATACGGGTTCCTCACCCTCACACCAGCACTTTGCAGTGGGGAGCAAGACGCCAGGCTAGGAGCGCTCCTCCCACTGCCCCCTGCGCTGGGCTCGGCTGGTGTGTGCAGCTCACGGGCAGGCACCCTGTTCTGAGCTTGGCCGATGTGCCAAGCTCACGCAGTGCCTGCTGCTTCACAGGTTACAGATGCTGGAGGCCATCTGCAAGCACTGGGCAGGCCCCATCAGCCTGGCGCTGTACATGTCGGATGCGGAGGCTCAGCAGTTCCTGCGCTACGCCCAGGCCTCGGAGGTGCTGAGCGCCCGCCGCAACGTCGCCTACCACATCGTCTACAAGGAGGGGCAGTTCTACCCCATCAACCTGCTGCGCAACGTGGCCTTGGCCAACACGCAGACACCGTACGTCTTTCTGACGGACATTGACTTCTTGCCTATGTACGGCCTCTACGATTACCTCAGGTGAGGCTCTCTCCAGCCGCTCTCGCTCAGCCTGCCAGGCTGCCCAGCACCAGGGTTTGCAGGAAACACCTCGGGGCAGCAGTTTTCAACGTGCAGAAGCTGTTTCCTTTGTGTTCAGCCTTGGGATCCTGGCCTTGCTTTTGTCAGATGCCACCGGGTGAGGAAGGAGCTGTGAGGGGTGCCCAGTTCCTCCTGCCCCTGCATGGCACCACTCCAAAGTGTCCAAAACCAATTAATGCCCTTCCAGAGCGGCGGGCAGGCTGGTAGGGCTGAGGAAGGGGTGCTGTGGCCGTGGCTCACAGCTGAGGGGACCTCACACCCTTCTTACCACCCTAGGAACTCCATCCAGCAGCTGGAGCTGCCCCAGAGGAAGGCAGCTCTCATCGTGCCGGCTTTTGAGACCTTGCACTATCGCCTGACCTTCCCCAAATCCAAAGCAGAGCTGCTCTCCATGCTGGACATGGGATCCCTCTACACCTTCAGGTAGGAACCGGAGCTGCCCCACCATCCAACGGGGCCGTCACGCCCGGCAGAAGCCAGTTTTGTACCCTTGCGCCTCGGGGCTGCGGGGCAGCCGGCTCAGAGGACCGCCCTGCATCCTCTGCCTCTCCCGGCTCTCCCATTTCCGTCGCTCCCCGCAGGTACCACGTGTGGCCAAAAGGCCATGCCCCAACTGACTACGCCAAGTGGCGGACGGCCACCGTGCCGTACCGTGTGGCGTGGCAGCCGGACTTCGAGCCTTACGTTGTAGTGAGGCGAGACTGCCCCAAGTATGACCAGAGGTTCGTGGGCTTCGGCTGGAACAAGGTGTCCCACATCATGGAGCTGGATGCGCAGGTGGGTAAGGGGCTGCTCCGGGCCCCGTGGAGCTGCTGGGCAGTGCCATGCCGGCACCGCCGAGCCGATGCTGATGGTGAGGGCTGCCGCTCTGCCCCCAGGAGTATGAGCTGCTGGTCCTGCCCAACGCCTTCATGATCCACATGCCCCACGCCCCCAGCTTTGACATCTCCAAGTTCCGCCTGAGCGCAGGGTACCGGGGCTGCCTCCAGACGCTGCGGGAGGAGTTCCACCAGGACCTGTCGCGGCGGTACGGGGCTGCCGCACTCAAATACCTCACCGCCGAGAGGAGCCTCTGACGCCTGGGTGCAGTGGGCGCGGGGTGCTAGCAGTGCGCTGGAGAGGGGGCTCAGGGCCCCTCCTGCCCCGGCCCACCGCCGCAGCCTGGCCCCGGGGATCCAAGCTGGCAGCGCAGCCTCTCCAGCCCGGCAAAGGGATGCCCGTAGATAGGATGGAAGACGCCAGCCGCGAGAGCAGCCAGTGCCTGCAGGCCAGCTGCTGCGGCGTGGCCAAAGGTTTTTTCGGAACAGCAGCCTAACTGCGGTACAGGGGAACCTCCCCGGGCCGGGGGCCGGGTCTCCTCCCTCCCCTGTTTTAGCAGATGTGGATTCTCAGCCTTCCTTCGCTCACCTCCCTGAGCCTGGCAGCTGGAGAGCTCTGGGAGCTGTACCTTGCCCTGCTCTGCCTCTGCTCGGTGGCCCCAGGTCCCAGTCCTCCCCACACCCCTCCAGCGCCTTGGGGAGTGGGAGGTGAGGCTGCAGAGCATCCTGTGGGTCCTGCGTGGAGTGGGCTCCGAGAAAGCCGCTGGGAGTTGGGGCCAGGGAGTACTGGGAGCTGCGGAGACCTGGCTGAAGCCCCGATCAAGGCTGGCTGGTTAACAGGGCAAGGTATTGTTACTCCCCATCTGTATGGGTGCAAAGCCGCCAGCGGAGCTGCCCCAGTACTGGTGCTGTGGGAATCCCCCAGAGCAGGACGAGCCGCTGGAGCAGGACAGGCTGGCTGCTGGCCCCAGCGGCGAGCTCCCGGAACGGGCTGGTGCCTCCCAGCTGGCAGCCGCCATGGCAGGGGCTGGCATTGCCCCGCGGGGCAGGGCTGCAAACCGCTGCCACGGGCAAAATGGCAGCTTTGTGGGCCAGCACGTGCTTGGAGAAATTCCTGACAGGGGACCACCCTGCTCCCCACCAGCTCTTGGCAGTGCAGACATTGCCATCGACAATCAGGGATGTGGTTGACACTGGACAAGACGGTAGCTGAGCACTGTGGCGGGATCCCCGGGCCCAGAGCAGCTTGGCCGGGCACTGTTCCACCGCTATCACACACTGGAGCACAGAGGATGCATCGCTTTCCTCACGCTATTTAAATTATTTAATACTTTTCTCATAAAAATTAAATGGTTAGGGTGTCGGGGTTTGGGGTTTTTTTGTTGTTTTGGGGTTTTTTTTTTTAATCCTTTCTTGCTCCTGGATGATTTTGCTGGTGGCCCTGGAGGGTCTCCGGGCTAGTTGCTGCTGCAGTCTCCGCTGTTCTCTCCTTTGTGTTACTCCGGGCTGCAAGGGCCAGCTCTGTGCAGGTGTGAGAATTTTCCGTCCACGGTGGGAGCGGCTAGGAGGAGCCATACAAAGCGCGGGGTATGGAAAGGGCACAAGCGCCTCTTGCTTATTCTCTCTTTTTAATTTAATTTTTAAATTAAAGCATTTTTTATTCTTTTTCACATCCTTGTTAGCAACTGCCTGGTTATTAATATTTTTTTCTGCTGTGAGCTTGCACGTGTCCCCTGGAGGGAAGGCAGTGGGAGGAGAGCAACGCAGGGGCAGCTTGAGCCTCAGCTGGGGAAAAGCATCACTGGGCTTGCTCTGCCTGGCACGTTTTGGAGCTTTTTCCCTTTCTGGCTGGCACAGCGGGAGGGTTGGGGAGCAGGGAGCAACAGCAGGCAAAAGGAACTGTCTGTGTCACCAAGTGGCAGGCCTGCCGGCTCCTGGCACGGCAGCGGGGCTGACCGGGGCTCCCGCCTGAACAGCCTTGGCTTTACAGGGCTGTTGGGAATAAAAACTGGTGCTCAGGGCAGACAGGCTGCCAGCCTGGCCTCTGCAGGGCGGGAAGGACGAGTGGTATGCCAGGAGCAAGTGGTTGAGGCTTTATTTGGGAAAGGGCTGGGAAGACATTGCTAATAGCTGTGAAGCAGGCGCAGCTCCACCCCGCCAGTCCCCAGCAGGCAGCTCTTGTTTAATAAATAGAGTCAAAGCTCATCGCTATCGCGCCGCCGCCACGCTACGCGACATGATGGGTTTAGATCTGATCCAGACAGTCGTTTAGCCTGTCTTTGCTAGAGGTGCGGCACTGGAGCAGTGCCGGCATGTTTGTGGGACGGCTAGGTGGCTACAAAAATGCTGGCTCTGTGGGTTTTTTTGGAAGGTGTACAGCTGTGCCTACAGCAGGAGGACCGCGTGCCATCATTTTCGGGTACTTCTTCCCAACCTAGACAGTCCTTAGCCCAAAATGTGCCCACAAGGGGTGTGGGTACTTGGAGTAAACCCAGCTCGGTGCTGGTCTCCGTGTGCCCTCTGCCGGGCAGCGTCAGCTGGAGGCAGCCAGGGAGCCAGAGCCCGTGGAATTTTTCTTTTAACCCAGCACAACCCCTTTTAGAGCTAAAATTCATTTCTACTAACGCAGCACCCTTCTCCCTGCCAAGGAAGCGAAGCCTCGAGCCGCAGCGTGCCACAGCCATCACGCACAGCCACGCTCAGCCACCCCTCCTGGGGCTGGGGGCTTTCCGGGGGCACCCTGCCAGCCCCTGCGGGACCCGCTGTCCCCGCCTGGTACATACAGCTAAAGGAGACGTGAGGTTTTATTCTGTTTTATTTAGTAAAATGTTAAAATAAATAAATACAAATTGATCAGATGCTCTGTACCACCCCACCACCCCTGTTAACTGGCTAAAATCTAAACACATTTGTACCAAAACTGAAACCACAAGAGACTTGAAGGCAGCAAAGAGACTGCAGATCACTATGAGCATCAGGCTAAAAAGAATAGATATTTTAAAACCCCAAACCAGCTCGTGAGTCAGTGTTCTCTTGATGTGATTCTGTGACAACAGAGCAGTGCCAGTCACAAAGGGCATTTTACACCAGGGCCTGCACGGATGGAGGTCGGGGCGGGGAGAGGGACACCATAGGTGGCACCGGCCCACGGAGAGCAGACCCAGTGCTTCACCACAGGGAAACCCAGCTGGGGGAGAAGCTGCCACCCCCCGTCCCGTCGCAGCGCCAGGCCCGTGGTGCTGGTCACCAAAAGCACCTGGAGACGTCGGGCGGGCTGGGGAGGGACCGCGCTCCGCCGTGGCACCCGCAGCATCAGCTCCTGGTCATCCCCACGCCAGGACTCCTGCTGTATGGCTTGGTCTAGGGTGAAATGCTGGGGTGGGGGACGGGGCGCACCGGCGGGGCGGTGGTATCAACACACCTACCGAGGTGGTGCCACTGCCATCGCAGGAATGCGAAGCCACGATCGAGGCCCGAGTATTTTCTCTATACAAGCAGAGCCGCCTTCACAAACCTTCACAAACCCACCTGCCCTCGGCTGTGGACGACGTGGTGGGTGGTTGCAGGTTAGAGCCACTCGGCCCCGAAAGGCAAAGCACCGCATGGGAAGCCACCCTGCTGCTGGGCCGGAGCACCCAGGCAAGCAGCGGCTCAGCGCCCTCCCTGCGCAGCAAAGTGGGCTCCTTCCTCCGCAGCAGCCCGAGCAGGCGGTGCTGGCAGCCTCCGGCCCCTGGGACCTCGCTCCATCTTCACTTAATGAAGTTTTGCGACCTGCGCTTCGCTTCTGTGGGACTACAGAGGCGGCCAGACACCTCCGCCCGTGTAAGAGGGTCCTGGGCGGCCCCGCAGCTGCAGCCGGAGCGAAGCGGCTGGTGGGCCACGACTGCCTGCTGGCTGCGGTTGCGTGGGGCTGCCGGGACCCTGCCCCAGCCACGGCGGCTTCTGCGGCAGCAAAAATCCTCCTTAAGGAGGGTCTCGGCCGCCTGTTGCGTGTGGCATCAGGGACGACGCAGAGACAACGTGCCTTCTGGAAGGGAGAGCTGACTGACGGGTAAGACGCTGCTCCTGGCTCCAGAGTCAAACACCGTTTTGATGCCAGTGATAATTAAAGAAACATGAGACTATGATTAGAAATTACACGTTAGCCCAGAACAAGCAGAAACTCGCAGCCTCCTGCCGCAGCCGGCACTGGGCGCAACTGTGCCTCCTCCTCCAACAGCGCCTGCTCCCACTGCCCACAGCCCAGGAAACCAGCTCCGCGCCAGAACTGCCAGCACCCGCTTTACGGAGGGCAACACCAGGCATGGAGGGCTTGCTTTCTTAATTATTTAAGTGCCCTCTCCCCCTCCATTTTGGCATGCCCCCACCTGAGAGGCCAAGATCTGGGTAAGGAGCAGAGGAACCCCTGCCCTTGCTCACACGTGCACAGCATCTTCCCAGCTCTGCTGCAGGATCAGCCCTCTGTGCAGGGGACCCGAGGCCAAAGGTGGCCACTGGGCACGGCGCTGGGGCTGCCCCGTGCCCACCCACTGCCCCCCCGGAGCTGACCCCAAGGCCATTCTGGGCGCTCGCTAAGAAAAGGGCTTTCTCAAAACTCAGAGGCAACGATCCTTTGTTTCTTTTGCAACAACATGGACAAAACAGGGTAGGTGACAAAGGGGTAGGAACTGGTCGAGGTCTACTTTTGCCAGCATCAATTTAGGAAAAAAAGAAAAAAAGGTGCAGATTCCCCAGGTGGTGAGGACTCGCCGAGCGCCAGCAGACTGGCAGCGCTCACCGCCGCCGCGCTGCCACCTCTCCACCCAGCACAGAGTCGAGCTCACACGGCTTTTGGGTTCTCCAGGCACCCCTGACAGTAAACACACCCTTAAGTACGTCCTCCTTCCTAGGCAGGGACTGGGCTGAGCTTCTCCGTCTTCAGAGAAAAAGCAAAAATGCATTTGGGCTGAGCTTCTCCGTCTTCAGAGAAAAAGCAAAAATGCATTTGGCACCTGCTTGGATACTACAGAGTGAAGAACAACACCACAGAGCTTACTCGGGGCTAACACAGGTGAGCTGGGCCAGCCGCCCTCCCAGGAGGGTGCCCCGCGGGCTGCTGCTTCACGCAGCCTTGGTGCAGCCCCTCAGCTCCCGGGGGGTTACACTCAACTTACCAGGTGTCCCAGTCCAGCTGCACTGGTGAAGTATCCCACTGCATGTGTCCCTAAAAGCACCGATCCTAAGCAAAGAGGGAGGCATTGCTGCACAGAGGGGGCTGGGCGCAGAACTGCCAGCTGTGACGGCTCAGGGAGCAGCAATCCCGCAGACACTCCAAGAGGTGGCCAAGAAGTCACCGAGTCACAGGTCCTGCCCAGCACCATCTTCTCTGCTCAACTCAGGACCCACAACCTCTGGAAGCTGACACTGGTTTCAACTGGGCTGATCGTTAACACTCAAACTAAGAAGGTGCAACCACACCGGCGGAGCTGAACCGTTAGCTCATCTCAGGAATATTTCTAGCCAAGAAAACCTCTAATTAATGCGATCCAGACTAGAGCAGGCTCTGGCTGCCCCAAGGTCGGCTTGATCTGCCTTACCCCGTGCTGCACACAGCAGCCAAGCAAGGCTCCGCCAGGACGGGACCCCTCGGCGGCAGCAGCAGGGCAAGGGGTGCCTTGGTGCCCCCTTCCCTCCCCACCTGCGGCTGAGCAGCTCTTTTTCTCCCACCACACTCTGTCCCTTTGGAATACAGATCAACCCCAGCCAGACTTCGAGGTAGGATAAAAAGCCTTTTTGTTCCAGTCTCCACTGAATTTTCACGCCCTGTAACTGCAGGAATGCCTGTCCCCTCACAACAGAGCCCTATTTCGCTCCTGGATTTTTCCTGCCCTCGCTTTCCCTCCTTCTCATCTCCATTTCTTTCTGCTCTGCTTCACCCCACGTAATCTTCATTTCCTTTGCTCCTCGTGCTTCCTCCCCTCCCCTCCCCTGCCCGCAGCCCTGCGCCCCTTCTCACTGCCCTTGCTTCCCAGCGGCAGCTGCTGTCCTCTCCTTCGTCCCTGCGGCACCCACCCCTGGCCCGGGGAGAGGAGAAGCCCTGTCCTGGCTCTTCCCCCGTGACGCACTTCGGGGACTTGATTTTCACAGCACTGATGCTCTTGGCAAGCCTGTTCTCCATCCCCTACTCAGGTAGTTTAGCAGCACTGACGGGGGATAGAGAGACCCTCACACAGGTAAGGTCTTGGTTTGCTAAAACAAACCCATGTCTTAAATGAACCTCCAGGAGAGGAGCTTGTCTCTTCAGGGGTCTATAATTACCAAGCTTACCAGCGCATGGTATAAATAGTTTTCTTTATTGGCAAGTTTCAACTATGTGCTCAGCCTATACAAGACACAATGATGCAGAAAGTTCTTGTCCCAGATAAAAGATAAACACGGGGGAAGTGGGAGCTAAAGGTGAAGGACAGAGAGTCATACTTTTCAAGTATTACATTCCATTCTGTAGGTGTTACAAACAGGACGGAGGCTTAAAGAAGGATCTGAGTAAGATGGCAATAACCTGGAGACAAGATGCCTGCAGCTCTCGTGTCTTCCTGATCCCACCTGATTTTTAGGGCATTCCCTGGTCCAGGTCTGAAAACAAGGATCCAACAGGGTGTCACTGCGAGGCTCGCTCGCACGCCCGCGGGGCCGGCGCCTGGCGGGCTGCTGGAAGGGTTCGTCGCAGACCTTTTGCCTTCTGAATGCCAGAAACTACAGAATCCACGTAGTGCTTGGGAATGGCCTCTGCTGAGGTAGTTTGTTGGCCAGGCGAGCCTAAGCGCCAAAAGGAATTTAGCTGCACGACAAAACGTCTTCCTCTTTCTCCAGGTTCCTGACTCTTCTACACACTCATCAGAAAACACTCTGCGGTAACCCAGCAGCGCTGAGCCTGCCCTGGATCTTCAGAATCCCAAGGGAGGACAAATGGAGGTGAAGAAGGGTCAAAACAGTTCTGGAAAGACACAACAAATTCTACCCAAAGGGGCATGGTCCACAAGGAGGTGCAGTATCGGTATTTCAGTGGTTACCTGAGCACCTCACTCAGAGAGGCCCTCAGAGAAAACCAGCGAATTTTGGTTTGCCATCTGAATGTGCTATTTTAAAAATGTGTTTCATTAAAAAACATGTATTCATCATTAGTGCTTCAGAAGCAAAGAGGGCAGGGTGCGACCCAGCTGGGGAAAAAAGAAAGAGAAACACGTGCACTGCAAATTCACAAATATTTTCCACTGTATCTGCATGGGAAGGAAATTTCAGAGTTTACTCCCTGTACTGTGGGCTGCCACAGCCTGGCGGGGCTAAGGGGGAGATTTCACCCCGGGTCCCCCCGAACGCTGATCGTGCTGCTTTTCAGGGCTGGCTCTGCAACAGTACAGGGAAGATGATGATTTGGAGCCCGAGAACTAGGGTTCACATTTCCAGACAGCTGGAATACAGATTTGCTTTCTTAAGCCTGGGCAGCTAGGAAGGCTAACATACAATATTGTTTTTCCTACCGACACCAAAACCAACAGATCTGCCCAGAAAATTATCACCTCTAATTTCTAGGTTAGCGGCTTTTAATTCACATCCCCACCAACAGAAACTTGCTTGCAACAAAGTCCTTGTTTTGCTCCTGCAGACCATTAGTGCGCCCTACCGGCACGGTAACTCCTGGCTAATGACGTCCTCAAAGAATCAGCCTCGCTACTCGCCCCACCTGCCAATCATCCCTGGAAGCGATGCCTTCACCGCGCTTTGTACAGCTCCAAACCCACTGCTGGCTCTAAATGAAGATAACGAGAACACTAATGATAATACTCATTCTTCCAGCCAGGTCACCCGCTCGCTTTCCCACTCTGACCAAAACGCACCTCTCCAGCTGTTTAAAGAACAGATTTGCAAGGAGAAGGGAATAAACCACTACTGCAACGCTTACTCTGCTTCTGAGCAAAGAAGCAGGGTGACTTCTTAAAGCCCTTAGCACCGGGCTGAGAGCCAGGACTGTCTCTGATTTGAGCTTCCTCTGTGGTCTCATCTCCTCCTTCACAACAGAGGTTTAAAAGCCACTTATTTCCCACCAATGACAAGCAATGACATAAGAATTAGTTAGTATCTTGAAGGTGGTTTGGAAATACAAAATGCCAGTCATTATGACAGCTTCCCAAAGAGCAGAAGTTTCAGTACAAACGCATTCTATCTCAAATATTACATGAGAAAAGAAACAAACCAATCCAAACCCAGAAGACAAGCTCGAGCTTTAAGCTGTCAAAGTTTAAATTTCTCCCTTGACTAGAACCTCTCACAGCTGCTAGAAAAAAGAACCTCGGTTCCCTCTGTATTCAGCAAACGCCAATTCCCCTTCCACCCTATTGTTGCTAATTGGGCAGAGATGCCCCCGGTGGACTTGCGTCCATGTAGCAGCGTCACTGCCATGTCAGTGCAGCCCTGGGAATGCTCCTTGCCCTGCTGACGGATACTGCCGCAGAGCCAGAGGGAAAACTTCCAAGCGGGATCAGCCAGCAGGACAGAAAACTACCTAGCAGCACCAAAAAGACTAAGTTAATATCATTGCTCTGCCAGGTAATGATTAACTAAAGTCATCCTTTTACAGTTTGGAACAAAAATGCTGTAACCAAAGGGACATAAAAGTCTGTACTTATCTACTCAGCTTCTGGAGACAAGCAGATGCCTCAGAACAGCAGCAATAGCTGTTGTAACGCCTCCTGGCTGGGTAACGGCACTAACATTTAAATACGGCTACCAGTGAATTTCACTTCCATCCCCTCTTGAACTGGCAAAGAAAACCGAAGGAATAGCAAGCCTCCAGGAGAGCTCAGAAGATAACACCAGAAACAAGATGATGAGAACCACAAAGACTCGGCGCACCTGCCCCTAGAGACTGTCTCTCACTGGAATGTGCTCAATGCGCCAGAAGTCGATGTTAAGAATTACCCAGCTAGAGAACAACCTGGCCAAAAAGGCAGCCCCCCCCGAGCGCCTGGCTGTTAGCTGCTGGTCACGTTCTAACGAAAGGTGCCCAGTTCAGTTCGCTTTTCCTCTTTGTCCCTCAAAATACTTCGCCCTTTGTTAAAATGCTCTGGGTTGCTGGCCCGGCCCGCCCTATGGCGGTGGCCCCACTGGTAGCCGGGTTGATGCAAGGACATTTTTAGTTTGATCGGTTTTGACGTGGTCCACCCAGCTGCCTCCCTGCCACTTGTGCTAACTCCTCCTTCCAGCTCTGCTAGCTCCAGAACAGAACCCCAGCACCAAACGGCAGAGTGGGGGTTATCACAGCTTCAGCTGAGAAGTGCATGTAAGAGTCACTTTCCCAACTACAGACAAATGTGAGAACTTGGGTATCAGTTCTGAGCTCAGAGCTGAAAATAGTGCACACTCCTGCAGGAGGACTAGAAGTCCCTCAAGGGCAGAAGGGCAGTCTAAAGGAGAGGGAAGGAAACAGCTCCAAAAATCCCGCAGACGCATGCTTGGCCGTGGCAGCAGAGAGACTCTCCCAGGCGATGTAGTGCCTGGAGTATTCGCTTCTTCTCGCTCAGAAACGTGTCCCTGAAATCCAAAGCTTTTCTGTCTTCTAGGAACAGCTGAGCCGGTGTGCCTTGCCACCCAGCACCCGCTCTCAAGGACACCGCACCAGGGACTCTGCCTCGTGCTGTGCCTGTAGTGGGGCTCAGCTCTGCTCCCACTGGAAGTAATGGGACTTTTCCAGTACTTCCAGTGGAAACAGGGCTTTGCCCAGATGTTTACAGGCAGTAGCAGGACGAGGCAGCTCTGGCACACAACCCTGCGCGGCCAGGATGAGGAGGGCTCTGAACTGGGACAGACCTCACAACAACTGGAAGCACAAGGCAAGCTTTGCCACCTACAGCAAAAAGATTCTACGTAAGAGATGGACGTCTCAAACAAAAGGCGGTGACAAGGCGGTTTCAGTCCAACCAACTCACTGTCGGTCCTCTCAAGCCCTAACCAGTCCACATCACAAAACTATAAAAGCCTTAAATGAGCACGCTGCCAACTGCTTTCCTCTGGGTTACAAACACATGGGAGAACGGGGGAGATCGGCAACAGCAGGGACCAGCCCGGCACATCCTCCAGGTGGGGTGACACCCAGCACCACAGGATTTGATTCTCCTTAGAGTTTGGCCAGTAGCATGTATGGTATCGTCTACAGAAACTGTCCCACTGGATTTTAAAACCAAAACACAGCAGAATGTCATCATAAATAAGCAAAGTCTGTGTTAAAAAATTCTAAGTACACAGCATTTTCTCCAGTTCTGACACCTTTTTAATAGAAATCACTTGTTTAGGAAACAAATAGCACTTTTGTAATTTTTTTTTTACAATGTTTCTTACCTTGATCTTATTTTAAGTAACACTAGGAAGACCTCAATATCTTTTATTTTCCTTTTTAATTTAAAAAAGTTGGGTTTTTTCCCCCAGATACAAAGATTTTGCCCTTGCATAAAAAAACAGTGCCCAAAACGATGACACAAGGACTCACAAAGACTCACTGTATCTCACTGACACTATTACTTCTAATCTATACCATGCAAGGTCCCATCTACCTCTTTAATTAGACTGTCAGCCTGAAAAACAGCTTTTCTATTCCTTATTTAGTTCTTGTTACCAAAAGAAGAGAAAGGAAGTGAAAGAAAAGGACATTTCTCTGTTCAGTTCACACATCTGGGTCATGTGCTACTTTGTTCAGGATACCTTTGTTGTTTATAAATATAGAAAAGGGCTGGAATCTCATTTTCAAGTAATCGATGCACATTTTCTCTCGGGACACTCCGTCCAATGCTCCAAGCTGACCCTGGATTCTGGCCCTCTGTTCTCCCATTCCCAACACAGGCTTTCTGCATGAGTGTGAGGACCCAAACCCATTCTGCAAAGCATGTCTGTTGTTTAACGTGAAGAAACAGGATTAACCCAAAGCTGTTGGGACAGCAGATCCTCAGCCTGTACATGTGCTGGTTACTCAGTGAAAAGTCCATCTCCTTTCCTTTTGTACATCTCCTGTCTAAACAATAGTAAATACTGCTTATTTGATAGACTCGTCCCTTCTGGGCACTGGGATTTGATAATTTATAATTCTGTTTTTTTGGTTTAATAGTACTGAGAGTTTAGAAACAGGAAAAGCCCACAGGCTCTTTGGACTTGTTTTTGTTTTCCCCTAGCTAAACAAACTGTTCTGCAAATAAGGATTTGAAACCTGCTCTCCTCCCTCATCCCTGCTCCTCACCCCAAACAAAAATAAAACAAACCTATAGTGGCTGTGGAGGCTGCTGCAGGCACACACTGGTGTAAAATATAGAGAGAGTAAATATATTATTTCACTTGGCATGGTGCTGGCAAAGAACCCCCAGCTGGCACTATTCATGTAACATGATCCAAACTTTGCATGTACACACAGAATAAGAAGGATCAATTGGCAAACTCCGGTGCCGCCTGGCACAAGCATCTTCACGCTCTCTCTGGAACCAAAGAACTAAAGAATTCTGCACTTTCCAGAAGAAATCCAGTTTTGCTTTACTAGAGTTTCATTATTTTGCTCTTCCTCCTCGCCGCCACCTCCCTCGGCTCCTTCTTAACTTCACTGTGTTATTTAGTCTCATCGCCCTTGGTACAGTTCACCATGCAGCTCTGGGAAGGGGAGGAGGCTAAGGTGGAGGTGGCAGCATTAGTATTGTTAGTGGAGTCCATGCCATTGGAGATGGCTACTGAATTGACCTCAGAGTTTATGGGTTTTGAAAGGTCGATGCCTTGGATGAGGCGGATCAGCTGTTTTACCTTCTCCAAGGAGCTGTGCATCTCCTTCTGTTTTGCAAGGATGGTATTCTTCATTTCCATGCATTTCTGCAGCAAAACAGAAAAGCAGTAGTAAGTTCAGGCTAGTGAATCTACGAAGGTAAGAGAAGGAATACTGACATTCACAGATCTAAATCTAAGTACGCAGAAAAGACTGCGGCTACAATTTCACTTTCCCGGCCCAGAAGAAAAAGAATCTCAGGGCCGGGTTCACAGGAGAACTCATATTTGCAGGCTGAGGAATTAAACTGCCAGTACGTAGCTGTCACCTGGTACGGCCCCCTTTCATCCCAAGGTGTTTTGCAAATGAACGCAGACAGCTCCATCCTTTTGTGCTCCTTTTGAAGGGAAACTTCCAAGTGTATGCTCTTATTATTTTTTTCACTAGTATCGCATTGCTGAAATTTCTTTAGCTCAGATCTGCAAACTCAGGCATCCTACTGCAGCTGACTGCTGACAGCGTACGTGCATGCCACTAATGGGATACAGCCTTTGCTTTCACATACATTTTAGCAGGAACATCACTTCCTCCTCTCAATAAATAAAGGGGCACTTGAAAAGAAAAACAAGCCCTTCTTCACTTCAAAATCCTATTTGTGGCCATGTCTTTCTCTTAGAAGCAGTAGTAACCTAGCTAGCTCATCAGTTAAGAGTCTGGGTAAGTTAACTTTAAAAAAAGCCCACAAATGATGTTTCAGAGGTGAAAACCTGCTTATATCTATATTGGGAACTCTCAGAAAGGAGGAGATGGTAGCTATGTCTGTAACATTCAGGTTCTTACATATTTTAAACCTTTTACCCACGCTGATCTCCAGACACTGTTGCTTTCAGCTATACTGTTTTCGCACGCAGCTCATGGCATCAGAAAAACACCACAAAATTTAGACCAAACGCGTCTTTTTTGGACAGTTCCAATGAAAGTATAAACAATGACTTGGTCATAGAAGATAAACCGTTCCCCTTACCTACCGTCAGAACCTCACGTTAAGGGCTTACATCTGCCTGGGTACGCCACTGAGAAACAGTGTCAGTGCTCCAGTGCTGCTCAGGTTACACCCAGCTGCTACTAACCAGAAGATGACCAGTCTCCAGACCTGCTAACCAGCACCTCTCACCCCTTGTTTGCTCACAATCGTTTTATTTGTATCGTCAGCATTTAGGGGTCTATAAACACGGGACACTTACTTTTGTTCTAACAGGTAAAGACAGGCAGACCAGGAAGTGCATCCGTATTTAAAAAGAAAAGTACATACGTATGTACTTATGTATCCAGCCTTACAGATGCTGCCACACAGAAGAGATGTCAGTATTTTTCATTCCGTGATGCTGACCGGGGCTACACTAAGTGAGCAGCTCACACCTTACACTGGCAACTCAAGATCCTGATTTGCATACTGAGGTGAGAAGAGAGAGCAAATGAATATGTATGCTCTAATTACAGCGCTAAACTAAGGTGGAAACTACAGCTTGTGGTTTGAAGTATGACATCGCCCAATTCATACCATGCCGGGGCATGCCCAGTGTCCGGCTGCTGACTGCTACGGCAACGCGTCAGCAGTGGAGAGTCGGTCATGAGCAAACGGTCACTCCTCTGTTAGGAAGGTCTGGAAAGCACACCAAGACTGTCGTTCTTATTACACAAGGAGGCCCAGCTACTCTTATTTGAGCGAGCCACTGGAGAATTTCACTTCCTTTACTGCCCACAGACAATAATGCTTCGAGTCATGTTTGTCACTAGCTGATATTAGAGGTCACTCTATGTCTACAATATATGGTCAGCATGGATCACGTGTAAGTGACTCAATGTAAGCACATGCTGCCTGTGTTTCCTTCTGGCTCCCCAAAGCAAAGCAAAGCAAAGCAAAGCAGAGCAAAGCAGAGCACTCACTCAATTCTCAGTAAATCCAGTGGAAGCCAGGTCTAACGCATGGAGTCCCTCTATTGTTTTCTCTCTGCATTCTGGCACCAGAACACAGGTGCAGAGTTTTTTGGGAGGGCAATACTCACCGTTATAGAATTGCTGAGCTGTTTAACCTTCTGCTCTAGTTGTTCTCTTTCCTGTTTTAAATCTGAACTCCATTTAAGTAGTTTCTGTTTTTCCTCTTCTTTTGCTGCGAAACGGAGTATTTAAAATGTTTCTGTTACAACAGCGGACAGAGGGTCTAAACCACTTCATGTAAAGAGGTTAATTGTGTTTAAAGTCAATTCAACAACTTGTGCACTAAATCACCCCCAAAATTCCACCTACATATACAAATATCACAGAAGGCTTAAGAAATATTTAGATCACTATTTTCACTTTGCTAGTGCGTAAGATTCTTCCCCTTTAATTTCCTTTTGTGAAGGAAGAACCATTCTATCCCATTCCCCCAAAAAAATCTTCCATTATTAGAAGTGAAACTAAAGTGTTCTCCATTTTCCTACCTGCTTTATATGCAATATATGAATGAACGATTGCTAAAGTTCCTGGCCATGGGATTGCTTCTTCCTTCTTTAGCATCTGAAAGAAAAGTGTTTGGAGATTTAGCTGGTATGCAATCTACCCCTAAAAAAGCAAGAAGGAGAGAGAGAAAGGAGGAAAGGCTGAGGGTTTTCCTTCATGGCTGTCATTAGCCTCAGCCCTGTTAACATGAAGCTTCACAGACCTGTTCTGAGATTTAACAGAGGGAATTATTCACAACTGTACTGTGGCTCCCACAGAGCAGACCTGTTTCTTACAAATGTCAGCATTTTCTCAAATTCCTTCCATAGCCACAAATAAAAGTCTACTAATGAAACTGAACAACTTAAAAGAGGACTGAAAGGATAATATATCTGAACTCAGAGCTGCCAGGAGACATAAACATTATTTCATGGCTCAGATGAATTGCTGATCTTAGTTGTTCTGGGAGAAAAGTTTTCATGGCACAGACCAGTCTCCACACCATACGTTCAGACATCACATTTCCTGGCTAGTAAACACAAAACTGTCCTATCTCCCTTTCTTATCAGAATCATCTCAACAGAGTTGTCAAACCCTCTTTATAGGGTAAACATCAATTATGTCTTCCAGATCCCTCCTACATACTCCTTCCCAAGAAGCTTTATTTTGACAGGAAAGACATGTATTTTTAATAAATGAATCAGAGAAGTGTCTCAGAAGATCGAGGACTCGGTCACTTTACAGGGAAATTACTCAGATTCCCACCCGCCCAGTTTTGTGGGAACCTATCATGGAACTATGAAGAGGAAGGACAAGGTGAGAGCAGGCAAGGGCAGGAATAGGGAAGTGCTAACGCTCCCTCCTCTCTTGAAACTACTGACCAAGCCACTTGAGTTTTGCATTTTCATTCTTCTGAACAGTACGTCAGGCTGGGTTTTTGTGTGACCATCTGGCTAACCGAAGGGCACGTGGGCGACCAAGCAATATGCTGTGTTTGACAGAACACTAACAGCTTCAGGCTGCCGATTATCAGCAATCCTTCCCAACTCCGGGAGTTCCACGGAAGGGTTAGGAATACAATAGTTTACTTCTCTGTGTTGTAATCTCAATGCAATTATAAACAAAATATTAAAATATAATCTGTTCACTTCAATTGTGTACTTTCAGAGAGGGATCTGGAAGGAAGAACCACCCAACTGTTCGCCCATCTCATTATACTGATGCTAGATGATATTATTAAAGAGATCACTGAAGACAACCTCCCTGATGTTTGATTTATATGAGCAAACAAACAGGGGCTTGTATTTGCTCTATCTATTGAGGGAGGCTTGTGCAAATGTTTTATTTATTTGTCCAGAAGAATATACTAATGGCTTTTGAAGAAACAACGAGCTTAAGATGAACAGCAAAATTTCTATGGGTCATAAAGAACCTTTCCCAAAAGTTTGCGTGCTTTGGCCCAGAAAAAAAGAGTAAAAACACAATGGTAACAAATAAAAGACCCAAATCTGGGAGCAAGGCCTAACAGTTTTGTAATTGGATGCATTCCAGCCGAGGTAATTCACATTCACACAAGCCTTATTACAGATCAAATAGGTTTGCTCCGTGTCAGGCTGTCTTGATTTAAGCAAGCCAAGTGAACCGGTTATTTTAACCCTGAAAAACCTTTACAGCGCATTGTATATCACTCTCCCTGTCTGTCAAACAATACCTGGTCTTGACATTTGGGACAGATCCACATGCCCTTGGGAATGGTTTTCAGAGGCGGGTCCAGACAGTCCAGGTGATAAACACGTGAACACGTGTCACACATCAGCAACTGCCCGCTTTTTCTGCAAACACTGCAAAAATCCTCATGGATATCGCCCTATAAAATTCAGGGGAAGGGGTGTGGGTGAGAGAGAGAGAAGGCAAAAAGTGAACTTCGATCTCTGACATCACATTCTAGTTGAATACAAAGTTTACAGCACAAACTACTTCTAAGGGGATTCCAAATGGGCCAGCTCTTTGCAGGCTGCGAAACAGGAAAACCAGGCAGGATGGCAGAAACACTGACAGCTGTCCTCCCAAACACTCCCTCTGTCCTCCCAAGGCAAAACCATACAGCAAACACTCACTACCACAGCTTCTCTTAACAAGGGCTACCCCACAGCCTTTCTTAAGATTACCCCTTCACCCTGCCTATTTTCTTTGGCTAAGGTGATAAGCAACCCACTTTCTTAACCCTTCTCATTTCTGGATGTAGGCCCAACTCCGCTGCAGGAATGCTGCCAAGCTGAGTCTTGCCAGTAATGGTATCTAAGAAACACCAACCGAGTGACTTACAAGAACCCTGTCAAGATATTTAGGTCACCTTTAAAAATGAAACTGGAAGGAAGAGGTGTTGTGCTTGTAAATGAAAAAGAACAAAATTAATTATGTTCCGAGACAACTCTTTTTACTGCATGTTCCGAGACAATTCTTCTTACTTCACTTAGGTTACCTCTAATTGCACCAAAAAAGCCGTGACTCAAAACTTCTCATTCCCTACAGAGTGGGTTGTGTTTCACCACTAACATAGGCTGAGAGCCAGGATGAAGGAATACCGAGAGAAATTGTTCTAAGTAAGGGAGTTTTAAAAGAAAGTACTGAAAACACTACTGGCAGCATCTCTTAAACAAACTAGGTTTAGTGACTACTGCATCACCATCAGAAAGAATTATTCCTACAGCCATTAACTTCCCAGAAAGGTAGGTCTGATTTTTGTCACTTTTTCTTCTCTCTCTCTCCTCCTGTTACTCTCATCTCATGCTTGGAGTGGTGGTGGTTGGTTGTTTTTCTTTGTTTTTTGGATATTTGAACAGAGAGGTGTGAAAGAATCATCCTCCTGCTCCCCAGCCCTCTCCATCCTCCTGCTCCCCAGCCCTCTCCATCCTCTTGCTCCCCAGCCCTCTCCATCCTCCTGCTCCCCAGCCCTCTCCATCCTCCTGCTCCCCAGCCCTCTCCATCCTCCTGCTCCCCAGCCCTCTCCATCCTCCTGCTCCCCAGCCCTCTCCATCCTCCTGCTCCCCAGCCCTCTCCATCCTTCTGCTCCCCAGCCCTCTCCATCCTCCTGCTCCCCAGCCCTCTCCATCCTCCTGCTCCCCAGCCCTCTCCATCCTCCTGCTCCCCAGCCCTCTCCATCCTTCTGCTCCCCAGCCCTCTCCATCCTTCTGCACCCCAGCCCTCTCCTCTCACCACCTGTCCTGGCAACTTGACGTATTCAGTGCCCCACCTGGAGTCCGATACAAGCAAGATGGGCAAGGCCGCCAACGTAAAATGCATGTGTGGAGTCAAACTGCGCGTATGAGGCAGATCCGCGGGTGCGAGGCTTCGTTCTGACCCCACAATCTTGTCACATGTGTGAATAAGTTGTATCAATTTGGAGGGACAGCAGATTTGGCTGGGCACTTACACATTAAGTTGCCAGGCAAGAAAAATGACACTAATCTCTTACTATGGATAAAATATTAAACATATTAGAAGAATGACACACAAGCAATCTGCTTGGGTTTCTGCTTCCTGGCTCTACTGCTGATGAGGCCTTCCGTCAAAGGGAAGGTTATTCTTCTCTTAATTCTCACGGTTAGTGCTGATGTCATGTGTTGTAAAGGATCAATCTTCCGCAAATTTTCAGTGCCATGTTTTGGTTGTTAACTCCCAGGTATCACTGAGAGCTGGGTTAGGGTATTACTTCATTCTTTAATACCAAAGGGTTCCTCAATGTTAAATGAAGAACTAAACGAACAACATTTCATGCCTCTTGTGATCTGTGTAACCAGGCTGGGAAGAACTCCTTTTCCCCTAGCATGCACTCTGTGAGTACAAGGAAAAGAAGGCAGGCAGAAGACACCAACTGAGCTAAACCAAAATCCTCTGTAACCTAAGGAAAAATTTAAGGGGAAAATCCTCACATTTTAGATTAAAATTCTCATTCTAGACAATGACATGCGCTAAGATGCTTTGGTTGCCACAGACTACACGATGGTGCCTGGTAACCGGCTCAGGTGCAAAATGATTGATTTGCTGAGAACCAAACTTGTTTCGCCTAATACTCTGCAGAAAGAGACGTGTGTAGTTGCTTTCTGAGGGGGAGGTACTCAGAAATTTAGACCCAGAACCTTCTAAACTGAATGCTGCAAAACCTGAGGTGACACAGCTGGTCAGTGTGCAGTGCGGCTGAATGCATCGCGATGACAACATGCACGCCCCAAATCCACAGCCCTAGCTTTGGTCATGCAAAATTCAGGGCATTTCCTCAGAATTAATAGCTGGCCTTACCAAAATCCCAGTCACCATTTGATTCCAAAAAAATGCCCCAGGTTCTACAGACAGTTAATAAATATATGCTAAAGGGGGGCTGGGCTTGATGTTGTGACATGAACCCCACTAATCCCAGCTTATGGAGCAGCTCGGGGAGGGGGTATGGGCAGAGCTCCTGAGGCTGCTCTTACACATGCTACAGGCTTAAGAGACTGAAGAATTTTGGAACAGAGACCATGAAAGGTGATTTAACATTGCTTTTTGCTCTACTTCCTCCACACCAAGAGACCAGGAAAACAAATGAAAGCTTTCTGGACAGCTAACAGTTTTCTTCAGGTTTTTTTTTTAAAGTGTCTGGAGCAGCAGGGCCTGACTTCAGGCAACAGAACTAAATAATAACAGTATCAAATCAGAAGTATATGTAGTTTGTGTCTTTGAATATGT
Organism: Falco biarmicus; assembly: GCF_023638135.1. Lineage (NCBI taxonomy): Eukaryota > Metazoa > Chordata > Aves > Falconiformes > Falconidae > Falco > Falco biarmicus. The sequence goes on from NC_079294.1 coordinate 2,531,601, forward strand.
AATATCTATATTTATATGTATGTTCCACTGCAACAGCATGGGAGAAGTAAATACTCTGCAACAGGAATTGTTCATGGCCATATAAATAAAGAGGATCATAATGTATGATGTAAGTGAATTAAGTTATCAGAAGCAATAATAATTCTGCTATTTCCTAACTTTTATGGGCTTGACTGCAATGTGGATGTTCCCTAATGCTCCCCTCAACTGAAATGTTGTTTTGATATAAAAAGTTTACTACTAAAAAGACATATTGTGACCACAGACTTGAACCATCACTAGAACAAGAGATTTTTCCACTGTTTTTACTGCTGAGTAATTGACTTTCAAAGGCAATTGCTACCTTCCAGGTGAACATGCCACGACTGTGTGAGGGAAAATCACACATAACCAAGTGGTTTACAGCTAATTGCCAAATAGAAAAAAAGAAAAAAAACCCACAGAGTTTTGCTCAGTCCTGCCTACTGCATTACTTCCTTCCTTTTCCCAGGTTCTATTCCTTCTTTCTACCCCTGCATCCTTATCACCAATCCCATCTCCAGTTCCTGCTTTATCCTCCCTTCAAAATTTATCGCTGTCATTCAGAGAATGACAGCGGTAAGGAAAGGCAAGAAGGCTGCTCTGGGCCATGGTGCCTGGCACCAAGTGCTTGGCCTGATCTGTAATTTTCATAGGTTGGCTAAAGTCAAAGATTACTCAAGTGCTAAATACCAAATTCCCATTCTAAAGCCTATAGGAATTAGGCCTTCTCAGCAAATTAATGCAAAAGTATTTTAAAGATGGGCAAAACTGCAGTTTTCTTCTGTATCTGAGGAACCGCTAAACTGTTTTAACTGAAACTTCTGAAACAGCCTTATTTACTCAGGCACGGCTTGTGCTTTCATTTTTAAGTCCCCAAAGCTGGAGGCTGTCACTAGAGACAGTATTTTCTGTCTGATATAAAGAGACTTTTCCATAGCCACATCACCTGGTAACAAGGCAGACCCTCTTCAACACGACATGGCCAAATGAAGTGATCCTGCCTCCTCTGTATGCCCAGACACTCATTTCTGTCCCCTGCATGAGGCTGGCACAAGCATGTGTGTGCCTATAAAATTAACTGGATTAGGGCACAGTCTTGGCTAAGACTAACAATTTTTAGTTATGCCAGTTTCCTTATGGAGATCAAAATGTGACCTCAGATTTATCAGTGCTGGAACAACACAGGAGGCATTTCAGGGATGAGAAAAGACTGCTTGTGACAGGCAGGACAGTTCCTCTTGGTGGTAGCACCAGTCATAAACTGTGGCATGAGCATTCCAGTGTAGCCTGCATTCTGCATGTAATTAAGCTGCAAGCTCCTTAAATCCCAGAGATCTACTTTTCCTCTTTGTCTTCACCTCCAGCATGACTCGCACTTGGTGTTTAAATATATAGTATTTTTCCAGCATTATATAGCACTTTTCCAGCCAAGGATGCTAAAGGTTTTTACAAGTATTGCTAAGTTCTCAAAACTTAGATGGGAAAAGGAAGCACCATGCCAAATGTATAAAAGGGGGAAAGCGAATCACAAAAAAGGGATGTAACTGCACAAGTTTATCCAGCAATTTCATGAGGACATATTAACACAAGACTACCTTCCAGCTCGTGATGGCAGTGGGAAACCACTCCTCTTTTTATGGTTAGCAAGTAAGAATTATAACATGTAATGACAGAAGAAGAGGTATCGTATTTACTATGTTTCCAATATTTTGCTGTCTCTGAAGGTTCAAATTTTGCATAATAGTCTTTGAAATATATTTTCTACTTTTACATGTATTTTATTTTATACAGAATTCAATACCAAATATTTCTGAAAAGTCTTAACAAATTAGGCCAATTGATAGCAAATATGCATTGAATGGGACCTTGGGATAAAGTTCATTCAAAAAATTAAACCCACAAAAACGTTAGTGCTGTTGTATATGTATAAACCAAACAATTTGTCGGGAAACATGTTTAAGGAGATTTCTATATGATTCTAAAAGAGAAAGAAGGTTACTGCGCTATATTATAATACACTCGGGTAAGAGAGAATGTTAATTACCTGCTGCATAACCTTACATTGTCTCCTTTAAAATACTTTTATTTTCATTAATTAATGAATATTAAAGCAGTCCAGAATCCAGGCCCAAATACTATCCAAATTCAGAAAATTCAGGGCATTCAGAACTAGATTTGAATGGCACAGAAATTCACTATTCTTGGTTCAGCTTGCTGCTACCAGGCACTGCAGAAAACAGGGCAACAACTCATTATACTGTTTTGAGAGCTCTTGCACAGTGGGAAAAGACTCAGCAGTATACACACACACGTCAGAGATGGAAAAGACTCCCACCACATTACCCAGTCCTTCTCTTGGGGCCAATGTAAAAAACACGCTCTCCAGCATGTTTGCTAGTTGTTTGTACTGCTTGCTTTTAAAAGTCCCCAAGGATGGAGCTGCCCCACCTTCTCCCTGAGGGGCTGTTCCACAATCCCATTCATTTGACTGTCAGGAAAGGGTTTTTATCATCAAGTGCTATTCTGCTCTCAAAAACTACTATATGAAAGAGAAACTTTTAATTTCACATACATATTCCCTGGGTATCAGAATTGCATCTATTTATTTCAGTGACTCAGACACACTTGTATTATTTCTATTCCTGTTACCTCTGCAGAACAAATACAGTTCAGAGGCAAGAAGCTGGCTTCTATTCCCTGCTGTAAGTGGCCAGCTGAGTTGGTCTCTTGGTCTACAAACTTACAGTGATGCAACTGCATAGATGGAAATAAAGCAGCCCAACTCTCCCTTAAAGCCCATTTCAAATGGTTGGGCCTCAATTATGTGTGATAATACATTTAGAAAAACAAAAAGAGGGACGTGAAAAACAAAAGAAGAGACTGCTCTAACTCAGCTTGCAGGAGCTTTGGCAGCACTAGTATGAAGAAATAAGCATGCACCTTTTTTATGTTTAAACTGTGCCCAGTAGGTACTAGTCATTAGAACGCAAGTGCTTTACTGGAAGTGCTGCTTCCAGGACAATGCAGCTCTGGAGAATTTTTGCGCAATGAATCGTTTCACCCGTACTGAACTGTCACAGTACACTTTCAGAACAAACCATAGTGTACAGTCCCTTCGTTACGGCATTTTGGATCTATACAGCGACTCAGTCCAATGCTTCCCACACTACTTATCTTCTAAAGTTTACGTATGACCTTTAATTTTTTCCATAATGTTTTTGCAAGGAATAGAAACAATGAAATAACTGGATAGTTCTCAGCAACTTAAAAAAGATTGTGCCTTGAGTAGCAAATCTTACCTTCAAATTATCTTAAAATAAGGACACTTGCTTCTTTGTAGATGATAACAATATGACCGGACCTCACTCAGGCCAGGTTTTACGATCTGACCACAGGGGCGATGTGTTTAGCTATGCCAGTACACCAAAACTGCCAAACCAGGGCTGCAAATGCTGCTCTCTTGCCTGTTCTGTGTGACCCAAGCACTCTCCCTCCTTCTCTCATTACAGAAACACCACAACTTTTTGTTATTATGGTCTGAAAGTAATACTTTCCATTCTCCCCTTCCCCCTTTTTCATGGTTGACAGATTCAATTCAGTCAGACAAGATCTCAGACACTGCACAAAGGAAATGAGCTCATCTAGCAAGCCTGGTGCCTCCCAATGTTTCAATCCACCAAAGGAGTTATAAATAAAATCTCTACAGGACAAGAACATAGGTGCAGGAGGAAAAAGGAAGGGTGTTAAAAGAATGCTGGGTTGTTTCACTGCACTGAGTCAGGACAAACGATGAGTGAGACTAAAACAAAATCTGCAATGATTTTCCTTGTGGCTGTTTCTACATATCTTTCTACAAGTAACCCCCTCCCCGAGAGTTACTTACGTCTGTGGAGCTGGGGCTAGGCAGGGACACGGGTTGAACAGCTGCAGGAAAAGTAAATGTGGTCTCTGTCTTTTCATTTTCGGGGGAGTCAGGATAACTGGACAGAGGGGATGTGGGGGTCAAAGCCCCGAACCCCAGCACCGCGTTGTATTTAGGTGGACGACCTACATATTAACAACAGGGAACACACACACACACACACACAAAAAAAAAAAAAAAAAAAAAAGAAGGAAAAATGATCTTACATACCTTTGGCCAGTGGTCCTCATTGGCTAGCATGAAAAAGGAAATGATGTAGCACAGAGAGGAAGTTAATATAAAAGTTACAAGTGGAAGGACAGAAGCAAAGATTTAAACATTTTTTAGAAATCTTTAAGTAGAATTTTGCAAGGAAGGAACATTTAAAAGATGTATTTCAGAAGGAAACAGAAATAAGCTCTGTAGAGAATCAAAGAATCAACCCCACAAAAGCAGCATGGGGACCCCTGCCACTCCTAGAAATGAGGCTACTCAGTTTTTAGGGGAAACAGGTTGGCATCAAACCTAGAGGGAAGCTACGATAACTACTATTAAATCCTTTCCACTGTTCTCCCATCCCTCCCTATCTTTCTAGTGCCAGCACAAATCTCCGCAAAGGTAAGTCCTTTACCAGAGGCCAACACTCACCAACCCCCTCCTTTTCTTCCCCTCTTTTTTAAAGCCACTCACCCACAGATCAGCACTTCCTACCCCACTGGCACGTTTTTAAAATTAGGCTACCTGCTGCCTGACCCGTAACTACCACCAGTTGTAACCTACCACTGGTCTGCCACTGTAACACCCCCCCCATTCTGTGTTCTTTCTTAGACTTTCTCAGTCAAGTATGTCTGATTATGTACAACTCCTGTATGCTCCTTTGGATGAGTGGAAGTGCAAAAAGGTGTTCATAACAATTTTTATAAATTTATGTATGCAAAGCAAGAAAGCAAAAACCCGGTATGTAACCACCATTTCTGCCTCTCTTCTCCAGGGTAATTTATGGATATGTAAACATAAAGGAGTTAGGATCTAGGAATAACTCCCCAGATCTTATGTTTACAGATCGTCAGTCTATACCTATTAACATGCTAAACCTTGCATTTAAGGTCTGGATATGTTCCAGAATTAAGTATGTCCTTGGAAACGGATTTCTCATAGTGATGTCCATGGCTGAAATTTCTGACATGCTCAGCACCATCTAGAATTAAACTAAAGCTCTCAAGGGCACACGCTTGCATAAGCTTTTCACCTAATATATTGCTATACTAAATCACAAAACAGATGTATACCTCTAAATCTTTTGTCAAATGAAAATAATATGTGCTACTAATTTGGTACTGATGCAAGGTACAGGCTCACAAAAGAGTGTGAGGGGAAAAAAAGAAAGTATAATAGCAGTCAGTGTGCAAAAACAGGCTAAGAGAGTATCAAGTACAAAAGCATGCAATTGTTTTCATTGATACAGTAATTGTTCACAATGAGTTATAAAACAGAATTAAGAAATCATTACTAGAAGAAGGAACATTTACTTATCCACACAGTAAATGCAAAACTCTCTCTATAAAATCTACATCATATCTTTTTAAAAAAATACGTTCAATGTTATTAGAGGATGGCATAGAGACCAACGCCTTTTATTTAGAGGCAGCATAGCTGCAGAAGTGCCAGCTTTGCCACACTGCCTGCTGGACTGAAGAGGTGTATCAAGGAGAGCACGTGCCAAGTGAATATTTGACCTTGCAGTCAAAACCCAAAGATAATGGAACTGCTCAGTGCTAGGTAGAACTGTGGGGTTTTTTTTAATCTGATTGTTTACTTTTTTTTTTTAGCAGAAAACTCAGGAGTAAAGAAGGCATTACGAGTCTTTAAGGACTCCAGAAAATCATCAAAAATCAGGGAAAGATTGACATATATGTGTGGTTGATGCCATGCTCAAAAAATGTTATCATGTTCTCTCCTGTGCTGTTCTGACTCATCTGTTTCACCATAATCTAAGTCTTAAAATTTCATCTGTTCTACAGAAGGATTTCTACTGAATAACACCGCATACCTGTATGAAAGATCATCTCTCATTTCAGGACGACTGTCACTCTGGTTGCAGAAACGTGCTCAGTGTGAGCATGATAGCCTTTCTTGCTCATGATAAATTCTTTTGAAGGACCCATCTCTACTCCCAGTGGGGAACAAGGCTTTTGTTACACTAAGTTTCCCCTCCTCAGGGCACAGACACTTTTTCCATAACTACCTTCTTCTTGACAGTAACAATACAATCTAGTTATTAACAAGAGTATCTTGACAGCAGCTTTATACCACTAAATGATGTTCAAACATCTCACCTTTCACTTTATCTATTGTATTTTTGGGGGGTTTTTTTGAGAGTGAAACTGAAATGAAACACTGAGCTGCCTAATAAAACGTGCTATGCTAATCCCTAGATTTGTCTAATGTGGAAATTTACTGGACAAATGAAGTACTGTAGTGTCCTTTGTTTTGCTCTCCAAATCAAAAGGGGACTGCAAATGCAAGACGGAAGAAGAGGCACAGAGCAGGGAGACAGGTCTAAGTATACCTCACCTCTTTTGCGTGTCCCGGGATGCATTGTGCTGTTCAGGTACGTGACTGCACTCTTCTTGCGCTGCAGGGCAGAATATAACAATTTTTGTTGGCTAACATTTTTTGGCAACAACTACATGCGATAGCTGAGGAACAGCATGGTAGTACAAAGTGAGATTCCTGCCTGTTCTGTTTCCTGAAGCACCGCTTCAGAAAGGTGAGCTTTTTTACACTACTTCTGACACCTGGACTGCTTCAGGCTGATACGCAAGCTGACCTAATGGTAAGAGTAACACACGTGGCCACTTAACGTCAGAGTTACGCAGGAGAAGGCAGAAAAAGATGTAAGTATTTGAAGAACATCCCAATGTCTTTACTATTTAAAAATCTGAGGGTCTTACCACCACAATGGCCTTTTGAATTATAAATGATAGCTTGCCTGTCTAGTTAGGACTGCGATAGCTTAGGAGGTAGCAACAAGGCAGAAAGACACACAAGCTCAGAATGAAAATACCAGCTTCCCCCAGCAAAAAATAAATACCTCAGGCTCAAAAACGGCTCCACTGTACACTGGATTTGCTGTTGTTCTTCTTTTCCTCTCTTGTCGCTTACTTTGGATTTCTTGTAAAACAAAGCATTCAGGTTAGAAAACAACGGGTCTCAGTATATAAAGTCCTCAGAATTCAGTTTGCATGTGAGGAGAGCTGTGACGATTTCTACAGAACAGCGATCATGCTTGAACATAGGCAACTTTGTTATACTTCTAATTTCTGAAGGTTTGAAACCTAAGAGCTGACAGGGAACATATACAGTGCTCAACTAATTAATGAAATGATTGCCATCTTCTCACACCCCCCACCTGAGACGTTTTAAACTCATGGTCAGTGTAATTGGGATCTAAAATGAAAAGCCTCTGGTAAGCCTGTTGATACTTAAAAATAAATACAGTACAGAAATACGCAAGCCATTGAAACCTTAGGCTGTATTTCACTGTATACGATTAAGGAGTTTAAATTACAAACCCAATTGTAATCTATTAACTCATTCACTACAGATTACAGTCCCATGAAATAAATGAAAAATCTCTAGATGTGGGTTACAGTAACATTATCCATGGTGTAACTTGGCAGATACAGGGGCTGTCCAGAAAACAATGGGATTATCACAAATTTCCTTCCTAACATCAGAGCATACACCTTCTTCCCAACCACTGATCTCTGCTTGCATAAGCAACTGCTTTGTTTCAGTGTAGTAAGAGGAATAAAGAAGTATGCACAACAAACTAAGTTAGACCAAGAGTACAGACATCCCAAATGTACTTCTGTGCAAGAAAACACTGCATTTAATCCAGAAATACTTTGGACCTGCACTTCCAATTCAGAACGGCCATGAAAGAGGAGTTCAGGAACCAAGTTAAGACATTTTTCCTACCTTCCAGATGGTCGTGAGTAACTAGTCCCAGAGACACCATGAAGGCAAGTTTCTGTGAAGGGGGAGAAAAAAAAGATAATGACAAATCAAACCGATAGGATGGGCTATGTCACTTAGGCCCTCTGAAGTCAGTTGACAGGTAAGTAAGTAACAAAAATGTTATTAGTAGTACTTTGCTTCTGTAAATCACTTTTCATTCATACCTTCAAACTGCCTTACAGGGGATAGACAGTAGTCCCATTTTCTAGATGGGAACCTAGGCTGAGATACAGGGAAATGCCAGTTGCTCGTGATCACAGAGTTGGCAGAGCTGGGAACAAGAAAGCAGTTTCTTTACTTCCAGTCCAGCACTGAACCAACTAAGTGATTGACTTTTAGAAAGTACCAACACAGTTTAATTGCCAGCAAAATATTGCTAGTTGAAGATCATTCTCCATATATTGTGAACTACAAGGAGCAATTCTGGCTTACATGTGCCTCTCAATAAGTGCTATGGCTTCTTAAAGGATCCCAATTTTAATGCAGTAAGTGCACAGACATGTAAAAATCAATTTATTCTCTACAACTTACTCTCTATCAACTTATTCTCTTATTCTCTTCTGCTTATTCTCTAGCCTTATCAACTACTGCTGTCCAACAGGAACGTATAGAAATGTTCAAGTTAAGGAGACTTGAAGGAACAGAGGAGGGGAAAATGTTTTCTAAAGTGCTGAGTGTTTCCTTTTCTTCTTAAAAGAAAGCTCGGTGTGTTCTGATACCTGTGGATTTTCTTCTCGTTTTGGCTTCGGTGCAGCAGGTGGAGTAACTGTACGACTTTCTGTTTGCTTCTCTTCTGCTTCCACATGTGGTTTAATAGTCTGAAAAGAAACAGTGTTTCTCCCATTCAGTGATAAGAATGACTTTTTTCTTTACTTTGACTAGTAAGGCAAAACAAATACTTTTGCAGGTTCAGGAGAACAAGAGTTTAAAGCTGGCAGCGTACTAGCAAAGACTTAATTGAGGAATCTATGTGAAAGGAATATTAAATAAAGTGTTCTCCTTTAACAAAGGATCGAACAGCCTTACCACTGCATCAACCCATGCAGCCACGCAAGCAACAGAAGTAATCTTAAGAGTTAACTCCATTACAGAAATCACTATACAGTATGGGAAAACAGACACTTTAAGAACATCTCATGGAAGACTTCCAGGTAGAAACCATTCCCCATGGCACATGCATTTTGTACTTCTCACTCCTCAGTCTTTATATGTCATAGAATTACGAATGGCTCAGACTCTGTCTCTCTGACTCCTACAATCACAGATGTTTCTGAAGCTTATTTCTTTTCCTAAGTCATAATCTTCTGCGATGATATCACAAACCCTGCATGACCCAACCCATCTTTGGCCATGGCGTAGCTGTTGAGGCTACAAACCGAGTGAAGTAAGCTACACAGGGACAAACTTTTCTCCTTTATGGTATGGAGAAAATACAGAGAAAAATTCATGTTAAAACACCACCATTCTTCTGAGTGTTTTTCAACAGCTGAATTGCCAGTAATTATTCAAAGCACAAACAAATATTGCTGGCATCAAAAGGAATAGGCATCAAAAGTATGGTATTGTAGAAGTAAAACTTCAAATCACACGAAAAGGAAACGCATTGCTGAGTAACTCGTGGAACAGCCCTGAGGTATGCAAGAACCTCCTCATGAGAATTCATAAGCAGAACTGAGCATGAGCATAACTTTCATGCACATGATTTTCAGTCTCCATAGGTGACTTCAAAAGCAGAAGGCAACTTCAAGGCACGTTAGTCTATGAAAGAATTAAGTGAAAGATATACTACTATTATTTATAGAAGCTACATAAATATTATACGTTCTAGATTGTGTACTATATAACATACTATGTTATACTGTGACTAATATAAAATATACAAAAGAGTAAAAAGCCGAACAGAGATTGCTTTACTTGAACTGAATGGCAAAGGCTCTCAGTTGCAATCCACGCTGACTAAAGGAATGTTTTATGATACAGAAGTCTTTTCTGGAGAGAGACTTTAAAACTAAACATCTAGAATTCTCTGTTTCCGAGGGCTTCCTTTCCACTCAATCAATCCAACTTAGTCACGGGGAGCTATCAGTCCTCGGAAGCTGAGTGAGACTATTCTGCCTCCAATCAGAAGACTGCAAGATCAAGGAAGAAATGGCTACATTGATCGTATTAAATAACCCTATGTTTTCACATAATTTTCACCTTTCATGTAGGCACCCTTTGAAAAACAGAAACACAGAAAATATTTTTCCAATGTTTCTTACAAGCCTGATATGAACATGGATTTCAGTTTGTACTTGGTCTCCAAGATCCTGGAATACAGTCCTGCAATGTGGCGTGCTCATAACCCACTCAAGTTAAGACATTAGGGGGAGCATAAAAACACCGATGGTGAGAAACAGATTCCAACGGCCCATATTAAAGAAAATGGTAACTTCTACCCCAAGAGTTGCAAGTTGTTCCATGATTTGTACTGTTGCTGGAACATGAGTATCTCCAGTACCCACTGAAAATTTCTCCATGGTTGTCATCCTCTCCAAACGGGCACAGCAAAGCAACAAACCCAGTCTGTTGCATTAGTAGCCACTTTCTTACCCGTACCTGTTTTTCAATGTTTGGTTTGCTGATCTGTACAGTCTGGGGTCCAGCGAGCCTGGTACCTGGCGCTGCTATCACGATGCTGGTGAGCTGTGCCATGGGGAAGGTTTTGGCTATGGTTGCTGTCTGCCCGTTAACTACACGAACTGGATGTATGGAGTTCTGAGAGTTGGGTAAAGAGGTGGGCGTGAACTTTGTCGTCAACATCACAGGCCTCTGGATAAGCTGAGGAGCTGCAAGCATTGGAGGAGGTGCTGGGGCAATAGGAATGTTATTTTGGGCAACTGGTTTAGGTCGAACCTACAAAAAAAAAACCAAAAAAAAAGAAAAGAGAGAGATTTGTGTATGACTATTTCAGATGCACTTTCTTACTTTCAGTTCAGCCTGTATAATCTGCAGAAGGTTGCTTGATTTTTTAATAGAATGTAATTTTTTAGCATAGTGTCCTAAGTATGCTATGAGAAGGAAAAGCCACATTTTCAAACCTACTTGCATACAACCCAACCACAACATCTGCATATGCAGTCACTGACCCTGAAATGGTATTTGGATGCACAGACACTTACATTGCAGGTTTATTGCCAAGTGCCTTATCTGTATCTAAATCAACATATCAGTTTTGCATGCCAAAAAATTCATGTAGTATTTACAGGCACAGCTGAGGCTCTCATGTTAAAAGTGTGTCTCAGGGCTTTATAGTGAGCTTCCAAGAAATCATGAGTAGTTGATTGTGCCCTGGAAGAAATAATTAAATTTTTCAGCAAATACCTGCTACCTTTGTCAACTCTATATATTATTTAGACACCTGAACAACCAATCTTGCTAAGTAAAAAAAACTGTTAAGATTATACATTAATCCCTCATTGAAAGTGCTGAAGGCTACAGGTAAATGCAGTCATTACTCTTTTCTTCTTTCACAAGAAGAAGAGCCACGAGAATCTTCCAATAGTCCACCGCCAATGCTTGCTTGTTTCCTGCCCATTGTTAAGTTTGTACTTATCACATCATTACAGAGTATAAAAGTAGAATACATTACTCTGAAAATAGTCTTTTTCCTTATTTGATTCCTATTGTCCTATCCACCTTTAATATTTCCATAATGCATTTTATCATGGAAAACTAGGTCACATTCCAACAGATCACACCATCTCCAAATCTTAATCAGATATCAGCCTATACTTTCCTTTTTTCTTTTGTAAAAGATTTAGACTTTTATTCACAGCACCACGTATTTCTTACAAATGAAATAGTTCCTCCAAGATGTCTTTTCAAATGAAGAAGCAATCTGTGCCTTTCCCAAACCATGGGAAAAAAAGTAAACCACAAGTTTTAGTGTCAGCTGCAAACAGAGGTCACCCTCCGTTGCAATGCAGAAATACTGGGGAACAATCTAGAGACATGTTGTTTTTCCTTTTTTGCTCATGACCAGTGAACACTAATTAAGGCAATTTAAGGCCTTGGGCGATACTTTGATTTTGCTGACACCTGTTCAGTGGGTTCATTTCACTTGATGTAAATAGGATCACATATGATCATCATATGCCAATTTTGTAATCACAGACTCATGCAGGTTGGGAGGCAGCTCAGGAGGCCTGTAACGCAACCTCTGGCCCAGAGCAGAGCCACCACTAAACGCAGACCAGGTTGCTCAGGGGTTTGTCTAGACAGGTCTTGTAAAACTCCAAGGATGGAGCTTCCACAAAATCTCTGGGAAGCCTCTCCCACTCCTAACTGTCCTCAAAGAAAGAACTGCTTCCTTATATGCAGTCTAAACCTTCCCTGTTCCGATTTGTGATCATGTCTGTAACTCTCCAGCCAAGCACCTCTGTCTCCATCTTCTTGTTAACTTCCTTGTTGATATTGGAAATAAAGCTGCTGCTAGGCTGTCCCCAAAACCTCTTCTCCAAAACTGAGCAAGCCCACATCCCTCAGCCTCCCCTTGCAGGTCATATATTCCTGCCCTCTAGACACCTTAGTGGCCTTCCTCCCCTCGACTCATTCAAATTTATCAACCAGGGGGTCCAAAACTGCACACTGTATATCAGTTCCCAGTTTGTGATGGCTGAGGAAAGGTGGATAATCTCTTCCCTTAATCTCCTGGCTGTGGTCCTGTCGGTACAGCCCAATACGCTGCCAGGGCACACCGCTGCTTTACCTACTGTCAACCAAGACCTTTGAAGCAGCGCTGCTCGCCAGCCAGTCCCCAGCCTGTGCCAACGCAGGGGTTATTCCGTCCATTCCAGGTGCGGTACTTTGCCTTTTTCTGTGCTGAAGCTCAAGAGGTTCCTGCTGGCCCATTCCTCTGTCCTGCCTAGGGCCCCTGGAACGTCAGCGCTGCCCTCCAGTACTGGCTGCACCCTCAGATCTGGCATCATCCGTAAACACGTTAAGGATGAATTGTCTCCTCCACCAGGTCACCAATAAACACTGACAAAAATTATGCTCACGGAAAGTATCTCCTATCTATGCTATAATTAAGTTCCTTCTTCTATTGCTTGCTCTCTGTACACTCACCTGTGGAAGAAAATTTGGACGAGGAGTAAGTCTGGGAGGAGGGATGAACTGCGGCACTTTTATGGGCTGAGGCGTAGCCTGAACCTGCTGTAAGAAGGTAAGAGAATTCAGTAAGAGGAAAATAGCTTCAAAGTTGTTCAACAGAATCAACATCCCCAATGTATTTTCAGACCTGATGTCCCCGGTTTTCCACTTTGTAAATAATTTTTCACAGTAACAGGGTCCTCATTAGAAATACATTAAAGACAGCGCTAATGTTACTTGCCTGTTCCTACACACCTTGCTCCATATATTGAAGGCATCTTTCCTTTTAGGTCAACTGTACTAACTACTGTGCTCTGCAATCTAAACCCATTTCATTTGAAGATAACAAAAAATCCTATTTGTTTTAATAATTAAAAATCGGCTTTACGACAAACCGAAAAAAATAACCAAGACTTTGATGCCCACTATATGAACCACTGTCCTTTCATGCTGAATGGCACACAGGAGAACAAAAGCATCTCACACAAATATAAAAGATCTGGAAGTTACAACTCTTTTAGCAATATTAATGACACTGTGAGGGGCTCTTAACACACAACTTGAAAATTCCAAAAGTAGGCCGCTCATTTGAAACATTTAAGACCTCACTTGAAGGCATCCTAAGTACTTGCCTGTTTGAAAGCAGTCAGATGGAGCTGCCACACGATTAACCTCTGAATAGCACTACTAGCTACCCTAAGTTGAGTACCTGGTGACATTCCCTGAAATTAACATCCAGGTTAGCTTCCAGCCTTCTGTACTTCTGTCCACCCACAAAAGATTGCAATTTACTTCAAAAAGGTCCTATACCGATTAATTAATGCTTGGGAAAATAACTCTGAGATTTTTGATGAAATTTGCTACAGAAACATAAATCATGGACTATTATTAAAACAGAATCACCTCCCCAGACCGAATTAAGTTATTGAGCAAAGAAATGAAGCACAGATATAAAGGACAGATGAGAGTGGTGCAACGGATGGCACAGGAAAAGATAACCGTAGAAAAAAACTCTCCTCAAATAGTCTTCTCTATTCTGATTGCAAACATATGCCCCATTAGGAAGCAAAATTACTTCCATTTGTATTATTAAACTGCATTTTTTAATAAAGATAAATGTTTAGTGAAGCCTTAGCCTTTACTCCAGAAGCAAAATTTCCCTGTCATGATGCTATACAACTCCTGGTTCCCAGACCAAGAAGCCCATACAACCCAATTCTAAAACATTGCTGCTTTTATTTCTAGGTGGCTAACTATTCTGTGTGATATAACTAAAGCACTTTCCAAAATACATGCTTAAAGCAACAGGATCTGTATATATGTATGAAGAAGCAGTGAGTGAAGACATGGTAGTGGGCAGAGTTAAGTGATGTCTCTAACACCAGAGACTTCATCACGCAAAGGGCATGAGACTGACTCAAAAAAAAAATCTAAGATGAAGACCCAAACTGATCAAATGAAGAAAGTCTGACATCACCACTGCCAAAGAAAAGACTAAGAATTCTGCAAAACACAGCCACATAGATTAGGTAGGGGTGAAACCAGTGGCATTTCCCCAGGACTAACAACTACTGACAGGGGAAGCTTTACACAGAGGTGATGACAGCACTGATTTAATTCTGTTAAGCAAAACATTAGTAACAACCCATGTAGAGAGCAAATGATTTTCTTGGACTATGATTTTAACAATGTTTACTAGTGAAGACTCACGACATGTCCCTACTATTTTCCTTTCTGTGCAAACCCCAGTGTGATTATTTTTTTCCCCAACAGTCCTCTTGTAAACCAAACCCCCACACATCTGCAGGGCACACATATGAAACGCTTACCAAAGTTACTGTGTTTTTTGCCACTATTTGGACTGCCTCAGCTCCTGGCCCAGTGACCTTATTTGTTGTCTGGAGGTTGACTGGTGCATTCTGTGCATCAGTGCTGAGGACCGCTTTCTGATTGTTGTTGATAGCAGTAACCATAGCAATGGTAGGTCTCTGACCCACAACAGAGGCAGGCATGGTCGCAGTTGCTGCTTTCAAGACGAGAGGTAGTGTCTTAGTGGTGATCATAGAAGCTGTAGTTACAGTTTTCTAAAGGAAACAGAAAATACACTGTAAGAGACAGAGACACTTCATATCAGACAGGATGTGGGCTGGTTAGCTAGAAACAATAGACAGCTAGAGAAAGAAAAGGCAGCACCGAGTCTAACTACCTACTGTTCAGACAAGCACATCATCTTACGCCTCTGGAAACTGGATAGCTAGAAAGGATTCATGTTTGAGGCACCTGTTGGGTCTGCTTTAATCATCTGCAGCATTACAGACCGATTCAAAAGAAATTCCTGAGAAAACGACAATTAAGTGTAACTAGTGGCATATGTATTTTTGGACCTTTTAGTTTCACGTTACTTCCAAACACGTACTGTCAATATCAGACCTATAAGGTGGAGGTTTCTGAAACATACCAGCAAACTCGCTTCTCACCAACTAAAACTCAAATATTCAAATGAAAACTTTGTTTACAGAGATCCTCACAATCAGGAGAAGAGGGAAAAAAACCCCATTCATTAATTGGTTTCTTTAAGAACAGAAACATATTTTGATTTTGGCTATCCCAAAGTTTAGCTTTAGCCACACATACAGTTATTTAGCCTTTAACTTTCTTTCCTGAGAATATCAGTAGAGCTGCTCTGAAGGTGTAAGAGCTGGCCGTTAGTCTCCCCAGCTGCAGGCAATTATATTTAACTTCTGTAGAATGGGCTGGGTTTGGAACATATATGTCATGTCATGATTGCTCTTCGCTTGTTTAAAGAGAGTTGGTTTCGACTCAATGCCAGCATTTACCTGAAATGCCTGAATACACTATGCCCACAAACTCCAAAGTTAAAACAACTATAATTTCACCATTTTGTTTTTAAAATGTACTGTCTTCTAAGATGTTAAGGGCAATGGACAACTGCGGATCTCTTTCAAAAAGCAACAAGGCAAGAGAGTGCCCATATAAAACCAGAACACAACGTACACAGAAAGCTCACGACAAGTGACACCCAACTGAATGCCAAGTGAGCTTATTTCTTTTTTCTTTGGTGTAAAAAAAGCTGTTGTACCAATGGCACCGCACCTTCAGAACAGTCAGTGGCATGATCAAATGCTCTTAGCATGAAATAACCACCACTCCCTCCTGATGTCAGCACTAGGCTCTACAACAGGAAAAAATGGAGAACTAGGGATCAGGCAGTCTTTTTTCATGTTCTGAACATGCCTGATTTAGACTGCTTGCTTTTAATTGCACAAGACCTTTCTCTTCCTTCTAATAAAGTATTTCCAGCTGGATTCTTCAGTATTTTCACCAATATCATCTCCTTAAACAAAAACGGTTTACCTTCACACCTCTAATTTCGTAACGCCTAAACTACATCCCCTAACTGTAAATTATGCACAAGTGTGAAAAAAATTCAAACACTGTACAATGCCAAATCAAAGGATAATTCATGCTTCAATTTTATACATTTATACAAGATCCAGACGTTATTAACTTCTCCTTGTTGCAACATGAACAATTCCCTTAACTTTTCATCCGTGATACAAGACCTTATCGACCTCTGCTGCACCTTCTCCAGGGCAAGAGGCTCCGTTCCCCTAATGCAGTAACATTATTCAAGCTTTTCCAATGAGATGTAACATGGTATCATTTTCACAAGCATTACATTCATCCATAAACATTTTAAAGAAAAGTGTAATCAATCATGTAATACAAGACTGTGACTCTTTCAAGGGGTTCTATTAGGTCTGTAAATACTAAAGATGTCAGCAGATCACAAAGCTTGAAGATCCCTGTTACTGTGCTGAGCATTAATTACCTTGCTTATTCTAAAAAGTTTTCAATGCATGAATTCATACTGAAGTGGCATTCATAGTAAGTCTGCATTATTTCACATAATAACACTGCAATAATATGACCTTTTAGCAGGCTTGGTGCTCTATGAAGATTTAAAAAGCCCTTCTTACTGGACTATATTAAGTATATTAAAATGTCACTATTAAGGCAGCATATATACGCTGATTCCTAAATTGAATTACTCTGAAAATAACCACTGAAAGCACTGACTTTACTGACACAGCCTTGAAAGATGTATTATTTACAAAAGCAGGCACCAAAACACCTTCTAGAGAGACAAAAGATTTGACTTCTCTTTGCTGAAAGAGATTGAGGGGCAACAGGACAGAGGCACAATCTTAGATGCAAGATGTGTACAGAAGAAAGGGAGGTTACTTCAGAATTATACCAACATAAATAAAAATATGAAAGTGTTAAGGATAAAAGCTGGCTTATTTATTCAGATGAGAGGATGACCTGCCTTTGAGTTTGTAATTACTGTCCAAGTACAACTGTATCAGTGATAGTCAGAAGGGTGTAGCAGTTTTTTGACTGTTTCACTAGAGGGCTCTTTAACTTTGAACAAAACCTCAATTTTTACAACCCAGGAGATGACCTGGAAGTTAATGCATAAATGCCAAGTGTGGGATACGGAGAAACACGTGAAACTGCTTTTGCAGTCATATTCCCTGGCTGGAAAACAAAGACTGGTGATACAGCAGAGAGTGATCCATTGTTTGCCTAGAAATATTCTAGGACACAGTAATATTTACTACTTCGTTCTGTTTAAACTTTGATATTGATGTTGCTACTCACAAACATCTTTTGCTTAGTTAAGTTTGCTCCATTTCTTCAGTTTTCTCAAGAATACAACTACCTAAGCCTCACAAACACATTTTCAGAGCACATCCAAAACAGTTTGCTGCGTTCATGAGAGAGCTAACATTTCTCCCCTCCTCTGCTTCCAGGAAAAGGGAAGACAAGAATCACAAGCGGTCAGAGCTGTGGCTGTGATTCACTGCAACGTGCAGAAAGTAAACTTCACAGGTGACTCCTGACATCTGCCTACCCAGGCAAACAGGAGCAGCTGAGACTGCATCAACAGGAAAAAAGACCTCACATACACTTCTTTTTACAAAACACCTCCCTGCGCTTTCTAGCTGTTTTATTAGCACACTTTGGGGATTCTAAATATTTGAACAGGAGAAACTTGGAATTCCCCTGTCAGCAGAAGCAGGCCACTTTCTCTGGTGAGTGCTGGGATTATATCTCTAATCCTATACCGTACCGAAATTCAGTGTACCCTCCCAATGAAGACACTACTTTCTAAAACTCAAACGTTGCCATTAACACAGCAAACTCAGGTAAGTATTATACGATACGAGTTACATTGGATTTAAAAGAACCAAGCAGGAAGAAGAGGGAACCGTTCTCTTACATTTTGTTCACTGAAACAGTGGGCGTTGTTAGTCTTTTAAAAATGAAGTATTTAAATCACACACCTCATGTGTAAAGTCTTTACTATTTCTTGAGACCTACCGGGTATGGACAGACGATCTTTCTTGCACCTACGGAAGATAGGTTCATTTGCTGAACTTCCATTTATTTTTAAGAAAGGTGATACTGCCACCCTTCTTCTCTGCGAGGTTATGATTCAACTTTTAAACACTACCTGATTTTTTCTACTCAGATAGGAGGTTATTGCCAAAAAAACCCACAAGACCCATATCTGCATCTGCATAGAAGGAGAAACTCATATTGGTATACTCATGTGCATAAGTGAAAGTTTGCAATTTTCTCTCTGAGCTTTTTTTAATATTTTATTTGTCCTGTGAACTTTACCTTTAGCAAGGAAAATAATTACTGTAGAGGCTTTTACCTGTGATCCAATCACATTTGGAGAGGGTGCAGTAGACTGCTGCTGCTGTTGATGGTGATGTTGCTGTAGCTGTTGTAGTGGTTGAGGCTGTGGTGTCTGTAGTTTGTTTTCTGACTGTGCCAATGGCTGTATTTGAAACTTACTGTCTGGCTGTTCCTGCTTCACTATCAAATTCTTTCGAAGCTGTTCCACCACTCTTTTCTACCAGATAAACAAAAACAAAACCAGAAATGATGACAGTTATTTAGCTGCACGTATTAGAGAAGACAGTGACACCTAAAGTTACATTTATTTAATGTAAATAAAGAACTGCTCAAAATCTTAGTGGGATTTCTCCTTTTGGAATTTTAAGTATTGGTGTTATTTAATAGGCACAGTGTCAAAAAAGGCCACAGAGGAGTAGAGCTGCCCAACAGCGTGACCTCACTGTCCTCACAGAAACCCACCCACCAAAATTCAGCCTATTCACAAACTGTGGCAAGACCTCATTAAGCTGCATTCATGTGAGATGCGTTAGCATTCAGATTCCAAGGTTCCTGACTCCTTCAGACACGCACCGCTCCTGACCAGGGACGAAAAAGGACTGCAGGCTGAAGCCTCAGGGCTGACTTCAGGGCAACGGGGATGCCATTTCGTACCAGGCATCGAAACTGAGTGGAGAGATGGCGAGTTTGAGTGCAAAGTGGGGAATGGGAAGGGCATGGATGTGTGTGCTCATTCCATTCAGTTATTATTGTCACCTGAAAGAAAACTAGACAGGGCTGCCTACATGGGAAGGGAACGGCACAGATTTATTTCTCCCAGCTTAAAGGCTTCCTATTGCATTATCGCTTCCACGAAAGTCTAATTATTTAAGAAGGAAATTTCTTCTGGTAGCCATTGTGGATATTCAGACGGTAACACAACAGATTTAAGAGCAGACCAGGCGACCTGCGGGATAAGATGCCATGTCTCCACACGGGTGATAAGGGCTCACAATTTATGTTCACGTTATACTTCGATGTGGACAGGGGTGAAAACACCACAAGACTTTTTTTGCCTTTTGTGGGCATGATAGAAAACAGACATTTTTTCCTACACTCGAGCCACCCCCAAATTAGGAGAGATTAAAAAGATTTAGATAGATACTTAAGTGCCCTTGATCAAGAGCCTATGCGTACTCCGGAACAGTTGTGCAACAAGGTTGGCTTCAGAAGAGGACAATGAAGTCACCAGATGTGGTAGGGGCTCAACTGAGAAAGCTCTAGTGAGGAAACCTCTGCCAGAGGCAGGTGCTGACAGCAGGCTATCCCGAGCAGGTCCACTTACACAGAAAGGAAAAGAAAAAAACTTTCTGACAATATCAAATGTTTCAGTTTTTGTTTTGAAGCACTAGTATTAAGACACAGCACAAAACAGAGAGAGGGAGCTAAAAAAAAAAACAACCAAAACCAATCCAGTTATTTATAACCAACTGAAACAATTTTTTCCCTCAAATTTCTTTCATGCAGGGTTATGAAATTCTGAGCTGATATGATACCTGTTCTCTGCATAGTTCTTGTGGGCATACTGTAGACTTTTGATTCCAAGTATCTTGCTTATGATGAGTTAAAACTGCGTGGTGCCTCACATGCTGAACATGTACCTCTAGCCCAGAAGAAGATAACAAAAGGTGCAGAGTCCCAAACGGGCAGATTTGAGAACTGGAACTTTAAAAAACCAAATAAAACACACAAGCAACAACCCGCCCCCCCCCCCACCCCTGCTTCATAAGGCTGAAATGTGTGAGCTCATGACTGACCTTTTTAGAAAAGACTGAATTCAGTGACTCAGAGGTGTACAGAAGGAGGACTGCCCGGCTTCTGCAAAACCTACAGCCCTGGCTGGGGATGCACGCTCAGCTCTGATGACAAGAGAAACAAAGACCCAGCCTCACCAAAAATTCAGGGAGCTGGTAACGGACAGCAGCGTGAAGGAGCCACGTTATGCTGCACCCAGAAAAGTGCTAAAAGCTGTGAAAGCCTAAAAGCTGTAAATTGTCTGTTCCCTTCTACAACAAGGAGAAAACAATAGGAGCGTAGAAGGCATTTTTCTAATTCAGATATTTTACAGAGTTTTAAATGGCCTGTGTCTATCAGCTCATTCATATATGTAATAACTGAACAATCATTTAAAATTGCTTTCTGAAAAGATCAACCACGTTAACATGCAAACCAAAGTGCCATGTCAGCAAGCAGATACACGAGCTGAAAAAACATTTCCAGAGAGTAACCCGAGGGGGAGGTGAGGAGAACAGAGCAAAGCAGGAGAGGAAATAATGCAACATGCCTATGGAATACCTGCCAAAAAATGGACTGCACAGACACTGCACAGGAGGCTAAAGGATTACTGTACCCGCCGTGAACAGGAAGGGAGGTTTTGTCTTCCACAGCTGCCTGTATGGAATTCAGTGATAATCGTGCTCTTCTACTGATTCCCTAACGGGAGGAAATCAGCAGCAACGGGCCAAGAATTCGTTTCCATCTTGTTCTTTACAATGGGAGGAACATTAGCGAAAGGATTTAAAAAAAAAAAAAAAGAGAGAGAGAGAGAGTGTGCAAGAGGAGAGGGAGAGGCAGGCTGGAGGGCTCCTTGGCCATACTGCTCCGGCAGGGCGAGAGCCAGCGAGGACGGGAGCAGGGAGCAGGAGCGAGGTGAGTCACGGTGCTTCACACACTGCCTGTCCCACCCCCGGGCCCAAACATGGGGTGCGGAGCCGCTGAAAAGCAGGGCTGAAGCACAACTTTTATTAGTGCCTTGTGCAAAAACCGAAGCTCAGCACATTTGGCACAAGATGGATAACGTGAGTGGAAAAACGCCGTTGCTCTGGAAGTCTACGCTAGCCTGTTAGAGGCTGCTGAGAGCTGCCTGGCAGCAGCATATCCTGCCATCCATATCCATTATGCAGATATTAAATTGGAACAAACATCTAATGCTTTTAAGATTCAGAGAGTAAAACTGAAGTTTGCAGCGCATGCCAATTGCTTACGCAGTTTATTAATCTGCTTCTACCAACTGTCAGTAAAAATACCACACTGAAACTACAGAAATCATTCCACTCTCTGCAAGACTGCTGGGATCGTCTGTTTGTTGGTAGTTACCAAGTGGGAGACTCCGAACAACGTATTTCTAAGTTGCTTTGCTTAATTAGCACCAGCAGAGGAGACTGTGGGGGCTGCAGGGCCGGAGGCAGGCAGTGCAGCCCTGCACCCCGTTCCAGCGCTGCCCGGGGCCGTGCCCCCCTGCCCGGCTCAGCCCCCACTGCGGCGAGGCCGTGTGGCTCAGCCGGCTGGGACCGATGCTCTGTGGCCGCCCCGGCACGTGCCTGCCCGCTGCGATGCCAGCACAGCCTCGTGTCGCAGGGGGTTGAAGGGGAGGGCAGCGTGAGAGAAACTCTTGCCTACCGTCAGACTCGATACTTCATTACAAGTGTATCTGACATTTGTTTCTCATATTTGACTGTTCATAATGCATTTTGAAGGCAGCTTGTGCTGCAGGAAGTACGACGTGCATGACTGGAACATGCCACAGCTGGTATGAAGCCCCAGCTATGTGCCTCAGAGGCCGAGTGCCAGGGAGACGGAGGTTATCGGAAAGTATCACAGAAGTGTTCAGAAATATTCCTAATTCTTTAAATGTAATCATTGCCATTTTTCCTTCCCACTCTTATTTAAGACGACGTAATTTAATTTTCACTGACAACTTAAAAAATTTAAATTGGGATTGACTCAATCATAAACACATCATCACAAACAGAACAGAATAGTTTTCTGCATGTCAAAGCTCTAACTCGCCCCATATTGCCAAAATAGCTTCTTCTCCAGCAGCACTACAAACGGATGAAAAGCATTTGTCTTTCAAGTTTACTGAATTTTCCTCAAAGCCGAATGCCGATCCTCTCTTTACGTACAGAAGGTGGAAGAAACGAATGATCACATCCTTTCTTCCAAACTGCATTCTCCCCCAAAAGTACCTGCTAGCTCTCGGCAACAGCTACTGTCAGGCTACTTCAAAATCCATTTGCCGAACAGTGCCCCGTAAGCGTAGTACACGACCGCAGAGCTCCTGCTGCCTTGACATCTTTATCACCAGTCTCATCAAGAACCGTTCACACCACCGAGTTCACACAGCCCTAGACATCTCATATGACCCTTTCTTAAAGGTAATAATTGTAATCAATATCGTGACATTTAGTGATACCACCTTCTCATTCATGCCACAGGCCAGATCCTAACACGGCGTTAGAAGATTATTTTGGTTTGATTAAGCAGAAGATCTGCCTCTACATCCTATTGGCCATATGTCCATGTCAAAAGGTGTCTTCTCTGTGCTTATATAAAAAACTATCATGAATATGTTGCTATAAGATAAGGAAGGTCCTTGGAGCAAACTGCAGGCTTAGTAAGGTTTAAGTATAACATTATTAGCTAACTGTGATTTTAATTTTAAGCAATCAAGCAATCAAAGTAGTTCTCAGAGTACAGTGATTTTTAAAATACTAGATCCCTTTTTATGTTTGGTGACACATTTTCTTCATCTGGGGAACACATGCAGAAAAGCACACATACCTCAAGGACAGTCTGCTTTTAAACTTCAAAAATCTATAAAAATTAAAATTTAAAAATAGTCTAAAAATGAGACAAAAGTAAAGTACTAACCAGCCTCGCAATGCACAGTGTTTATATCACAAAACCAAAGCTGATGTGGTTTGAATTGCTTACCCGCTTACTAGTGACCCGCTTTCCTGCTCCACCGATTCTGGGAAGTCAGCTATATTATGGATGCCCTGCTACCTGTTCCCTCCTACAACCAAGAAATTTTCTCTAGGATATGAAAGTTGCCAACTGCTGCGAAGGAAATGGTAAGAGAAAATACGGATTTCAAATAAGCTCCAACTAGGGAGCAGGGAGGATGGAGGGAATTTCACTGCTCTGCAGTCTCCCGTTCCAGCCTCCTTCCCCTCTCCTTCCCAGCCCCAGCCCCTGTTGCTACCCAAAGACAAGTGAAATACCCCTGCTTTTCAACAGAACACAAAGACAGCAAAACTTCTGTGGCAGAAAGAAGCTAAAAGATTGTGGATCCCTGGCACAGTTAGTCTTGGACCTGCGAAGAGGGTGAATTTGGGGAGCGGAATTTAGGAGTGGAAAGAGTACCAGTGAGGAGAGTAAGTGTACGCTCATCTAGTGCTTTAACACAGTATCTCAAATTTAAAAAAGTGAAATCTTATTATAGAAATTGATGACGCAGAATCTACACCAGTGAGGAAAAAAAACCTGTTCTACAAAACAACTTGAATTCCATTGAAAGAACGATCAAAGGACTATAGAAACGTGTTCAGCTATTTCTGTCGTCATCCTAGATTTTTATGAAATTTTGCACTTCTGCCTGTGCCTCATTCATACCCAGATCTTTCCACCAATGAAAAAAATCTAAACAAACTAAATTAGAATTTTATTCCAAGGAAGAAGCATGGTACATTCTTCTACTTCTTAAATGTCATCAAAGCAGCATTAGAATCTTTCAGTCAGCAAAGCCTCTGGGGCAGGGTGCCTGTGTGCGGAATGGGAACACAGCAGTGGGACAGGGAACCACCTCCGCCTCTCACTTAATGCCTGACTGGGCATCATTAACGAAATGTGCACCATTTCCTTTTACAGTTCAAAAACTTTTTTTTTTTTTTTTAAGCATTTGTTAAATACACAGGTATCTAAGCACACCAGCATACCCAGTCAACAGCTGCACTGCCAACACCTGGAGTGTAAAACAATTTTAAAAAAATCTTCATTCCATAAAAATTACTTTGACATTTTGTCAGATAAATACCGTTATGTACCATTGGCATGATGTGAGAAGTACTTTTGCCATTAAAAATGCTGGTAAACTTACTACACTTCATTATATTTTAGACTATTTACAATAATTACTATAGGTGTGATTCTGAAACAAATACACACAGTTCACACATGAACAAGTACTTCAGAAAAGAATGTGGGATTTTTCCTTTATGAGAAACACCGCTTGAAGTTGCTGGAAATCATTCAGAAGTGAATTATGTAAGTTCTGAAAATAATATTCATTCCTTCATTCTTAACGGGGGAGAATGCCTTTTTTTTTTCCTTAAATATAGCTAGAATTATAAATGAAAATGACCAAAAATAGCTGCTGTGCCATTCTGTTTTATGTGACTTCTTGATTGCTTTATTTTCAGTACCGTGTCTTTTACTGTTTGCAGCACCATCAGACCAATTAATTTTTGGAAGGGAATGTTGTACCGTGAAATGCCTTATGCATCACTGTCTTCTCGTAGAATTTTTAGTCTTGCACAATGTAGGGAACAGAGACTGAACTAGTAGGAGCCACACACATACGTTTTCCTGCAGCTTATGTATTAAAGAAATGTAGTATCTACCTTCTTAGCCCAGTACTTATGTTAATGGAAAGAAACTTGTAAGAACAGCTACAATAATTAAACAATGAAGCAATTAATGAATTGAGAATTAAGTGTGTGACAACAGAACGGGAAAAACAGTTAAGTGCAGTACTTTGAATGTAATTAAGGAGGAATGGAATGAAAGGAATGAAATTATATTTTTTTAAATTTGACAAGATTTGGAAAGATTTGATTTGGTTTATGTTTTTCTGCTTCCCAGAAACACTTCAGAGTGCAAATACAAACTGGTCAAAGGAGGTGGGGATCACCTCAACATGAAAAGGCTGAAGAAATGAAAAAATTAAACTGCTGACTACCACGGAAAAAGTGCTCTTTTTAATTTTATCTTGCCCGTCTCCGTATTGTTTCACCTCCATTTGTCTATTTCGGGGGTTATCTCTTGGGGGGGGGGGGGGGCGGGGGAAGCCACCTAGATTGTGCAGAATGAAACAAGGGTTCTTTTGCACTTCAACATAAAGTATGTTTCTATGATCTCTGACTGAACCTAGTTTTCCAGAAGTGTATAAGGTGGTCTTGTAAAATCTGTCATGGACCGAAGCTTAGGATACAAAATCTTAGCACAGAAAATACTGTGGATTATTATTCCTGTGCAGGAGAATACACAGGGACAACCACCCCCATGAGAAAGCCATTCACATCTATACGTGGTAGCCAGTTCCCTCTGCCAGGGCAATCCTGCTGCTTCTCTTCCTCTACCTCTGATTTACCTCCTAATGTGGCATCCTTTAAACTGAATTTGTCTGAATTAAGCAAGCGCAGTAGAGCAATTCGAATCAGTACACTTATTTCACATTTTAGAAACAATCAGCCTAAATAGAAGTCTATTTTCTAATCTGGTAACACTTCATCTTTTTGAATAGCCCAAGTGGAAAGGATAGTCATCAAGTAATTTCACAGCGTACTACTGCACAGTAGCACAGTCCCTTGGCTAAAAATGAATCAGCTTCAGCAGAATTCTTGTGCATCCTACAGCTATTCTCACGACTGAATCACACCTCCTCTCCTCCTCATGAAAGGAGACACACACAGTTCACGCTCATGCACTTCACACATGATCAGAAGTATCAAGCAAGATGACTGGTTTTATTTCACCCAGAATGCAAACTTGTTCTTTTGTGAACAGAAAGTTCTGGAAGCTCTAACTGCATCGTACGACCACCTGTCGATTGCCCTGATGCTGTTAACAGCAGCTATCATTTCATTTCCACACTCGCATTACCAACACCACAAACTAACAGTGGCAGGAAGGCTTTTTCCCTACGTTGTCAACCAAACACTGTTTAGCACCAATTCAATTAAAAGCCATCACTAACAACATCACATCGCAATTCACTGTTGGCCTCCACTTCACAGGCAGAATGAGTTCTCGGAGCAAAACGTCATGGTTTCACCTCACTCAAATGAGAGATTTTCTCTCCTTCCTAGTCCCTCAAACAGTGTATCAAATACAGATGTTCTGTCCAGCTAAATATACCTGCTGTACTATTCTCTTTAGTTAACCGAGCGTGATCAAAACAACAAGAAATGCCTGCTTCACAGAGTAGACATCAAATTAAATCACTGCAGAAGACCCACATTGCTGGTCTTCAGTTGTATCAAGGTCTGTGCATCAAAAAACCCAAACCAACAGTTCCTCCGTGGCCTCCTGATTTAAATGGCACGGGGAGGGGATCTTTGCCCCTCTGCTTATTCATCCCAGCACTAAAAAGCGCCTCATAACTGAGGCCAAAACTACTCAACAACTGAAGATTCGGTGAACCTCCACCTCTCTTAAAAACGCCCAGGGTCAGGCACTTTGCCAAAAGAACGGAAAACTACCTTTTTTTCACAAGGGATGCAGACCTACCGGCGACAGTTCAAAGGAAACCCACAAACACAGTCAAGGACCCAACACACAGCACCGTGTGATACGAGGCCCACTGAGCCTCAGCTCGTCCCCCTTGCTGGGAGGGAACTTCTCACTGAGAACAGAGATTTATACACAGGAAAGAAATCTGATGACGAGAGGGGGTTTAGTTTCTCTGAGAAATATAAAACGATGATTCTGTAGCTGCAAGTTGAAGGCAGACAAATTCAGCCTTGAAATAAGACGCAGGGATGGTTAAATGCTGAACAGCCTAACACGAGATGTAACGGCCTGACGCGGCTTGAACTCGCCAGGACGAGGTGATACAGCTCTCCAAAGGAAACACTTACCCCAAGTTTTGGAGGAGATTGTATCATACACGTGAGGGGGAGAGGGCTCTGGGAAGCCTCTGCTCATTCTCACCCCTCACCAGGGACAGTGCCCGCGCCAGTGCTGGTCCCAGCACACTTCTCCAGCACCGAAACTCTGCACAAAGACAGACTTTACTCTTCAGAATTTTAATATGTCCAGAGGCACAAATAACCAGATATACTCAAGGCTGTTTTTTCACCTTCCTCTGAAAGACAAAGTATTTGCCACAGCTAGAGAAAAGCAGCTAAACAAAGCAAATTTATCTTCTTCTTTTGATACCTTTTATTGTATGTCTTCTTTGCGTACTTAGATTCTTACTGATTTTAGACTTGGAATGGATAAAAAATATGTCCCCAGGTCAGCCTTGCTGGGCTGTTGTTTTTTCCCTTCCACTGCAATGCAGGATGTGGACTGCCTGCTAGGATCAGCTGGGCAAATTTCCCCTAATCAACCTGCTGACATTGCAAGGGCCTTCAGAATCGCTGGCAGCCCAACCCACCACCTGTTTTCTGGAACAGAAAGATGTGGAAGACAAAAACTTAGTACACCGATAACCAAACCGTCCTAGTCTCCCTGAAGTCAGAAGACGTCACACTAGGGTACCAAGGTAGAATATAACAGTCTCCAACATGCAGGAAATTGAACCGTTTAATCTCTTTGTCCTTTTTGGATTTGACATGCGGTGTCTTCCTTCTACTTCCTACATGCAGTTTCACGACTACAGTTTATCAGTATTCTTGTGAAAGAAAAAAACCCCACCTGTGTGCTAGATGAAAGACAAAAAAACATTTTATGAACATGTTTAGACTTCAACAGATGTACATAGTACCTAAGTTAATTAACAGGATCAGACACTACTATCTAATCTCAAACTATGTACGTAATTTCAAATTTTGGTTAGTTCCTGGAATGTGAACCCAGTAGCTGTCACTGCTCCCACCACAACTCTTCTTTATGAAAGCTTAATTCCTTGGTATCAAAATGCCTTCGGATGGTGCCATCACTTCATCCTGCAAGCTAACAGTTGCACGAGGCACAGACATGAAGAAGCCACGCAAGAAACACGGAGATCTTTC
Source organism: Falco biarmicus (assembly GCF_023638135.1). Taxonomy (NCBI): domain Eukaryota; kingdom Metazoa; phylum Chordata; class Aves; order Falconiformes; family Falconidae; genus Falco; species Falco biarmicus. The sequence continues at coordinate 2,560,191 of NC_079294.1, forward strand.
TGGCATTGATGGACACCTCACAGGAAAATGCATGTGAGACCTGTTATATCAATATGGACAATATCCGGCATGAAAAAAAAAAACAAAACTAAAAAAGACCACATAAGGGAATGTAAACATTCCTATCCGTAAGTTCGTACTACTTTTTCACAGTGTGCTTGCTTGTTTGACAGTTATACTGTCATAATTTTAGACTGTTAAACCTCTGCTCTAGGGTTTATAAAAGATCAGAGCACTTGTCACTCTCAGTGCAGGTAGAGGGAGATAGAGTGGTTGAGCAGTTCATTCTTCTTTCTAATTACACTCCATTAACCTTCCACATGAGAGCTCCCCTGTGCTTTCATACCAGCAGCACCAACTGGCTGTGTTTGATAAGGCTCAGCAGAGTCTGCAAGACCAGCACGTGTAACTAACGGAACACTTCAGCACTGCAGACGTAGCAGAAGCTGGGCTGAAGCTCTGTTACGGAGCCACAGCCGTATTCAGCTAAATTACACAGCGCCGGACACCAGCCTCACCCTACCCACTCCCCTCACAACTCCGCTCCTTGAACTTCATAGATACATCATCTAGCATTTGAAAGCCAAATGCAGAACTAGGGCATTATTCACTGCAGGGAATGGAACAGTTACCATGCTTTCACCTCACTGCAGAGACCTGCCAAGAGAAATGCACTTAGAGCATTAAAGCGTGCAGGGCAATAGAAAAGAAGTTGCCGTTACATTATAATTAGATCACGTTAACATATGCGACCGGAGTACAGAGAAGGAAAATTACTTTCAAAATTCAAATCTTTTTTTAAATGCACTTTCAGTATCTGGGGTTGTTTGTTGTATGTTCCGAAGACCACACTGTTAACAAACAGCATTGTATTTATCTATAACCTTCTCAACAGTGACCACATAAATGATAGGCTTTTCTAAAAAGAGAGACTTCTTCGATTAATAATGTATTCTATGGGAGTTTTAAACTCAGTGCCAGGAAAGCTATTTTCCATGTGCACGAAGGTAGATTAGCATTTGTGTATACTGAGTAACAGTGTCGGCACATGCTTACACAGATAAAAGGGAAACAAATTTGGAAGGCGGGATTGTAAACAATCTGGAACAGAATCCAAATTATTTAAAAAATAAATGAAACACTACAAAATCTGCACTTTCAAATGATGTTTTATACTATGTGTTGGCATTTTTAACTGTTTCAAATGACTTCACAACATAAAGTTGTATACGGAACTGGCCTGTGTTAAAATGAGTGATGGTGATACCCTTTTTGCTATTACCTCCCTCATCCTTTCCCATCCCTCTCCTGTTTAACGTACTGTGATACTCACATCTGCACGTGTCTCCATAAATAAACAAACTCACTTTTCTTCTCCAGAAAGTTTCCCAGGCTTCAGCTCATATTTTAAAATTATCTGATGTTTTCTAGGTCTTAGTAACTTTTTGAAGGGTCTGAAACAGGATGCTTGTGCTACAAGCCATGCTATGAATCCAGCACCGTCCTTGTCCAGAATGGTATGGGAATTTCACATGCGAATTCTGGTGGATGTTGTCCAAGATCCCCTCCAGTACAAAGGAAGCCGAGGTGGCCTTCTCTTAACACAGAAAGGTAAGCACTGCTACGGAACGCGCCTGTAGTACCCTGAGGAGACTTGGTTTTCAGAGTGATCATTAAAGACCTTTAACATACGACCCACCTACTACATCTAAGTAATTTTCTAATAGATTCTAATAGATTTTGGACCTCCCTTCCCAAATTTCCTTATATTTAATCTAAAGATGCCAATTCAGCCTTTAATGCCATTTAACTTGTGCCATCTAAGCCTATAATAGATGACATAAATTCAGAATTTGTGGATGTGACCGAACACAGCGATTCCAAAACAGTCAAGCTGAGGTTGCCTCAGGAAAGCTGAGCAGCCAGAGGACAGTCAGTTCCTCCCTCTAAGACAGGCAAACAAGTGCAAACACAAGCCCCTTTGTAATGGGAATTACTGGGATGAACGTTGTCGCTGGGATGCATATGGTATCAACAAAGACACAAGTTTTGTCAGATACAATTTCTCTACTAAAGATGACGTTCACTCTCAAACATAATAAATCTGAAACAAACGTGATTAGGACATAGAATAAAATTATCTAAAGCGTCCATATCTCTTGTTCTGTAAAAGTGTATCTATAGTGTTTCAGTGCTGTGAGGCATTGAGCTGGCGTTAAAATCTGTCAGGACAGTCAGGACAGCAGTGTTACGGGTGGCAGAACCACATTTTGGTGCCACGCTTAGCTCTTAATTCTGTAAAAAAGAATTCTCAATTTATGTACACATGAACTGTATTTAATGACACTATAATTTGCTCCCTCACCTTTTCTGGAGTGCATACTAGAATGATGACTGAAAGCTCCAAAATTCCTGGCTGTAAGTACTGAGAACTGGAACTGCTTTCAGAACACAGCACTGCAGAGGTGCTACCGCTTCCCCCAGCAGCCCCGGCCCTCGCGGCTAACGCCATGCGGAACACTGCCTTCTGACATGCGGGCCACGCTCGCCTCTAAAGGATGCAACACTGCAGCTGATGGCACCTTTTTTAACTAATCACGTGAGAAATGTGCCTCTTCCCAACTTTTGGGTAATGTTTGTTCTTTTCCCAACACCTCTTAGAAAGTATTTCAGAAGGAAATATTTTGCTCTGGCTCATCACTCTCTTTTTACAGAAGACGAGCAGAAATGATGCAAGCACCTTCCTTTTTCATTCTGTCAGCAAAGAAGATCTCTTGAGGGTTTTGGTGGGCCATGAGGTGGGTGAACAAATCTTTTAACCTAGCCCATACAGATACAGGCAGTCTGGTGAAGGACACCTGGAACAGAATTGCTGAGGTTCTTTAACCTGTCATCGTAATAACCCTTGAGGACTGAGGGACTCACAAATACAAATATGAAAACCTCATTTTAAACGGTGGGAAAAGGGTCCCAGTGCAACTGGCTAGAACTCTCTATATTTTGTTTTTTCAGGGGGGGATTATTTTTGTTAGTAGTATTTTGTTAAAACTTTTAAAGACAGACTGTAAATGCTATAGAAGTAAAATGAACTCTGAAGAGCCTTTTATGAATTTCTATAATTCTCCAAGGAGTTCTCCGTCAAAGAGAGGTAAGAAATAGAAAATGAGCTCTCTTGTAATTCCTCTTTATGCAATACTGAACATATATAATAAGCGTGTTTTTAGAGGAGACCAAGATTTCTTCTTTGCTTCTGCAGGCCTGCACAAGATTTAAAAGGCAAATTGACCTTTTTTTTTTTAAAAAAAGGATTAAACAAAAACTACTGTATATTTCCATCACATAATGAAGTGCAAGTTCTTTTTCCACACCATATGCTTGACTTGCTTCCTCTTGCAGAGAACATACAATGTACTGCTAGATGAACACATTTCATGCTACAAACTGGTCTGACCAGCTAAACCTGCACTCAGAGGTATCAGTCTTAGTGAAACTCAAAGTATTATTTCATTGGCCCTCACTCAGCATTTCTTGCGTGACAATTCAGCTGTGAATATGTTTGGAAGCATTAGCTCAGAATGCACAGACTTCTAAAAACAGCACTGGCATGTGTCTCTTGAGTATCTCTAAAAACACCTATCACACCTGCCTCTAAGAGCTGTAAATCACAAAGCGGTAGTTTTCCTCCCCATGGTTTCGCACTGATGGATTTTTTTTATTATTATTATTATTTTTAAAGGAAACACATGTTGTGCTGTTGAGAAAGGCTGAAAGATTATAGAAACCTAGCAACTGAAACACGGCCCTTAGAGCAAGCCATCTTGCTTTGTGTCCTCAGGTCTGGTAACTTTGCTCCTACTGGGATCTCAAGCTCCGTTATTAACCGAGAGAACTACCTTAAAGCTGCACCGTCTTTGCAACTAGAAGCTAATTAAAGTTTCATACACATAACACATACCCTTGTAAATTCCAGTCCATAAAAATAAGCTGTTGCATAACCCTCCTTCTTGGATAACCTCCACAAAATGAGAAGCAGAAGGGGGGCTTCAACGTTAAGGAGCAGGTTCTGTGGGCTCTGAGGTGTGTGTGTGGGGGGGGGGGGGCATTAGAGGAAAATATGCAGCTGAGAGAACATTTCCCCTCATATTACCTCCAAATAAACCAAACTGATGCTGAAATGCGGGGGTGCTTCAGGGAAAAAGGCTTCAGGGAAAAAAGCTTCAGGGTTTCTCGCTGTTTTCTAACAAATACGATGGGGCACATATTTAAGAAAATATGGCACATTTATTTGTTCGTTTTGATAAAACCATCCTCTATTGTATTTCATCTGGAGTTAGGGCTGGATATAAGCACCGGAAAAAGGCTTTGAAAAGATCTATACTACACACGCACACACTTAGATCAGTAAATACATGCAAGGGCATGTAAGTAACTAGTGATCTAACGTTACTCTAAAAAAAGAAAGGCCATGACCAAAGGCTGAGAAAATATTAATGAATTTATATGAATTAATGAAAATGATAAAAACATCAATGTGTGCTAGGTGTTGCAGCAGTAAAATAAAATAGCGTGCAAACAGAAATACTCAGCTCTGTGCTGTATGGGCAGTACTCATTACGAGCAGAGTAGGATTTTCATCGTAATTGCTTGGAGGATTATATAAATATGTTTGTATCAAAAACACACTTAATCCAAAACATGTTTGTCAGTTTGCACAGGAAGACAGTCAAGCTGTCATTGACTGCAAGGAAGCTCAGAAGAAAACAAAAAAGCTCTGAAAAAAATAATTATCAGGAAAACATAGGAGTAAGACAAAACAGGTTGGCACAAGCAAAGGGCACTCACAGACAATGCAAAGCTAAACTGAAAAGTAGTGAAGTCTGACAAGCAAAAATTAGTCCTTTCTCACTGGCAGGCAAGGCTCGCAGGAGAAAGTGTTGTATTTTATCAGATTGACTTGGAAAAAAGGGCATGCTTCTGGTCAAGCCTCTCTGGAAGTCCCGTCTTCCTGCCACATCGCGCCCAGAGGGATGTCTAAGGTGACACAAGTAGCGCAGGGCGTACTCTGAGATTTTTTTCAGGGTATTAGAAATAACTATCTCATTGCAGAAAGTCAGTCCACACTTCATATACACATATGCAAAGACTGACTGTGCTCGCTGTAACCCCACAGATCCACATTCTTAACTGTTTTCCTCTTTTGTTTCCCCAACTGGCAGGTTGCACAATTAGCTTGTACGCTCTGCAGGCCAAAAACCTAGCCTCCAAAAATCTTTTTAAATATTTCATGTGTACTAGTACTATGTAAATAGTAATAATAATTCAGTGGCCTTTTCCTGCTCTGTATTTCGGATGTATTTATTACGAGCTAGACAAATAATGCAGGATTGTAGCATTCTGCCTCCACATTCCTCATCTTCCTCTTCCAGTTTACCAGAGCAATGACGAAAGAGGAGTTTTTGCTCCAAGCCTTTAACACTTTCAGCACGGATTCTCACACTGCGTAGCTCTCCAAACTGGAGGATCCAGGGGTAGAAACCGATTTCCTCAATCAATTTAAAGACGACCAGAAGCCTGGCCAGTGACCCACGTTGCTGGAGGAGCTGCACCAGCAGCGGAGGCTATACAAGCTGCTTTTAGGCCAGCAACAGCCTGCTCAGCATGAACAGACTGTACTAAGATTTTTCTCCCACACACAAAACCAAACTGTTCCTGTGCCCCCTTTGTGCTGACGGAGCCTGTCTCTCGGCTGATGAGCAAGTTGCTATTTAGAAAATAATTTCTCAACCTATTTTGGATATCCACAATCATGTACAATTGGCTGCCCTGGTTAGTATTCAGCGGTGATTTCAAAGGTTCTTTGTCCTGGGAAGGAGATACGACCGTTCGCCAGCATGCCAGCAGAACTGCTGAGTACACAGCTGGAGCCTACGTGGGGGAAGGGAAACGGGGTCTGATTTTGCAATTCTATCTGTTAAATCCGTACAGCTTTGAAGAATGATCATTTGGCATTTCTACTATTTTGCGACTGCAAACTTCTAACACGTTTGCCAGAATTATTTGGCCTTTTTTTCTTGCAAGAGGATAGAGGATCAGTGCAGAGAAATGTTAAGCCACATGTACGTGCTACATAATTGGTTCTTTCAGCCCCTTGCCGAGCAAATGATTTGCAGTAACATGCTCTGCACCTCCTCACTAGTTAGAAGCTCAATCCAAGACAAATATATCAAGAAAAGATAGAGAGGAAAAAGCTGTGGACAAGAATAACCGCACAAGCTTGGCTTTGTCATGACGCTCACATTTTTCCTATTACCCAGCTGCTAGATATTCAAGAGAAAACAGAGTGTACTACAACAACTGTTACAACAGGCCACAAGAGCATAAAAGCAGTAAGAAACCTTTCTGTTTGGCTCTTCACAGGGCTCTCACTTGTACTAGGAAAACGTCACTTTGATGCCCTGTTTGCATTCCATTTCCAACAACAAGGAGGAGGATGGAGGTCTCCAGTTTCTATGACAACCCAGATGGGCCACAATACAAGATACTTACAAATGTTCGACTGCGGGGATGCCAGATCAAATTAAGCTAGAGTTTACACTACTTCAGAGAAACTAAAATGAAAGAAAAAACCCAAACAAAACATGAACGTCAAAGAAAGGATGACATTTCCTCAGCACATTCCAAAAGATTTCTGAAAGTAGATGATAAAGAAAGGAAGGATTTTTCTCTACAAAAATAAATAATAATAATGTCAACACAAACAAACTGAAACCCTCATTTACATGAGTAAATGTTTTCATTAAAACTAGACTACTGGAAAATTACCATCAGACATTAAAAGCAAAAAACAGGTCCCAAACCCAACACGATTTTATTAATTTATTTAACTCATGAACTGGCTAATTTGTTGTCCCACTGTTTTGTATGGCTTGTTTAACGCCATGAATTATATTTTGTGATAGTTCTTTTGCTGCTCTTTACCCCTGATCTGGTCTTCTATGACATTTTGCAAAAGACTCTCAGATGTAGAAAACACTCCATAATTCTGCCTGAAGAAGGGAAATTAGTGACAGCAAGATATTTTAGTATCTCTGCGAACTGTGAACACATTTCAGGTGTGTTCTTAGTAACTCAACTGGTCAGTTGTTGAAAAGCTGAGGTGAGCTTTCTTCTCCATGGATTGACTCCGTGTTGGGAAGGCAGGTAACACAAGTAAAACACCTCCTGAAGGAACACCTGTGAAAGCTTTCTGTAAGCTTTTCAGATGTGACATACACAGATGTGGTTCCCAAAACAAACCTAGCTAAAGAATTTCTTAATAAATGTGCATTTTAAGGCACCTTATTTTGAAAACGTGTGTTTTTTAAAACTTCTGATGCTGGCTAGGTATTGCCTTTCTTTTTAGCCACTGTCCTATTTCAAGTTACTCTCTTTTCTTTCTTACAACTTAATCACCAAGTAGTTAATAGCCTTCATTAAATATGCGATAGCCAGCAGGGCTCACAGTAAGACAGATAACCGTGGACTTTTAGAGGCTTATGTTCTTTGGGGAGAGGAGAGGCAGAAGAGGAGAGAAAGGCTTAACAGCTGTGCCTAGTCAAAATAATCCAAAATTAGAGGGACTGTAACATTTAAAATTGGAACAGAGAGCCTTAAAATCTGGGTCTGTGCAGATATCTTTGAACACTTTATTACAAGCTGCAGACACTCACTTTTCAGAAATGGTTCCCCTTTGCGGCACCACTAACCAGTGCTATTGACACAAGGGCTTGCCGGCCTGGCTTGGAAGTGCCACCCCATCACCCGGGCGCTGCCGGTGCTGCCAGCTGAGATCCCCCGTCCCCAGCACCCTCGGCTGTGCCTCCTGCTGGTGCCTGAGCCTCCCCCCAGGTTTAACATACCAGTGAGGACCAAGGGACCCTGCAATTAGCAAGCGAGACTGGGGCTGGGGGACAGTGGCACTGAGACACCCCAGTGAGCGCCTGCCCGTCACCCACTTCTTAGCACTCCCCGTCCTTCCTCCTTCACCCCAAGCCTCCTGGTCAAAGCCATCTCCCCTGTGAACATCAGAGCCTGATGCTGCGAGGGCTCTCGCTGCCGCTGACAGGAGCACCGCTGGCATGTGGCAGGGCATGCCGAGGCCAAACAAAAGCCACCTGCTCTGCTGCACTCCCTTGCCCTGTGACACGGTGAGGGGAAACACGCTGCGAGGATGGTATCAGCATCTCAGGCAGGAGTGCTTCAGCGATTTGCAAGGAGCTCCTGTAGAATGACCACAGTGCCTCAGTACTGAGGGGTGTGAAGAGCTGAGGGCTGAAATTACACATCTGTAATAAAAATCAAAATACATGACCAGCCTGCTCAGCTAGCGGAAATTAACTGGAAGTGATGAATTAGGATGGAGAAGTGTGACTAAGGACACAGTTGGGCATCATTAGCTTTAAAACTGGCCTACGCTGCTTAAACTTCAGCTATACAGCTGGGCCTGTGCAGTTGCATCCTATAACTGCTACCTGTGTTTCGCATATAAAGCAGAAGACAAGGAACAGCGTAATGAAAAAGAGAATTTGCAAAGTGCTAATGTTTACTAGAATTCTAACAGTCTGATGGGAAGAACAGAATGAACTGGAAATAACAGGACGAAGAAGCTGTAAGTTGCAAGGGATGGTGGAGCGGCAACAAAGAAGCTGCTTGATGTCACACGGTCAAAGTTCCTCTAATAATTCTGTGTAAGAATCAAGAGACGGGGACAAATGACCAGGCCACTGGATTCCTCTCGCAGACCCTATCACCAGTCAGATACCCTAGACATTTCAAAGCATGAACTTCCACTCTGCAGAGATACAGCATGGAAGAAAGTTCTACTTGCAAACTGCACAGTTCCACTGGGTTATTCAACTATCGATTTCATGTAACCACAACAGCATAACTGATTATTGACCCTTTAAGGAATTCTTTCTTTACAAAAAAACAACAATGACAGGAAAAAAAAGAACATGGACAAACATCAATTTTTTAGGGAAATTAAGCAACAAAAATCTTTATTAACAAGGAATTATAGCTGTCTGGTGGTCCTGCTGATGATCAAACTCAGTGAAACCCAAGTATCTGAAACTAAGAAAGTGTTCAGGGTACGTAACCAAGCATACTTCTTTTGTCCTCTTGGTATCCTCATGCTCTGGGTACCTGGGTATCATCAATGCTAAATGCACAAAATATTGTTTTTTTAAAGTAGCAGGGAATGTATTTGTAGTCTTCCAGTACCTTAGCTGACCACAGCACAGATATTTTCAGAAAAGCCATCTACACTGCGTACCTAGGATGGTATTCAACTCTTATAATACTGTAATTAAAAAATAAATCATCCTTTGCCTCCATATATAGACAACAGAAGCAGAGATGGACAGTTGAACAAGTAATGCTTGGCATGTGCCCTCTCTTCACAAATTCCCAACAGTTTAGACTACTTTTTACACAGCTGAAATTAGAAACCCTGAGCTGACTGCCTAGACAGAACATCTCTTCCTCGGCTTCACAGACCCCTCTTTTACAGCCCCATTACTTGTATGCATATACTGCTGTTTGATATTATAACTTAATCTGTCCATCATTAAAAGCAGCAACCGCACTCATCCTCTGCTTTGTTGTTGACAGCAGCAATCACTGACAGATGTGTATCCTGATGCTAACAGAGGCAACACAATGCAGCACCTCTGCCCCTGCTGACACTCACTCTGTTTCACAAATACCACCCACGTCTTCCTCCCCGACTGAGTTTTCAATTAAAACCCCAAGTAACTGTTCTCAGCGTGTTCCTCGCTTGAAATACGGGTTTTTTCCATTTTGCAACTACAAAAGGCTTGCGTTCCTGATTGGGCGTAATTTCTTTGAATCAAAGATATTACCACTTCCTACAAACTTTGCCACAGTGAAATGATTCACAGCCGATCTCCCTGGGTATACATGCATCTTGCTTGCTTGGTTAATGAACACACTGGAGAAACAAAGGGGTGATCTCATAAAGCACCCAGGAAATCCCCTTAAAACAGTTCTGCTGTATGATCCAGCTGAATATACTTAATTTTGAACCCTCTTTTATCTGACTTCAGGGTTTATACTAAAGTATTTGCAAATACACCTACGGACTAGCTCCAGCACCAACGGAGACCCTAACAACAGAGTTTTGCTGAACTTAACTTTCTGCCAGGGCCCAAGACCCTATTGGGAAACCTGTACTAAAACTTCTAACACTGTTCGTATTTTTGATATATGTATCGCAACATACTGAGAGTTTCAGCCAGAATTGACACACTTGCCAGGGAAATAAAAAACCTGGATAAACTCTCCTGAATTGTTAAAGTACAAGAGACTAGAGAACTACCAAGGATCACTAGACTTCAAGCTTTTCCATCATCTTCACTTTATGACTATACTGAAATACAGAAAATCACCTGCACAAGAAACTGAAGAGGCCTGTTTTTAGCAGCTGGGAAATGATAATTTTAGAACTGAACCAGTATTATCAGTCTTGAAGATGCACAAACAATGAAGTAAACAAGACAACCTCTGTTAAATACACATCCAATAAAAACACACAAAATACATCAAAGTTTGCTGAACAGAATAGGATGAAGCAGATGAAAAGCAGGTAACTTACCTACTTCTAACAGCCTTTTCACAAACAGATTAAAACCAAAAGATAGTTAAAAGTAAGCTTTTACATGCCAAAACATTTTAAGTAAAATGTATCCTTCTTTTGGACTCGACATTTTTCAGAGGTAGAAAATCACTGTTCATGTTCTGGGTTCTGTTAAGTCTTAACACCACTGATAGCAAATTGATGTTCCTCTTTTCAGTTACGCAAAGTCTTAACACCATTGAGCAAGTAAGTATTGTTGTAACAGCTAAATACTTTTACTGTTGTATTTTGTTCAAAACCCAACTACAGCACCAAACACTTCTATTGTTTTCTGCTTTTGTACATTTTTTCCCAAATCTACTCAATTATACCATGTATGTGCACATGGGAAAAACATATGTTCTCAAAAACTTTCCTCCACAAGTGTTTCTGTATTAATTTTCAATTAACTAGGGTCGGAATGGTCTTTAAAAGTAAGAAAGCTGAACACTAACAATCTGTCAGTGCCAAACAAGCACTAAAGATAAGCTCATGCTGTTCAAAGTACTGGCTGTTCCGTGCATCTGGAAGAATTTGCACTCCTCGAGTGTGTTTGCATGATCCGACCAAAAATTACTTTAACAGAACACAGAAGTTAGTGTAGCAGGAACCCTGACATCCTCAAGAACTAGTCTTCCAAGGAAGGGCCTACTTAGTGCACATAAAATGGTATTTCACATTAGACACCTCCCCCCCCAAAAAACAACCCAACAAAACCCAAAACAAACCAAACCTAAACAAAACAAATATGAAAACAAAAACCAAAATGAAAACCCCCAAAACAAACACCAAAAGAAAACCCAAAACAAACAAAACCCACAACAAAGCGCAAAATAAACCAGAAAGAAACACAAAAAACTTGCACAAAGTTTTGCATTCTTTAAAATGAGCTGAAAACACTACAAAACAAAACAGCCCCAAACAAAACCTCACCAATTTATCTGTTTTATACAGAATTGAAAGTAATGGCCAATGCAACACTCCACAGGTAAATGAGCAGCATTTCTTCCACTCTTCTAGCGGACAAACCACCGATAAGGCTAACAAATCATTTAGTTGTTAATGCAGCTACTATAAAACTTTCTTTTTCTCAGAAGACACTGAGAAGATCCCTCTTTCAACAGAGCAAGGCTACATTCCACCTGTCCTCTCCAAAACCACAACGCATCCAAGGGGTCAGCAGCCGGGCCATGGCTCGCCCCATCCAGAAGCACTGCTGGGAGCGTTCACACGCAGCGGGGTGCGCCCGGTGCGGATCGCTGCGCTCCTCGCCCGGCCCCGCGCTGCTACGTGCGGAGGGTGCAAAAGGCCCTCCGGTTCTCGGCTAAGCCGGGCGCGGTGCCCGTCCGGCCCGCGCTGCCCCCTGCCAGCCCTGCCCGCGCTGCTGGAAGGGACGGGCGCCACCTAGCGGGGCAGGCGGGCCGGCCTGCGCGGCGGCTGCGGCTCGGGCAGCGCTCCTCTGCCGGCTCCCGCTCGGCGCCAGCAGAGATGGAAACCCGCGGCAATGTATATGTGTGTGTCTATGTGTGTCCGTATGTGTGTCCGTATGTGTGTATGAAACCAAACCAAACCCACCGCTGTTACACTTCAGTTCCCAAGAGTTTTTTTCAGATCTTGGGAAACATCTACACGTGGTTGCGGTGCCGCTGGGAAGCTCTGAGGGAACCCCCGAGCGACCGGCGCCGGCGGGCAGTGCCCCCCGAGCCCCCATCCCCATCCCCCCCCGCAGGCTCTCCCCGCAGGCTGCACCATGGCCCCGCAGAAGGAGCCTCCCCAGCCGCTCTGGGCAGCCCGGCCCAGCGCCCCGCCACCCGCCAGGGACACACGTTCTCCCTCCTGTTCTCCTGGCACTCCCTGTGTTCGCTCCCATCGATCTCCCCACTAAGTCGCTCCCAGAATTAACTCCACCGTTAGCACTGAACCCCTCTTGCGTGATATTATTTACTCCTAACATGGAGTGCGCTGTTTGCCAAGGCTCGAGCTGAAGACGGAACAAGACTTTAGAGACTCCCATCACCAATCCCACCCCAGCTGCTGTGTGCTGCTCCAGTGGCTCCAGGCAGCTGGAAAGCCAGCAAGAACAGCAGCCCAGGCACTCCAGCAAGGTGGGGGGGTCCCACCCCAGATGTGGCACAGCTGGGACACAAGCTCAGGCGCCCAGGCACAACCAGAGCAGAACTTTACAGCCACTCTCAGACTGAGCTGCCCCCGTGGCCCATGGCACTGGGGCCAGCCAAGCAGATGTCTGGCAAAGGGCTTCCAGGCCCCTCTAACTTACAGCGAAGACCAGTCTGGTTTCATCTGTCCTTACATGAGAACATAACCAATACACGCACACACATACATATAAAAATATAAGGCATGTGAGTAAGCTAATACAAATATGGTTCTGCATTTCTGTGAGTTACGGCAGAGTACGATTTAAATGTACCCCGCATTACATACCAAGTCCCCGATGCCTGAAAACACACGCTGATCTCCACACGCCCAGACCAGCAATCTCTCTAGCCTTGCCAGTGTACACAAAAAGGCTTTCACGTTCAAGACCTCTACTGACAGCCAGGCCTCTAACAAGCACTGTTCAGAGATGTGAACCAGAATCAGTTGTCCGACAGGTACTTCAGACCTCTCAAGCATTGCAGATTTCAATGTTTCAGAGCCTGAGTCAATCCATCTCCTCGACATGCATCTCTGCTAGCAGAAGTTGAGAAAAAGGGTGTTCGACAAAATACATGGCCTTAAGGAAGGTGCAGTGAACTATAAGGCAAGGACCACGCACTGCTATTCATGTTTTTGCTCCATTCTAACATTTTCTTATTGAGCCCTGACACAAACCAATCAACCTGCAAGGGTGACAAATTATTTCTTTTGCCTTATAAATGAATTAACATAGATTGCACAAGGGTATTTCTGCGGTATCAGTCATGAAACACAGTCCTAATACAAAAGACGTAAGACTCACCGAGTCCAGCCTTCAAGACGATGCGTCAAATCCATATATTTGACTATCCTGCATAAAACCACAGCTCTAATCAGGTGCCTCTCCTCAAAACAGAATATTCTAGGAAATCCACTGCACATTGAAGCGCTACTTTAAAAATAGCTGCGTTTTTGGCAAAAGCACCAACAAATTGCTTTTGTTACTTCTCCCACTATCCCGTTAACTCAGTCGAGACAGAGCTGTGCTGAGCGCTAACAAAAGGTCTCTGTTTCAAACCTTCCTGCAACCCACTTGCACGAGGACAGAAAGTAGCGTATTTATTATGGTAAGCCAATAGCAAAATATGGTGGGGTTTTCTTTTTTTTCCCCTAGTCTTCTTTCATAAATAACTGTCTGATTTAATCCACATGAATATTTGCTTCAAAAAAATCATTGACAAAAATACCATAACTGAAATTACAAGGACATACAACAGAAGACAGGTGTTGGAAATTTCAGTCACTTCTCATGTATTTTGATTATGTCCCACACACCGTATGTCACCCTGTGTGGAGGCTGAGACACGCCGCCCTCCACTGTCCCAGCAGCCCTCTGGGAGCAGGAGCCCACGGGGCTTGTGGGTCAGCAGGAGCTCTGGTGTTGGAGAGAATGAGATTTCATTTGTCTTAACTTCATAGTTCTGGGATTAATCTGCTGCTCCCAAACTTTATAAAAAAACACCAAAACCAACCACAGTTAAATGTACCCACACACTTTGAAAAAACTCCTCCTTTCCTCTCTCCTAACATTTTCTCACTGTTTTCGGGAAAAAAAACCAAACAACCGTCAGTGCAATTGTTTAATATACTAAGGCTTTAATCTTAACCAGGTCTTCTGGCTGTTTACATTAATAAGCAAAAAATAAAAGCCCTTAACAGTTGGAAGAGCTGAGCTAAACTGATACTGGTGAATGCAAAAAGACTGAAAACATTAAACTTTCTTCATTTCAATTTGAGCCTGAACACTTAAGAAGAAATATGCTACCAAAAAATCTGGATAAAATTAGAATCACGTGAAAAGGAAGTTCAAATAAGGAAAGTGCAAGGATGAACTTAGCTAAAAATAACAAAATAGTAATTAAAAAAAGGTATCAGAACAGGTGGAATCAAACAGAAATGTAACAATTTCTCTGTCTCCTCTCCAGTGAAGAACACCTCTCTGCTTAAAACAGAAGTAGTTTTTGAAGAAAGCATGGAAACAGAAAGAACGGAGGTTTTTAAAATGAGAATGCCAGATGTTGAATGTAACACACTCTGCTAAATTGTCTTCCTGGATACTGCTGGAAATCAGTGATTAGAGAGCCTTACTCCAACAATCTTGTTTCAGGAAGCTACCGTTTTTGTTCCAGTGCATTACTGACTTTCTGAAGTGTTATTAATAATTAAACTTTTCTTTTAAAATTATTCATTAATATTAACTTTGTCTGAAATCTTCCTGGAAGCTAATACTTTTAAAGGAAATAAAACAGTAAAAATACACTAACCACAACAGTTAAATAAAAGAAAGCATTCAATTTGAGAAAGAAGTTACTTCTTGTAAATTCAATTTCCACAATTCATACCTGGTAATACAGTAATAATGCTGTACAAAAGACATTTTCAGCCTTCACTTTTTACACCTATGAGCAACTGAAAAGCAAGGGCAATTTACCAACCCAATCTCCTTTGCTTTTGATTCCTCTAAACTAATAGAAGGTAAAGTAAGGTAAGAAAGTGAAATAACGCAGGTAAAACCATCATACATAAGCCTCAGATACCTAATAGGCTAGCAAAGTCTGCCTGACACTACCTGCATGTGAAATGTGAGGAATAACCAGCAGTACTGAATTGGATCCAGATGAGTTGTCTCACAAGAAAAGTTGCTTCTCTAGCTCCCGGAGCTAACGAGTTCCAAGTTATTTCATTCTTACTTTTTTATCCTTTTTTCCTACTGGCTAGTGCAGCTCAGCTCCACACTGTGGAACCAAATGCATCATCCCGACTACGGTGCACACAGACTCAGACGACCATGCTGGGGCACCTCCATACCTTACGCAGCGCTTCAGGAGAGTTAACACAAAGAAAGATTTACAACACCTAGAGTCCCATTAGTCCAATTCCGCCTAAAGGAAATCCTGAAGAGAAAGAATGCCTGAAATCCCATCTCTTCTGAACACTTAGGCATCTACCCACATTATTCCAGCAGTGCTTGGCTGCACATGTCCTTGTGGTTGAAGTACTTGCCCAAAAAGTTAACAGACGACATTCATTTCCCCTTTCAGCTTGAGGTAATGCAAAAGTACATCTCTTTTTCCCAAGAGCTTTGTAAGTGCCTGGTAGTACGTGAAGTTGAGCCACGGACACTACTTATCTCCCCTTCTTAGCCACAACGTAGAAGAGAACCCAAGATTCCCTGGGATGGAGTGAGAAGGGAAGAAGGAGAATGAAGAAGGATTTCCCTCGAGAGAGAATGCTGGTCCCCGCACCAGCATCTGTTCGTTTCAATTCTGTGTTTGAAACCACCAGATACCGTACATATGAGTATTCCCATATAGCCTGCCTTATCAGGACCCCCCTCTCTTCCACTCCATTGCACACCAACTATAAAATCCCATCTTTGACAATCATTCAGTCACTGCCACATCTCCTCCCTTGGAGCGAACAAAGCTCTGCAAGACATCCCAGGGGCATACTGCTACCCAGATTCCACCGAGAATCACACACAAGGGCTTCTGCCGCGTTTTGATTTAATGGGAGGGCTGTGTCTTGAGCCTCTACTTGGAAAAGCTACATGCTACCTACAGGTTCTATCTGCTCCATTAGAAGAACCAATTAAGTCAATATTATTTCTAGGTCTTGTTTGGATTCATTTATTAACTTCTGTATCAAATACTTCTGGCATGTTTATTTTACTTTCCTCTCGAAACACTGTATAGAAAGTAATGAAAAAATGCGTACAGAGTGTACTGAGGAGAACTGGGCTCTTCCCTGACATCACAACTCAGAAATTCTGGTCTGCAAAGCGCACTCTCTACAAAGTTACAAGCAGAAGACGACTGTGTTGCAATATGCACAGCATTAAATTGTTTAAAGCTGTTCAAGTAAGTCTCACAGCCTTTTTCCTTAAAAATATTCTCTACTCTCAGTTGCCTCTGAAAAACAAAAATTAGGTTGTCATTTGGGTGTAACTATACCCTAATTCTACAAATATTTCTGCCCCTCCCCCCGTTTCTTAAGGAGAGGAAAAAATGCTATAGAAGATGACAGCTTCCAGCAAATAAGCAGTGTCAGATGAATCCGACGGGCTTTCTCATTTGCTTTTTGCCTGTAACAGAGTCACTGAGCGCTCTCATGCAACACACGCTGCTAACTGCTGTCTCTCCCCCTCCAAAAGCCTTCCTTCCAAACCCAAAGTATAAGCAGCAGCTTTTAGCAGAAGCTACTGATAAAATTCTGAGGCCCCTCTCCGTACCCGATGGCTGACCAGCAGGTCACGACAACCCCCTCTGCCATTCAAGCTGAGGAGCAGCAGCTGCTGTCCCTTCTCAGTCTGTACAAAACTTCTTCTGAAATATCTACCACATTCATTAATATTTTTTAAACCTCTTCTAAAATTAGCTTCTCAAGATCATTTTCACATTAAAGTGAACTCCAGTATCAGGTACATGCAGCACAGCATACAGAATCCATTTAAATCAGCTACAAAACTCCCAAACATGTATGTGGACTAGGAAAATCCAAATGCTGCCTTTTGATAATTTATAATACATTTATTGCACATTTTGGATCCTGAAACAAACTGCAACATCGCACAAAACAGTAACTTCAAGGAGTCAGCTGTATGGTCAACTCAGCCAATGCTGTCACCAACCTGAACAGCTTTACTTGGGTTTAACTGCTGCCAGCTGAGGCTGGAAAGAGTAAAAACTGTATCATTGGTTTCAGTTGCAGCAGAAATGACTACAGTTCCCCAAAGAACGGTAACGAATGCTTGTGTACCTATGCAGACGCACTGTGTAACTTCAGGCAGACAATGTGAAAGCAACAGGAACAGTAACCGAATGCACGATGGCAGGGTAAGGTAACACTTTCCTTTTCTTCATCTCTAATAACCTCAGGTGCCCAAGCCTGCTTCTCACCAAGATGACAAACTACAGTAACGCAGCTCAGCGCAGGGCATGGGCACAAGTTGCACGACTCATCGTGACAACTGGCAGAACAAACGCCTATCACATGTATCCGTAGCAAAAGTACACCTTTGCTGTGACAGGATCTCAGTTAAAGCTAGGCAAAACCAGGGAGACTACGCAATAATTCAAAACATGCTTAGAACTATACAGAGGCCAGCATTACCTACTTGAAAGTCAGGCCCTAGAGTGAAGTAATGACGCCTTGAAAGCCTAGGCCTACCAATGGGTATTGAGGCATTTTCTGAAGTTTGACCTAGGATATACATCAACACAGCATTATTTTTTTAAATACCTATTTTCAAAGTTCTTCATGTGGTATCAACTATGTTCCTGATGATTAAAAATGAATATATTTCCTTTGTGTGCACACTATGAGATATGCATCATATTGTCTGAGGGCCTGCAACTTCTCATTTTAAATAGTTGGCTTTAACTTCTTGAATATACAGAGAAAAGCTACTTCTCATGTTTTTTAAAGCCTTCTAAAGCATTTCTGGGGTGTCAGCATTCTCATTTGCCACTAGAAGCTCTTTCTGATGAGCTCAGGACTTCAGCTTCAAATTAAGTTACATCAAAATGACATCAGCTGAATATTAATCAGGGTAGCATGCACAAACAGGTGTGACAAAACCATGCAGTGACTAAAATGTGAAATTCTAATTCATATCAAGCCCCCCAAAAGAGTCTTCATTTAAGTCCATCCATTAAAAAAGACAAAAAACCCTACTGAACATATTGAAATGACAGAAGTGTTCACTAAAAAACTCATGCACTGTCGAATCATCCTCTGGAAAAAAAAAAATAAAATCAAACAGCAAGATGTAAATTATCACGCTGGTGTAATTCAAATATGGGGACTTACACATTCACTTCTGGATGCTGAAGGCAAGGCTGCAGTTACATGCTACTATTATACCCTACTACATTACTGATAAATTCCACGTTTCTGGAGGCTACTCATTTCTTCAGTCCTGCTGGTTCAGCTGTGGCTGGAATAAAACACACACGTGGCGCAGGGAAGGAAAGGAGGTAATCTAACAACCAACAGAATAGTAACAAGAAACTGCTACCTACAACGTTGCAGCAAAAGCACAATGCTGTTGACCTTTGCTTCTAACATACATCTCTCTCCAGGTATTCAGATAAAGAAGCAAACATCCACTAGCAACATTATAAACAAAACAGATCATATGGATACAAAGGGAAAGATTCAGACAATTCTGTCGCCCTCTGTGACTCCTAGACATAAAGATCTGTAGGTACCCCTACACTAACAGGTGAGTTAAATCAACTCAAATCTAAGGGCATATTTTATGCTTTAGGGCACACACGGAAGTTAGCGAGCTTTGATTTTGATTTTTCCTCTGAACAGAAAAACTTCATTTAAACAGCTGGGTTTTAATCTTTTCTGAATTTGTATTTCTTTTTAACTTTTCAGAAAAAAAGCTGGTTATCACGGGCAGTGAATCTATAAAACAGAGGAACAAAAACAGTCCCTAAAATTTTTACCTGTTTTTGCTAACCAGAAAGTAGCTCAGATTGATACAGTTTTGAAGTAAAAAGGAAGCTAAAAATACCTGAACTGAAATTATTCACTTATAGATTACTATGTTCAAAAAATTATTATTTCATGTTACCAGATTTTACTCTTTCAATCTCTTACTATAATTTGTGGCAAGAAGAATATCAATATTGAACCGGAACACTACATTTTAAAGAAGATCAGTACAACTATATTGAATGCATTGTGTCTCTGAGGGGAAAATGGAAGTTTATCAAGGCACGATTTGCATTTAAAACAGATGTATTAAAACAGAGAAGGGCCATCTGAGAAGACAAAATTGAACGGTTTGTAGCGAACATGTCCTTCAAGATTTTAGAATTAGTAGATCTTGCCCTTCTTCCGCTGCTTTTCACTTGTAGATTAAGATAGAAGCCAGTTTCTCCATCATTGTTTTTCAGCTCTTTATGAAGCAATTATAAAACTAAATTAACTGAATACGCATAAATGAGGAAATACGCTCTTTACCTGAAGAAAGGACTACTACTGTCGTAATTCAATTTAACACATTCATACTAATTCCAGCAGTGTACCAAGTGATTTCCATGAGGTGGTTCATTTGAGTTCTTTAAGATGTCAGAAACAACCTTGCGCTGTTTAATATTACCTTTATTAAAATTAGATTTATTCACATTGAAACAGGGCATGACACTGATTTGCAATATTTTTAAGTACATACATTTTAAAATAAAAGGAGGAATTTAAATGAACAACCTTTTTTTCCCTTCTTTTTTAAACTATCAACTGCTAACTACTCATCATTGAACACTACACATTTATTTATAGGATGAACCATGCAAATACATAATAAAGCACAGTAATACTGCTGGCAATATTCAGGCCTTTATATAATGTTTACAAGCATAATTAATCTTCACAATAACCTTGTAATGTTGGTAGGGAGTAAAGTATTCATTATTCTTTAACTTCACATATGGGAAAACTGAAACAGAGAGATTAATTTAAAAACAAAAATGCAAGTGTGGGTCCCTCAAATGTAAAGTCAAGGCCTAAGCAAAAAAAGACTAATTTTAAAGGCACTAAAATCAATAAAAGCAGATGGGGCTCCGAGCTTGTGAAAACAAGTTTTCTCCAGGAGTATAACATTAGACATTTGACAGTTTTGGCTAACATTTTTATTATATTTTTATTTTTAAATTTTTGTTACATTATTTTCCATAATTTATGAATGGTATGTCCAGCTCTGCAGTGAGATTAGCCTGTTCCAGCTTCTAGCCCATGATCTTACCTACCTTTTAATATTAAGTTTCCACTGAAAATGCATGTTAGTTCCTCAGCTATACGAGCACAGAGAGGCCTTTATTTAACCCTACGAAGAACGAAGAATCATACTCCAAGTCAATGCCAGCTTCCTCAGATTTAGGACAACCAAGCACGCCAGCCTGGGCTCACTTTTCTTTTGGTTTTAAGGCAAAGCCAGACAAAGGTGGCTCCAAATTTACATGAAGTAAGTAATCCTGCACGGATTTCTGTTGCAGGGAAATAGAAAGACTACCACTGTCTCCTTCAGCTGTTATGGTTATTCACCACGGGAAAACGGACTGTATATATATATATATGCTGTTATCAGCTCAAGGTAAGTAACTTCCTAGCTGGACACTGCTGCTCTTAATTTGCCATTTTTTCCCCAATATAATTCTTAACCAGTGAACAAACTTCCCCTCAGCTGATATCTTAGACATACATTTTGATTTTTTGGAACAAAACCTGGTATTGCTTTAGGTCAGCACTTTCACTAAGACTTTTGCTTATTCCACCTCCACGAACAAAATGTTCCTGAGAATAATTACAAAAGAAACACTTCTCCGTGGGTGCTGGCTGGGGAGCGGTGAAAGGGAACACATTCCAACATGCAGCTGAGATATGTGAGCACAGGCAAATGCAAAATGCACGTACTCGCCCAGAGCTGGTCTGCCTTTGTTCCTGGGCTGCAACAGATTCCTGCCAGGGACACAAAACCCAAGGAGAAAAGACGGTGCAGTAGCAGAAAAATGACACAAGGTGGTGGTCACTGAAGCAGGGAGGAAAGGGAGGGAGAGCCTGACTGGGGAGAGCCATGAAATGGGGCCGTTGGCTCCAACCCCGGCCTCGGGCTGCCGGGCAGGGGATGCTCTGATGGAAAGCACTCCCTCTGAACCGACGCCAAAACCTTAAAAGCATCGCCACAGCTGCCCGCATTGTCTTACTTCAGGTTTCAGAAGGGGAGGAAAAAAAAATCCAGAACCACCTCCCTGGCTCACTTCACAAGCACCACCAGTTTCTCTGACTGTGCTTGGAAGCTCCTCAAACACACAGCTAACGGGACACCTACACACGAACGTGCAGGCGTACTGTCCAGAGAGCATCCCTCTGGGAAAGGGCAGGTGCTGTCCACCTGGAATTCCAAACACGAACTGCTAACGTAAAACTTCAGAAAAACGACGTGGGTCAAAAGGCTTCACAAATAAAAGCAGGGAAACTAAAACCCCAGTACTTAACAGAAAGCCTTTTACCAGGCAGAAAGGACTCATGGAAACCATCAAACAAACAAACAAAAAATCCCATACAGAACGAGAAGCAAAAAAGTGAGAAATAAACCAATTTCCTTAGTGGTGTGATTGAAGAGGTTATTAGAGGCAAACACATATCCTTCAAAAGCGGGAAACTCAGCCCTAGCAAAGCAATAGCAGGAAGTATCAACTATGACAGGTGAAATGAAAGATGGAAATAAGGACACACGAGAGGAAATGTGGACAGCGGGTAACAGCTCCACCAGCAACACCGAGGCATTCCTGAAATGCATCAAAGCAGGAAGCCACCAGTCTGTTGGGCTGCTGAAGAATCGACACAACACCAAGGCCAAAAATTTGTAGAGAAAACAAAATTATGTCCTTTTATCAGGTCTTCTTGACAGAAGATGAATACATGCCTATAACTGTGCTGTGTATATATCTTGATACGGTAACTGAGAGGCCAAAGAGATGGAGTTGGAATCAAGAGGATAAAATTACATGAGAAATGGTCACTGAGAATATGTATAAAGTATCTTGAAAGTATGAAGGAATTTAACATGAAGGACTTGAGCAAGTGACAGACACAAGCATTTTATATACACCACCATATTAAAATATAAACACTATACCCATCTTAAAGATCCAAAAAGAACCAGCTTCAGTGTAAGGCACTTTGAATGCTTACCGCAGACAATCCAGTCAGCAATGACATAGCAAAATCAATCAATAAATAGATTTGAAATGAAAAACTTGGACTATTTTGGAATCTCAGTTTTTACACAATGTGAAAAATTATTTTTTAAAAAGCAAAGCAAAGAAGGTGTAACACACAAATCATATGGCACTATATAAATCAGCAGTGGGCCTAGGATGCTGAATATGTATTTTCCCTAATTCTGTTCTCAGAAAAAACCAAAATATAATTAATTCAGTAACAGAAAACACAAATAAATAAAAGGCTTAGAAAGATTTTCATGTGAAGAAAAAAAAAATTAGCCTTATATAATTAATTCACATGAAGTAAGTGAATAAATGCTACAGAAAAAACAAAGTCCTCTTAAGTCCTTTTAAAAATTGAAGAGTAAAGGAATAGTAAAAAAATTGAAAGTAAACAATTTTGACTGGAAATAAACACATTTTGTATAATAACTTCTAGAACTTGCAGCCACAAAGTAGCACGGTGAAGACCTTACGTTCATATTTGTTTAGGTAAAGACATCATTATGTAAAAACAACTCCTCCTACCCCTTTATTTCCTCTTTTCTCCCCCAAAGGTAGAAAATCTGATTTTTCTCAAGGGTTAAGGTACCAAAGCAATTCCAATCTCATAGCACATTTTGATAAAGTAGTTAACTACATTATCTCTAATACGTAAAAATATTTTGGCTATCCCGTTGTCGGGAATACTCCAAACAGCAGATCAGGTCAAGATGTAATAATGCAATATTCTATGCCGCTTAGTTGTGCATCAGCCTAATTAGAACAATCTTACCATAGAACAATTCCTAATATAAAAATTTCAGGTATTTTTAAGATTTCTGAAGCTTACCAGAGTTTCAGGGTAAAGGAGCTGGGGGTACTGGGAAAGCTGAGAGGCTGGAGGGAACTGACCTTTACGTGAAATCAAATCAATTGGTAAAACTCCTGCATCTGAATTGTGAAACAAGTCACTTAGGCTCTACACCCTCGCGTGCTACGCAGACATCCAGCCAGAAATCACCTCCAAACGGAATGAATGCCTGCCTTTATAATTCTCCCATGTGACTTATGAATGGAATTGCCCTAATTGTAAAAAAAGTATTTTTAAGGTAATACCACTGCATGTCTTTAAAATATCAATTAAAAAATAAGAGGGGGTGGGGGGTAGGTGGGGGTCTGTGTGTGTGGAGCAAAACATGAAACAGACTGGTACCTGTTACAGACTTATTTTCATACACAGCCAAGATTTGTGTGATGCTCAATCTCACCTAACATTATCATTTCAGATGGCACTCAGGACATGTAAAAAACCCCCCTACTACTACCCTAACATGTTTGATTCATGCAGAAATTCAGAAACAAACTGTTAAATAGTTTCCTGATATGAAAGTACTACAGCATCCATCCAAAACTATTTAAAATACTGAAAATTTGGTTTGGTCCATTTATTTCTTTAGAATGCAAAAAAATATGCATTGCTTTACAAAAATAAAATGCATAGCGTATATATACAAACAATTATCCCTGGTATCTGATGTGAAACAGCCAAGCACAGTAATCTAGCTACCAGCCTGACCGATTATAAATAGGCTGCCAATCCAGGCAGCAGCAGCAGCAGCTGTCTCTCATCATTCTGCTTTCTCCCTCCATTTCTATTAGATTCCTAACATGATATAGTGATTTCTGCATATCTTCTCCACGCTCTGTAATAGGTGTGACAGGCACAAGCAGAAATACATTTGTTTTTAAGATCATTCACAATGAATGCAATTCTATACTAACCTGTTACCGTTTCCTTGATTTATATATATATGTACAGGCTAACTGGCCTCACACTTGCATTGTCTGTTACAAATTAAACATTTAGTACTACAATTCAGCTGTCTTTAGAAGAACAACTAAACTGCCTGTCCTACTAGACACTGGGAAATAACATAAGCACTTGGACATCAAAGCCTGCAGCAACAACGGCGAGACAGACCAGTCCGTGCTTCTACCACCCAAGCAACACAAACCACCCGACCCATTGAGGTACTTTAATACCAGCACAACAAAAGTCTGCTAGCTCATTTTTAAACTACATACAAACTAAAAATCAAACATAATTAAACCCAACTTTTTTCTGTGTTATGCACAGAAATGGCATAAAACGTACTTTTATCATAATTGATATTCTGGAGTGATTATATACAGGATGACTCTCACAGTACAATTCTTATTATAAGAATTACAAGAAGTGATCTCTGGTTTTGTATTTGCAACACATTAAGTCTTGACACTATTCCCACTTGAACACTTTCTGTCCTTAAAATATTTTATCTTGCCTATAGAAAAAACACTTTGTCAGATAAGTGTAAGTTTTATCTCATCCTGTTGGCAAAACTGTATGTTCAGATACCACTATATCAGGCTATATGCTTACAAATCGTAGCGGTATTTTTGAGACAAAGTACACAAGTGAAAATGTTCTTGAAGGGCTGTTAATGGTTGTAATGTTCCAAGTAATCAGGAATGCACACACAGTTCTTCTACATGCTCCTTGGTCAAGAAGTTCAAAGTCCAGTTGGTTTAGTGGCGATTTCCAGCAAAGGCACATCATTTCATTTCAATACACATATACATTATTACACAGCTTGTATTTGAGAATTGTCAGTGGGATCAATTAAAGACTCTCTTTCCTACTGCATACTTCCATTAAAATATTGAAATCAACACATACAATGCACCTACTGGTGCTTAAGTTAAAGTTCAAGAAAGCTGGAAGCAGATGCTCTCAGCAAAAGACATCAAGCTATAGAACACTGACATTGATCAGGGTTAATCTGATGTCTACTTTTAGGGCAACACAAGACAGACCTGTTTGCTTCAGATTCTTTCAGGCAGGATCCTACGTCTAGAGCCAAAACAGTGTTGTAATGATAAAAAGAAAAACAACAAACAAACAAACAAAAAAACAAAACCCCAAACCCAAGATCCAACTACCTGTACTCTAAACACAGTGTTAGCAAGATCACGCTGAGCCAAAATTTTCAATAAACACCTAAATTCTACCACGACTCCAGTATCAATATAGGTGACACAGACATGTAAAAAAAAAAAAAAAAAAAAAAGAGATATATATATATATATATATGCGGTGCTTTTCACTTGTCCTTCAAGTTTTGTCAGTATTTGCCCGTATGGATCCCTATTCCTGTGCAGGCACTTACTGCTACCACACACCAGACAGAAATTCATCAGTAATCTTTGCAAGCATAATGCAAGTTCCAAAGTTACACCTGCTTAAACCCGTTGTGGAGCACCAATACACAAACATACTAGTTGCTTTCCAGGCAGCTTGGGCTCCAGCAGAATCACCTCAGAATTCTGTCTACAAGCCTTTTAGAAGTTACTTTTCCTCACTCCTGTGTTCTGCTCTTCTGCAAAGAAAACCTGAGGCCACTTTGCCCCAAGTTTTGTCACTATCAGCTTGTAAAATATTCAAGGTATTTGATTAGCTGAGGGTACAGAACACTTAACTGCTGCTGGTAGCATCTTAAATTATTCTAGACGTTTTTGCTAAAGGGTATCTGTCTAGGCACTTAAAGGGAGTTGGTAATATGAGCAGCATACAGTTTACAGATAAAAGCAACACCAGTTACAGAAGGAGGAGTAACGAACAAGAAAGATTTTTTCAGGTTTTTTTTTCCAATAAAATCCAACTTGGCTCCATAAAAGCAGCAGAGAAGCGTGCTCTTAAATGGGACTTAAATGTGGCCAAGCTAAGCACTTCTACAGATAAGACCTGGGAGGTCACGGGATGCATACATGGTAACATGGAAGATGACATGGAAGCAACTGCTCAAGAAGTGACAGATGGATGTGTGGGAACATTAAAGAAGTAGAGCGAGTGGGGGAGAGACAGGAAACTCAACAACGGAACATAAGTAAGGAAGGGCAGAATTATACAGAACTTCAAAATACCGAAAGGAGATGAAAACTGATGCAAATATGGGTGGTGAACAGTAGGGGGAATACAAAAATAAGAGTGACAATTAAATCAGCAAGCAGGAAGCATTATTTTAACAGCTACATGTTAGGAAGTAAAAGAAGTCTCTATTCCTTCTGTCATAATAGACATGTCTAGAACAGAGCTGAAGATAGTGCAGTGGTTAAGACGTGGCATGAAATGAGGTTTGCCCATAGGGATTAAAAAAAAAAGAAAAGCATGTCTTAAGATGCTAAGAAAGCAAGCACCAAATTTATAGCTGACCTAAATGACTACAACCAATGGAATGAACATACTAAAAATAAATAAATAAATAAATAAATAAATTTCTAAAAATTGTATACGCGAATAATACAGAGATTGAAGACTGTACTGTTGGTAGCAGAAGACGACAAAAAACTAGGAATCTGGGACAGAAAGAAGACAAGAGGTGAAACTGGCCCCACCGAAACAGCAAAATGTACACCAGCTTCATTGGTATCTGAGTTTTACAGAAGGATTATTTTTTGGCCATTTTTCAACTCATGACATGGTTATCTGACAACCATCAGATGAACGACTGCCTAATATTGGAAAAACGGATCTGGAGCTACCATGGGGAAGTAGAATAAAACATCGTTTCTAAACATATTCATATTAGTAAGAGCTCATTAACTAACTAGGGGAGATTCAAGAGATTATGCAAGGAGTTAAAACTTTTTTTCAGCCCTCCATCAGTTGAGTACCAAACCTCAGCCAATTTTCACTATTTACGTTCTAATTTAAAGAAGATTATGCAGTTTTAATTAACCCATTTTACCAACGTTTAGAAACAAACAGGATTGCACTTGTATTAGTCCAATAAAAGAGTAAAACATGAACACTGAAAAATCTTGCAAAAGGCCTGTTCTATATTCTATTCCAACAAACTCCACAGATTAGCTATAGTTTTACACTCCATTACACCTTCTGCAATCTTTAAGGAATAATCTGAAAGTTAAATAAAGACAAATTTTCCACAGTGGTCCCAAATTATTACAAAGCCTGTTTTCCATTTGCAGAAGGTGAGTAGGCACTTCAAGGTCTGCACCTTTATGAAAGCCAGCAAGTCCTAATTTGGGGAGATTTATTCCGTGGCTCCTCTCAAATAGTAAATGGACAAACCCACACTGACGACAAATTAAATATATTTGATCCAGAACTAATACCTACAAAAAGCAAGATTCTACAATTTCAAAAAGCCTTACTATTAAAAGCAGGTTTGTTTGGAGAGCAACTCCTGTGTTCGCAACACATATAACCTATTAGACTCAACCAAGCTGATCAGAAACATAAATTACCTTTACACAACTGGGATGTAATACAGAATTTGGCAAAAAAACTTAATAATTAATGTTATTTCATAAAATGCCTGGTTTAACTGCTCTTAGGGCAGTTGTTAATGGTGTGTTTCAAGGATTTTTCTTTTACTTTCTCTTTTACATATGAAATAAATCCTTGAGCTACTCACTTGTTTCTCATTCCCAATATTCTAAGAAAATTTCTCACAACTCAGTGGGTATTCACCCCAAACAGCACTTCAAGAATTGGCTCTATTTTGTAACTGACGTCTTTGCACATGGGGCTGAGAGTTTCATTTTTGAATAGGTGAAAATTGAGAGCAGGACCAATAAAACAGTGTAAGAACACACCCACTTCACTAAAAGCTTGTATTTTCACATTAATGAAAGGGATACACAATATAGTTAATTTGTGCCTTACATGTGTATCTTAAATCTGGTCATTAACAATAACAATTTAAAAATATTCATAAAGTTCTGTGGTTGGTGTAGTGATTATAAGTGTTATGAACACTGTCACCTTTCTACTACTCAGTATCCTTAAGAATAAGCTATCAATACTGTTCACGGTGACTGTTGGGAATGCTGCTCCAAGGGCTGCTTTGCATAGGCTGTGCGTGCCTGGAGTATGTTTCTGGGTTCTCCTTTGGCCTCTTTCCATTTCATGATCTATTGTTTCATTTCTCTGACAACGGAGATAACTTCACCGTTTAAAACATGAAGGCAGACGCAGAGTTCAATTGTTTTATTTCTTAGTGATATTATTCAGAAAACCCACGAATTTTCTGCAGGAGGCTTGATTCTGTACCAGTTCAAGTGTATAGAAAATTTATTGATTTTCACTGATGAGAATCGAGCCTGGGGAGGAGCTGCAATATGCTATACATTGTACTAAATAATTAGCAATACCTACAGATAAGCTCTTTGATACATTACTTATGTAATGTAATGTAAATATTCTGGTCCACTTAGCAGATCTGGCTTCTTGTAAATTATAAAAGTTACATAAAAGTTTTGTAAACTTTTATTGTCAAATACTGCTGAATCCATCCATGCAAAATTTAGTCAATAAAAATAATGTATTTTTGCTTCATATCAAGTCACATTTAAACAAACTTTGAAAGATACTGTTCAATAATTTTGATCTAATCTTTTTATCTTCTGTCATTTTACTCAACCTGCTTTAAAAAGCAGGAAAATATTTGTCGAGACATTGTATTTTTTTGGTCCAGAATTTCTCCTCCCGAATTGAAAGCAAGATGACTGTTTTTAACAAAAAAAGTCGTCTGTCCTTTTGTAAAATTAGCTCAGCTTCATCTCTGCACTAGCAGTACGGTAAGGCAGCCTTACAATTGATCGGAAGTGAATGTTCAATAGTCACCAGCAACACAAGGGCACTACAGAGAGCATAGTACATCGGTGCTTGCGGCAACTAACTCCTCCCTCCCATACTGCGTGACTTGTGTAGTGTATTTAGCTCTCCCAACATATATACCAACAGGTAAACAGATCAGCCTTTTAATCAAAAAAACTTGTAAGTATCATTTTCTGTGCCATTTTTATTCAGATGTTCATGGGTGGTCTGGAGTACACTGACATTTCCTGAAAGCAGTGTAAATTGATGTGCAAGTTAGCCATTCCATGCACTGCGTCTATTAACCTATTATTTCTCTGAATATAGTTTTGGAAAAATAAATCAGTCGACAGAACGGAAGATAACTCTGTTCCTCAACCATGCCTCTTCGCAGTCTGACACCTTGCTGTAAATAAAAACTTATTAGCATGAGTTGGAGATATGATACAGGACTGAACTAGCGCAGTCTAAGCACGCAGCATGTTCCTTCCCTCTACTGACAGGCAGCAACTTGCAACACAGAAATACACTGGCTACCTTAAGGCAGAGCCCTACCTGTACAGCTGCCACTCACTCTTCCTCTGTCCTTCTGACACAAAATGATGAGAGCACCCCCTCACTAGCAAATAACCAAAAACTATTACTACATTTCCACTGTCTTCTAGGAGTTCCTCTCCAAGCAAAGGAAAACCATCATTACAGAGAAACAGAAAATAAAGAAGCACTGGAGAATATAAAGATCTGTATTTTTCTTCTGAAGAAGCTCAAAACTTTCTAAATAAGATTAAGTACGTATGTCAGTGAAGATTATCAGGAGTAGATCTGACTCTACTTTCTTCCCCTCCACCCTCCATTTCGTAGCAAAACGAAGCATGAAAGTATGTTCCAGTTCCATTACTGGACACCAAAACCTTGTCCTAAATAGGTGGGTTTTTTGTAGGTGTGTCTACACAGACGGTTCGCCACCTATACGCGTCTCGACGGTGTGCAGACACTACGGCATTACACCAAGCTAACGGCATTGTAACAGAACGTGCCCTTCCTTATGTATGAGCAACCAAAGTAGGTTATAACACTATTTTGTCCCTCTTGCTTATGAGGCAATTTAATACTTCAAAGCACCACACAAACATTAACAAATTGATCTGGAGAGCCTTTTGTAAGTTATTCTACAGAACTAAATTCTACAAAGTAGAAAGTCTATATTCTACAACTCTACATGTTAGAACGTTTTTTCTGCTTTCATTTCATGCACTGGGGAATAAAATCTTCATTTATGTGACTTCCAGCATAATTACTTCTGAACAAATTAGTTAAAAGTGAATAAGAAAACAACAGAACAAGGCAAATGATGTCCATACCACAATCCATTGCTCTTTCCCATTAGCAGCCTCCTTCACATGGCTGTGAACAAGCTCTCTCCTCGCCATGGGGGGGCTGTCAAGGTATCTAAGTTTCAGCTGAACACATCTACAAACACCGCCACGTAATTCCCCAATTTTGATGTAGCATTACACACACACACAATGAAAACTGCCAAAAGATTAATTTTTAAAGAAAATGACCCACTTTCAAAAATCAGCAGGTTTTTGTTCCAGGTGAAATATGAATATTTATATCTGAAAGTGATGGTGCTAGAAGCAAACATTCCAAACAGGATTACTGATGTGAGCATTTCACTTCAGCATCCTGAAGGACAATCCTCTAATAATTTTCCTAGCCCCCAGAACTATAACTTGCGGATCGGGTGGCTACGTGTGAGGAAAACAATGAAAAATTAATCTCTTTTAGAACCTTAAAATGTGCATTTAATGATTTATATCAGGTCATTTAATAATTGAATTTGCAGGAAATCAAGGGAACTGGGCAAGTTTGGGTTTGTGGTTAACGGCCTTAAGCCTGTTTCTATCTTTGCCATACATTAACAAAGCTTTCTCGCTGGGCCCTATGGTTCAGGCCAGCACAAACGTCACAGTGACACTTACTGAAATCCAGTTCAAACCTGAGATCAGTTGCTTGAGGACAGATTGATTCTGACAACTCTTAATACAGCATACTTTAAGAAAATAAGCTGAGAAACATTACATCCTACCAAATTCCGCACAAAAAAATCCTTACATCAAGACATTCTTTCTATCTAGATTATGCCTTCTTTAAATTCAACAGAAAGTAAAACTGTTTGCTAGGCTTTGATCAGCCTTCTTTGAACTGATCATCCTGCTCCAAGGAGCTACAACCAAGCTTAAAAACACCCAGTTTAATACTAAGGCATATTTGTTTGCAAAGTGTGTACTGTTAAAATGTTGCATCTTACAATGTTTAAATTTACAATTAGCTTAAAATTCTTTTTAACTGCTTTTGTGGGGAGAGGACAAAGAGGAGCAGGGGTCCTGCAGAAGTTCTTCCCTTCCTTCAATACACTATTTAAGCAACACCAACTCCACAGCACTGGCACAAACATTACTGCCTAATGAAAAAGCTTTTATTGCCTTGTGCCTGTTTTCCTCTGGAAGACCTGAATATACCTGAAAGTTTTTTCCACATAGAGGAAGGAAATTAAAACCACAATCCTGAAAAAGAAATCTTTTGAAATATTAGATGACATACTGGGGTAATGTTTATACATAGCTAGAGTCTATGTGGACAGCAGGGTGCTTCTGCGTTCATGCCCATGCATGCAGCATCAGATCACTTATATTTAATAGTAATGTAGCTCTTTGCATAAGCTAGGTAGTTTGTAAACAGAAATTAATGTATCTGCAGTTACTAAGTCACTTGATGAAATACTCTGAGCCATGTTTAATTGATCAGGGATCTGGCACAGAGAAGCAAAACGCTTTTGTAAGTACCTCCAGTGAATGACAGGAAAGTAGGAATTAGAATTCAGAGCAGTTCCTAACTTCCAGACTGGTTTTTTTTTTTAACCTACTCACTGAACAGAACGTGCTGCAAAAGTGTTTTGTGAAGACAGAATATGGTGAAATAGTAAGGGGAAAATACAGACAGTAAACATCTTCTTTTCCCCTCTTTTGACAAACTTCACAATGAAGATGACCAAAACTGCAGCGCGCCCTTTCCCCGCTTGCTTTCACAAATATCCTCTCAGTTTCTCCCTCCTCCCAAGCAACTGAAAATCATCCTGTGAGCAGGTGAGATGCTTTAGGGTGAACAACAGAAATCAGTGTATTGTAAGTGTAATTAAGTTTTAAACCAGCCTTTTGGGGACTCCAGTCAAACAGAAAGCCCACTATTTCCCTTTGTATTTTTATCATTTCAACAGCACTAGAAATCAAACTTTCAAATGCGAGTATCCCTGCTCTGAGGGCTGTCCACGTTAGAGCATCCATGTGCCCTCTCCACACAGCCAGTGGGCTGATACGCCCTCTTCCACAGCATCAGAGGGAATACCCCCTGGCTCTTTTTACCAAAACTTTTTTGACTCCTTCTCAGTCAACTGTGCAAACTCTGGAAGCATTTGCAGGTAGGATAAAGCAGCATGTAAATTACAGGAAAACACTGGAGATCTTGCATTATTTAGCATGCATCCTTATCTGTAGACTGGCATCTGCCAGCTCACAGTTAAGCAAAATTCACATTTGAATCCACATCTCCAGTGAACAACCTAGTCGAGATTAAATTACATCACACAAGACGTATGTGAAAGGACTGTAACAGGACTCAGAATAAACTTTTAATTTCAGGGGCCAACCCACACTAGGTCACAAGCCCTGTTACAGCAGGGCAGTCTCCATAGCCAAAAGCACACAAAGGAACCGATACAATCGGCAGGCACGGCTGCCCAGCACGCATTATCACGTAGTCCCACCACCACCACAGCAGAGACCAAAGGGAAAGTTTAAGCCTCACTTCAAACTCCCACCTCAAGCTGGACATAAGAAGGGCTTTACTTTCTACACCAGCACATCCCTGAAGGTGAGATAAGCACCCTGCGTATTATCACTGCAGTTTGCTAGAATGACTGGCATCCAGAGTCAGGCTGATTGATGTGTGAGCAGGGACACCATTGCTATATCCCAGCTACTGTCTTCTCACAGGTAACAAACTACCTACAGTTTGTTGATAGGATTTCAGGCCCTAGCACAGGTCCCTTTTGTGTTGTATGCATTAAGTGGTGTATCTTTCCCGGCTTTAGAACTTGCCTATCCTTCCAGACACACAATGGAGAGAAACTACAAAAAGCCATTACAAAACCACCACAATGCAATGACTAAATGTTATTCAGAAGTGGCTGATTAAGAGGATAAGTGTAAAAAGATACTGTCCATACTTAATACAGACTCTTAGGCTGCAGTGGCAAAAGTGAGCTTCAAACCATGCCAAGTTCAGGGAAGGTTTGGCCTGTGTATTTGTATCGAAGTTTGTGTGGAAACAGGAGTGGTGAAACTCCTGAGAATGAGCTGGGTTAATTCTGCAATAAAAATACACACCAAAGGAACAATTTTATTTCTCTTTTTCATCTTTTTCATATTTCTCTTTCAATTTTCATTAACCTTCACAGGCAGCTTTGCTATTGTGAAGTTTTACCGATTTCCCAGAGTTTGAATCTTGTCTTAGGATTGCCTGCATCTGTGTTTTAAGAGCACAAGTCAGTCCTTTATCAGTTACCTGCATGAGTTTTCAAATGCTTGAAATACTGAAGGACATTTCTAAGTTATCTATTATTATTTCTTCCTTAAGTAACACCTTAAAAACTGACTAGTTGTTACCACACAATGGTAAGCTGTGCCCTTCCATAGTTACCTGTTGTAACTGAAATCCCCAATTTTTGCAAGCTTTAGCTAGCATTCAGCATGACAGATTACGAAGCCACATGCTACCCCATCATCTTTCTCTGTTTCTTGGAGGCTTTCTCTGTCTCTGTATACGCCTGCACAGGAGTCTATGTTCTTCAGTCAATTCACACACATCATTGAACAGCAAGAGCACATATCTAGGCCCACAGCAGGGGGGTTAATTAACTGTACAAGGGACAGAGCTATCTTTTACATATATACAGAGAATAAACAGAGCTGACACTCAAGGGAAAACGCAGTAGGTTTTGCACTGCTCACTTCCTTATAAAAAGACACTAATAAAAATAAAAAAACACCAAACAACAACAAAAAAACCCCCCACAAGTTCAGCAGCATCTCCAGACTAGACTTGACTAAGAAAGATCTCATCTCAAACATTGACACTGGAACACTCAGTTTAAGCCTCTTTTCAGACTGGAATAAGACCTTGCAGATGGACAAATGAAAACACTTGTCTCCTTCTCATAGGCCTGCCCAGATCTACTGCAGTTAATAATGGTTGGATGCACAAGAGGAAAGCACTGGTTGCTTACTTTCACCTTAAGAGTTAGCAGACAACACAGTAACAAAACCCTTTGCATACAGCACCACTCCTCTTGGTGTTAGTGCCAGCAGAGCTCCAGCAATGTTAATACCCTAGAAGAGTTTTAGGAAAAAAACCCAAAACAGTGTTCTTAAAACATCTTCATAAAATGCTGCAATGGAGGGAGTTTTCCAACCTAGGAAAATAAATTGACAAATGTATGAGTGAACATATTAAGACTGATGGCACACGCATTGAGTTCAGACAGGGATACTAAGTAATACAAATGGGAAAACAACTGTTACACTTCAAATAATGTGAGTCCAGGCCATCAGTCCCTTTTGGGAGACTGGTATCACTCTGTATTCATGAAGCACATATGTGCTTTGAGCAGAAGGTTGGACTAGATGACCTCTGAAGCTCCCTTTGTACCTACAGTCTTCCATTTACCATACCCCATCAAAACACCAATTACGGTATCAGCCCTGAATGCACATTACAAAAATAAAACTTGCATTATGTGCTCTTGAGCGTACCCCATGCCTGAACTTCTCCATCTTTTTCACTTTCCTGTGTCAAAACAATCTTATTTCTTATCATTGAGGCATAACTCACTTCTGAGAAGCATCCTGTAGGAGTCTGTCTGTGTCTCTGGAGTTGAACTATGTGCTCTATTAACAGTGTGCTTTGAGGAGGCTGGAATATAATAAATGTGAGCTAGGGTCAAAGGATGCTCCCTGCTTCCTCCATGTAAAGGAGCATACCTCTGCCTGCTGTCAGTGTCCGAGAATTTCTTGCTCTTTAGACTGTGAGGAGCTAGGCTAACGATAGGAGGAGACAGTTTTCTTGAAGTTTCTTTTTTATTATTATTATTATTTATTTTTTCATTGTAGTGGTTGTGATAGCTTGGTGGGGGAGAAGGGAGGGGTTTGTTTGGTTTTAAGCTCCATTATGTTAATCTGTCATTTACAATTCCTTTCTGACTGACCTGGCTGCCGGCTTGTTCAGAACCAACCTGATTGGATCAGCACACCAGTGAAAAAATTACTGAACATTAATTTTCACGTCTCTCCTCTCAGACGTCCTGCTACCATATAAAGCAGTTATGATGGAGGACTTGCAGGGAGCGGAGCAGCAGGAAAAAAAAAATCTGAGGCTACCCTGCTTGGAAAAGGCAGAAAACCTCTTACAAGTGCCTGCCCCAGAAAGTAATTTTTAGAATGTTTTTAAATTTTTTTTTTTAAATCCACACCTGTGATCAACTAAATCTGAATGCCCATACTTTAACGTTCTTCAAGTTTTATCAGCTTTTTTAAAATGACCAAGTAAAATCTCTTAAGAGTAACTGCTATGTATTGATCCAAAATATAAAGATGCCCTACAGCCAAGTCAGGCTGAAGTTACGCTCTATAATTCTTGATTCTGGAAGTGATTTTGTGTAAGTCATACTGCTAGCTTTGTTATTAAGTTACATGTTGAAACATGAGTGCAGAAAAGTTGTCTTCCTTACACACATTTAAATCCCTACACACATTTAAAATCTAAAAAAAACCCCAAACACACAAAACAAAAACACCCCACCAAGAAAACCCCACACAAATAATTTCGGTATTTTTATTTACCTTGCATCAACTCTGCAGAACTTAGAAGGAAAAAAGCCTTGTTTCTATTCCAATTCATGCATAAAGAACAACTCGATACTTTTTAACCAGTCTCCAAGTATAGGACAAATTCTCACTGCAGCTATGACTATGTAAGACCACTGAAAACAAAAGCAGCTGTGGAAAATTCACATACTTTTCAGTAGAATTCAGGGTTTCCTCTTTTTTTTCATAATTGGGCAGCAGGAGTGAGGATACCCACAGTGGTCTACCATTTGGGTCCGATTTTCTGTTGTCCATGAATAGTTCTATTCAAAGGCAGAGATTAACACATAAACAAAGGCTGTGACTGTGAGATTTCAGACACCTCATTGGTTTCTGCTTGGCCCCAGCGTACATGATCTAAATTGAAGCACTCAGGACTTGCAATGTTAAATTCTCAGGCAGAATTTAAATGTTCTGTCTCAGACTAATTCAGTTTGAAATTCGCTAAACAAAAATCATAATGCCTTAGAATTCAGGCTGCTCTCTGCTGTCAAAAAGCTTCCAAAAAACCTTCTCAGCTGTTCTTCCTGTAAGTTGTATGAATTCAGTTCTTCAAAGCGCACTCAAGAACCATTTCAGGTTTCTTTTTGTACTTCACACACTTGTTGTGTTAGGTTATGCTGAAAATAGTATCAATGATGACAAACAAAGTGCAAAGCTTTAGCAGAAATTTTTTATGTGCAACTGTAACAATCTCCATCCTCTATACTCAAGTCCCTCATTCAGGTGTACTGTCACATGTGTTGTTCCAGCTTCATGCACAGGGCTACTGCGTGGATTAGCCATTTATTCCAGTGGGAGAAGCAACACAGACACAGCCTGCCTTCCCTTCCGCCATTCAGGAGCTGCACGGACATTTACCATAACTGTGTCCCTGAAAAAGGGGACTACCAAGCCACAGAGCAGGTTCGAAGCTGTGGTTAACACAGCTGTTTAGTCCAGGATAAATGCAGGCAGCTGTCAATGAGAGCTGTTTCGCCCTTCCGTTCTGCCACTTACATTATGCTAACAGCAGTGTTCATTCAACTGCACACAAGCCAAGTGAGCAAACTGGATCATGCTCAAAAACCAGCACATCTCGAAGTTAGTCTTCAGCCAACACTTTGACTCCAGTTCTTGCACAGCAACACAAGCTCTCATTCTGGCACAAGACAGCGGCATGGGCAAGCAGTTAGACCAGGCAGGAAGGCAAGACTCTACTTTCAGAGCAGCAGTCTAATTTGAAGTTTAATTGAAGCAGTCGTATAACCACAACCTACAAAACCAGAAGGTACGGGGATCCTGACTCCGTTTTGCCTCCAAAACACGGGGAGTTTGGTGCCTTGGAAGCACAGCACTGGAACCACAATTTCCAGAGGACAAAGCAGTAAAGAAGTGCAATCTGACTTTCCTGCACAGTGCTTCAGTAACTCTAGATAACGATACTACAAAGTGTTACCGTCACCCCAGCCACAGGATGTTCTTAAATAGATATTCCTTCAGCAACCTGCTTACGGTCTTTCAAGGACCATTAGGAAAAGATAAAGAAAAAAAGCAGTTTTTACAGAGTAGGTTTAGAGGGTATTTTTAGTACAACATTTATTAAAAAAAACCAAACAAACCAGGTACTTGTCTAGTCTGAGTTACAAAAGCCTGTTGCAAAAATACACCTACAAAAACGTCTTTCAAAATGTTTCTCTTTTATAATAGGCAACACAGGCAGAGATTAACTCTTTCTATAAATTATATGCCACACATCAATTAAATGATTTATTGAAATGCACTCAGCCCTACAAAATAAAAGATTTCATAACAGCCTGTATTTTTAAGACAAGCAAGGTAACACAATATACGGGGGGGGGGGGGGGGGGGGGGGGGGGGTGGTGAAGATTACTTTTAAAGATACTTTATTACCTTGTTTCCTATAGAACTTACTATGACTCCCTACCAAAGCAGTTTAAATACAGCTATCAAATTACCTAAAGTCTTGTAACAGGAAAATTTTAGTAATAGATTTTTTTAAATTTTTTATGACTCTACATTTGAGGCCTACTGTTTCTGCAGCGTTCCCAGCATGCTGAAGGCACAGGCCTGCTTTGGGGCCATCGCACAGTTGCAAAGCCCCCCAAGCGTATGTCAGCACGCACAGGATCCACACAAGCTGCCAGACCACCCTTTCAGGTGATGCATCCCACTCCTCTCTCTGCAGCTCTCCTCTCTGCTGACCTCCAGAAACAACAGGTGGGCTGCAAAAAGGGCTTCATCTCCAGGGAGTAGGACTATTCCGAGTATGGATGAGGTAAACACGTGGCACAGTTGGACAGCTTCCCTTAACAGCAGATACAACAGCAGTAACGGACACCGGGAAACGCTAAGCAAACCGAGATTAGATGGGCTAACAGGACTGCAACTGTTCTGAAGAGTTTTAAAGTGCTTCTGGGTACAACTGCTCTTACAAACTGAATGCATGCACCGGAGGCAAACTATTCTCTTGGCATCAATAAACATCTTGTGTCATGACTTCTTCAGTAGGGTAGAGTAAGCTACAATCAGAGATACAAACACTGCCTCTCATGCCCCCAGCCCCAGCAAGGCAGGCAAAGACCACCTGAGATGGGCCAAGCCTCTGCCAGATCTCCTGACAGAAGTACACACCCCTATAAACCCGCTGAATAGAAAAAATACCCCGATGACACATCAGCCTTAGCACAAGCTTTCTCCCCAGAGCCAGCTGCTAACAGGGCTTCCACAGTCCTGCCTTCCTCCTGCTTTTGGTTCAGACACTCCTCTGTCCCCGTTTTGGCCCAAGCTAATTGCACTCATCTTTCAGCCTGACGTGGTAGTAATGATACCAAGTCTTAGTGTAGGGTTTTATCAAGTGAATCCAAGATTATTACAGTGCCCAGCGCTTCCGTGTGTCCTTAGAATTTGATGCCGTTATTAGACACTATTAGAGGAAAATTTAATTTTACAGATATTTATACAACTAGTTTTCAAAATATCAGATGGGGAGGGAGGGAGGGAGGGGGCAAGGGCTCTGTTTTCACAGATTTATTGGCTACCCCAGCAAGTCCAAGAGAGTACAGACACTCTATCCTGTGCACTGTAGGTACAATTGTAATAAATAAAACAAGAAAACACCACCCACTCCCCCTGCATGCCTCAGACCAGGGTCAAATTTAAATCCACAACCCATTTCATCTCTTGTACAGAGGTTTATGAGAGATTATGTGACCAATTAGTCAAACCTTGTCTTTTTGAGGAACAGACTTCAACTCAGGGGGCCTTAGAATATTTAAATATGGTTTGAGACATGTAACTAAACACAGACAAACCCCGAGTACCATAAGTGGTAAAACTGACTTTTTGTCTCAGCATTTTCTAGTCTTAATCAGCATATTGCATGAACAGATCATTAATATTTTAAAGGCAAATAAAGGATGTAATGAAATTTTTGAGACATCTGACCCACTAAAATATTTTTGAAAGCCACGGCTCAAAATGACTGTATGTGTGTCAGTTAAGTGGGTCTCCTGCTAACTCAGGAGAGGTCAGAATGGAAACTATCTATCTGCTAAATGCCATAATACACATACTGCTTAAAAAACACATTCCTGAATAGAGAAATTGTATATACTTTAAAAGCTAGCAAAACCAGCCACTGTTCAAAGACACAAATAAGTGAACTATGAAGAAGAAGGAGATTCTATCCCCTGCAAGGCTTCAAATGATCAGTGATTTCCAGCCAGGCAACTTCTGAATAATTTGGAACCCACAAAGATTCTTCTGAGAAGTACATCACATTTAATTCCACGTAGCTAAATTCAAATGATGTAACACCCATTATGAAATGATGGAATAAAAAGTGTTTACACCACTTAATACAGCAGAAAGTGATAAGCAGGATAAAGAGAGGAAAGGGCAAAACCTGTCTATTTACCCTTTACCTTTTAGAAGTGCTACACAGATTACTTAACATGCACTGTACACCGATGCCAGTGCTTTGACAGCATGCCTGATTATCATAGAGGATGTACAAGCCTAATAAATACTAACTCTTGTTCTGAAGGAATTTAGTTTAAAAGTAGCATTTATATTCAAAACTAAAAAACGGAATAAAAGGCATGCAGTATTTCAAGCTCTAAACTTTCTTCTTGAACACAAAGACAGTAACTGTCTCTTACTATTTAAATATAAACCCCAGCATATTATACATGGAGTTAAACCTAGCACTGCCATATTGCAGTCCAAGGTGATATTACCACAGGAAAGTAAGCAGGTACACTGCATTAGTGTCCCACGTAGTGCCACACCCCTGCTGCTGCAGGGCCGTCCTACTTAACACTTGTGATTATCGCCTGTGTTCTTGTCAGAAAAATTAAGGTTTATGGATACAGAACCCGACACATTTTTATATTACCATAATGCATCTTCCCAATGCAAAGGATAAAAGCGATGTATTTGGCATTTACTACAAAAAAAACACACACGCAACAAAATTATCAGCTGTGTTTTTACCTGGTTTATCCAGGAAAAATGCATTGTAGAGCATAAGTAAGGTAGACCCAGCTAGCACAGCTGTTTCAAAAAAGTCTGGCTATTTATTTCCTCTCTTTTAAGTGCTTTAATTTTATGACTGACACTACATCTAGCAATTTTCGGTGACCTCAAAAAAAAAAAAAACCCAAATCATTCTGCTTGCAGATCCATCCAGCTCTCAGGCTACCTTGCCCAACAGACCATTTTGCTTGCCGGCAGTTGGTGTGTCTGCTTGACTTCTTGCAACGTCCAGAATCGTTTGCATTCTAAGTGTCAATTCCTACGGGTTCTTGAAGAGTTTTCTCTTTATAGCTCTCCACGTAAGCGGAATTTAAAGGCTCTGTTATTCTTTTTAGAGTAACAGAGACAAGGCTAAAACTTAAAATAGCTTCATATTTTAACTGGACGCTAGCCATAGGGTTCCTTGGATTTTGAAATCTGAACACTCACTGAGGGCCTGACCCAATGCTCCTGTTAACAGGAGAAGCAAATAGCTCAACTCCAGGCTGCACAGAATATTCAAGCACCCAAAGTGACCTACAAATTCATAATAGCTCCTTAAAGACACAACTTCATATAATAACTAAAAATCCTCTCAGAAAGATCTTTCCATTAACAGATCAAAATTGAATTTGTAATATCTGCATTTCTCATCTAACTGTATTGTATTTTGCTCAAAAATTAAGACCTTTGCAGAAATTTCATTCTTGACTGTTGAAACTCTGTCAGACAAAAGCTACACAACTGCCTGAACGCATTTAAAAGTAATTTGGGAGAAATTATCAAGTCTCTCACCAGTTCTCCATAAAGAAAACTGTTATAAACTCCAAATCTATTTTGTGATAGTCATGCCTAAGCAAATATTTGAAGATTAACATATACTAAGTTACATTTCAAGACAAAATCTTTCAAATCATTTCTGTCTGTATTTATAAATATAAATCAGTCTCATTTGCTTTCAAAAAAGAAGTCTAGTATCTGATTAAAATCAATCTTCTCCACTTCAGCACTGTATTGTGCACCAAAATCCTTTACACAGTAACTTCTGAAGTTCCTAAGGCTATGTTAAAAGCAGACCTACAATGAAATTCTGTCCCAAATGACAGTACCTTGATAGGTAACCAAACAATAGAGTAGGAGTTCAAAAGAAGGAACGATATTCAGTTCTCTAACCAATAGTAGGATTATTGAATACGTATATGATAGCCAGTTCCCCTACAAAGGGCCATTCTCTCCATAAGATATTAAAGCACCAGTCCCGGTCTGGTAGCAGAAGAAATTCTAACATTTAGACAGAGCAAGATTTTGCTGCTTTTCATCTATTTGAAGTGAACAATTTTGACACACTAAAGCATCCCAATAATTCATTTCTGAAGAGTCTCACTGTATGGAAGAAACACTTACCAAACCAGCCTTCAAGTGCAGAATTCCTGCATGTTACAGAAGACAAGATGCTGAGAAAGTAGTTCTTATATGGCAAGTAGAACTGAACCCTGGACAGCCAGTAAGTCATTCTCATTTGAAAAAAACTTCAGAAATGTAAAAGGTTCTTCTGTTTCCATGTTTCAAACAGAGAACATAGTACCTTTAGGGCACACAATTTTAATTGCCCAGCAGACAAACACTAGGAGCTTAGTGTTCTGGGCTGCTGTAAAACTGCTTCCCCCAAATGATTTACTTGGAGAATGGGATATTTCTGTTCCTTGACATATATGACAAAGTTTAGAATGAGTTGGAGAACTTGAGAATGTAGTTTTGTCTAAGCTGATTGCTGAAGCATTTGTTACCAGCCCAAAGGTGTGCGTGGAGCTTTTGACGTTAGAAGGCTGCTGACAATCAGGCACTTCCACACTGCTCTGGGCTGGCCGCAACTCTAAAGGACAAAGCGTTACTCTGAAAAGCTGCCATACTAGAACGAAAAATGAAGCAATTTATAAAGAGACTGCATGGATGTGGAGCAAGACTTCACAGGCTGAAATACTGCCAAGTATTCAAATTTTCGGAAGGATAAAATGAAAGGATAGCAACTCACTGTTCTGCAGGACATTAAACAGCTCTAAAGCATGTGTTTCAAAAATTCACATCACATATTAGAGCTCCTATGTAATTTTTCTCTGTTTACTTTTAAAGGAAAAATAAGGTAAACAAGTTCTGCCTTCTATAAACAGTACAAACACCATCACTGAGGCTTTACTTAGTGGGTAAGGAAAAAGCTGGCTTATTTCTCCTTGCTACATAGGGCAGCCTGGGTCCAACTCTTTTACACATTAGTGTCCATTTACTATGACACACTGCCAACATTTTACTGAGGAAATCTTGAGAAAGACAGGGGGTGGGCAGAAAGGAATCACAACTACTTAATTGTTTCTAACTCACCTCACCTAACCTTGAAGGAAGTTTACAGGACAAAGAAGAAATGCTCATCACAACTCAAGGGCTTTCTCAAGTCTACTTTAAGACGACACTTAGAAGTTCTCACTATTAAAAGAGAAAGAATAGGATAAAAATTCTTTTCCACAGAATACATCAGATACGTGTTGTAGAGAAAGCAGGTAACAAACTCAACAGGAGCTAGTTGAAACTTAATCTTCCTACAAATTTTCTATAGTCAGTGGAGCGAGGGGTGGACCATCGCAAGGGCAACACAGAATGGTAAGAATTAGGTTCGCTTGTCTGAGTTGCCTCCTGGGCAGTACTCTTTCCTCTGCCTCTTTATTGATCCCCATAATAATTCAAAAACTTAATTTCAGCAAAATTTCCAACAGAATTCAGCACTCACCACTGCCTAAATCTACCTGTTACGCTACAGTAAAGGGGGAAAGTTGAGAGTAACACCTTGCACGGCAATACCTGTTTTGACACACAGCACGAAGGAGGAAGTAGGAAAAGCTCAGAGAATAACGGACCTAATTAAAACAAAAAACACACCAAGAAAACCTACATCTCTGTGGCCTCCACCACCACCTATCTTCCCTGACATCCCATCAGGTATCTGCTAACCAGTTATTGCAATGCAACAGCAGGGGAAAAGTTGCTCTGAAGAGATTATATACTTTTTGAAGTTTCTAAAAGTCAGAACAAGTATTTTTAAAGTTAACCCAGAAATTAGTACCATACTGAAAGAAACTGACTATATCTAATGTCCACAAACAGTAGAATTCACATTGACTTCACCTACATTTGAAAAAAACCAAAACATGTCATTATTTCTATGGACAGAAAATATATACTAGATTATAATTTCAGTGAACGCTGATGCTTCCTAAGGATGAAGACTGCATTCTCTCTCTACCACAGTGTCAATATAGGAAAAGCACAGAGACCTAGTAAAACCCCATCAAGGGCATTCTTACCCTTTTAATCCTTAAGGTTTGTTCTCTCTTTAAGCCCTTCAAGACTCAAGCCTATCTCCACAATAAAATGGGAGGGTGAGGGGCGGGGGAGGAGACAGGGACACGGACACGACCAAACCACCAACTCACAGCGACTACAGCAATAAGTGCAGATAACATTTATTCAAATAGAGAAGTCAAACCTTGAAATAAACTTTTATAAAAATTCTACATGCATTTGGCTTTCCCATGCTTCTGTAGCATGCCACCTTTTCTCTAAATCACTTCCAGAAAGACTCTTTATTTGTCCAGTGTCCACCATAAAGGACTCCAAAAGCCCATGTGTAAAGGCCAGTACAAAGTAACAGAAACCAGTTCCAAACTGGCACTACAGAAGCAATGCAATATATCACATTCACCTTGGTCCTTTCCAAAAACAAGCATGAGGAGTTGAACTGAGTGGTTCCACAATGCACTACGAGGGTGTAATGTGTAACCCAGATGCTGGAAAATACCACCTAATGCTGACTGCCCATGTTAGTCTTGTTCTTGGCACAGTACCATTAAATAAGAATCTCTAATAATAAAAATACTGTAGCCCATAGCTGTACTACATTTGGTAACTCAGTGCAGAAAAGCACAATCTCAGGAAGTGGCTTATTTTCAAATCAAGTACCAGGCAGCAGA
Organism: Falco biarmicus; assembly: GCF_023638135.1. Lineage (NCBI taxonomy): Eukaryota > Metazoa > Chordata > Aves > Falconiformes > Falconidae > Falco > Falco biarmicus. The sequence continues at coordinate 2,604,968 of NC_079294.1, forward strand.
GAACAAACAGCAAAGAGAAGGTTTTGCCTGTATTCCAGGCATTAGACACACTGCCTTTTTCTCCTCCATTCCAAAATCCAACACAATTTTCAGAAGAGCTGGGAACCAAACAACTCCAATAGGAACTAAAGGTCCAGAAAGCTCTGAAAAGCAGATCCCTGGATTTGGTTCTCCTTCTAATACTGATACACTTGGAATAAATCAAAATACTGTTTCTGCAGCTGGGAGGTTGTTCCACTGAGGCACGCAGAACAAAGCAGAATGGGCTATTTTAATCTGTTTTCACTTATATGATTAGTAGATTTAATCCTTTTTCCCAGTCTTCTCTACCTAAGACACCTTTAAGCGTGCTATACCAAACAACCTAAATCCCAGTCATCACAGTCTGATGTTTCACCTGCCTTTCCTCCCAGTATAAAAGGGGAAAGGGAACAGTAAGTCTTGAAATAACTACTGATGTGTGAGGATATCCAGCAAGTCAAAACACGCAGGAGTACCTGATAACCAACTCTCACCCTCAGTAGGGGATTTTCAAGGAAATACTGTAGTTTAACTGCCCGTTTTCTATCTACAGTGTTGATTTTCAGGCAGAGCAGGCTATTTTGGAGTTATGCCCTGGCTTATATGAACGTGAAAGATGTATCCAACTAGGCTCAATTAAAAAAGTTCTCCAGCTGCATCCAAGTCTGGCTTTAATACAACAGGAACTCAAAAATGAAAAGTTGAGCCAGAAAATCAGTGCTGAAGGAAGGGTAGCAAGGGGAAGGCGAGGAGAGTTTTTCTCCTTTTATCATGAAATGGTCACTTGCATTTCCTAAATTATGTTACTCTGGTGCTAATGTATATTAAATATGCAAAAATTATGTTCACAAACTAACAGTGAGAAGTGTAGGTGGAGTTACATTAAGAGAAGAATGAGAAATCCAAGTTTATATACCAGTATGGGTTTAATCACGATTTAAGCATTACAAAAGCTCTGAGAAAGCTTAGCAATATTTCAGTCACATGCAGAAGATTATAACATCAGTTTTGTAAAAGAGTTCAGGGCAAAAGAGGCAGCAGGGAGAGATGCATGCACTCTGCCTATCCACAATCACCTGTACAACATTCAAGAGTTTGCTTCACCGAGTATATCTTGAGAATATGGAAGATAATGAGAAGTCATTATATTCACATTTTCACGCAATATTTGGATGCGAATTAAATAAATACCAAAGACTAAAATAGCAAGCTCATGCAGATTCCTCAAACAAACGTTCACCTTCTGAACAGGTGCTGTTCACACTGATCAGAGGGTTCAAAAGGGTCTAATGATTCACAGTTAACTTACTCCTCCTTACGTCCAGATAGACCAGCATCATTGACAGGAATTTAAATTGACAGGAAAAACTGCTACTTCAAACCACCTAAGAAAGGAATCTACAAACAGTCAATTATGGGAGGAGGCAGAGGTAAGCATATCACCACAGAGTTTTATCATTAAAACCAAACTCTGGGAAGGTGCAGAATAGTTTCTCATGTATTTTAAGAATGCTTTATAAACAGTTGGCATAAATGGATGCTTGCCGTCACATGGAAATTAGCATACCTATCATTCATGCCATCTACTTAAAAAAGGAGAGTTGTTTAGCAATATGTACAGTTCCGGATAAACAACCGGAACTGAAATTAAGCATCACCTGCCTCAAGTTATTAGTTACCATATGTTCATGTGACACATTTGCACACTTCCTCCATCACTGACAAAATAACTGGCATTTTAATAAGCCCTTGATGGATTCTGGTGAAATGAGAGACTAGAAACGCCAGACAAAACCGACAGGATTGAGCGGCTTCATTATTTATTTCCAGATTTTGAGCCCTAAAGTTCTCATGGTATTCATTAGCAGTATCTACAAATTACAGGCATATCTTGCCTACCTTCTTATGCAGAAGCATTTCAAGGTGCTCTTGTACACCCGTTAACTGTACCCAATTTCACTCCTGCTCTCTAGCTTTCTTGCACTTACTTTCCTCTCACCAAAACACTGCCTTTTATCTTTACAGAGGATGATGGAACATGTTTCGGGTACAATTTTCTGATAATGTGTTCAAAAAGCCTCCATAAAAATTCACCTTTACTGTGATTGACAAGCATTCAAGAAGAACAGTCTCACAGGATGAATTTATGCACATTACCAATCTTTTCATTACTCAGTTATGGTACCTGTAATAAATATAGCAACATTAATGCTGAAACCTATTCCTGACAGTTTTTGAAGACTTAAATAACAAGTTTCCTTTGTCAGTCTAAACCATATGTTTACATTTATTCAACTACACAAAACCATGGTTAAATTACACTACCATTCTTAAAATGCTCCCCAAATTCCCTTTCCTATTACTTGCTGCCTAGTGGCAAGGTTGAAAGGAATCTCACCCTGAATATACAGGATTTAAAGTAACCTCAACCACCTCAATCTGATGTAAACTTTAAATACAAGCAAAAGTCACTACATCTGCCTATTCATAATAATAGAGATAAGCTTGCTTTTATAGTGTGCACTTTTTCTGATTATATTCTACAGTTTCAAATATTCTTCACAGTGAAGTATGTTAAACTTTTTTCCCCATGACAAATAAACACACAAGTATCCCTATGCCAAACAACTATTTTTCAGTACTTTTTCCCTACAAGCGTATACAGCTCCTTAGAAATCAAAATAACAAAAGGAATCTGCTTTATTCTTTCCATGTCAAGAGCAAATGCATTAGAATACAAGTCTAGTTTTCACTGTTTTCCTAAAGGTTCAATGTATTCCAATGCAACTACAGTAAGAGACATTTTCATTTTATTTACAAATACAGGGGGAAGAGCCATGGAATTTCTTTAGCATATGCTTATCACCATCACCATTTCACTATAAGGCCAAAAGACTATTCCTCTAAGCTTTCTTCCACATTTAAGACAGGATGTCGCTCCAACTTTTTGAAGAAACTGTGATAAAGGCAGATGTAGAAATTCATCTGTATTTGACATGATATTGCTAAAAAGCATTTGTTTGCCGCCCACTTCTTCAAATTTCTTTAGTCAAATAAATATGACCTCTTCCTTGTCACTGGAAGAAAGTACTCTTATGATACATACTCAGTGATGATGTATCTGCAAGATTGTATTATAATTTTTAATTAAGTGTGGAGGGAAAGAAGCAGAAAAAAGTGTTACTTCAAGATTACATCCCTCCTGCTCCATTCAGTTAGCCCTGCTCTCCCTCAGTTTCACTAGCATCACTGGTAACAATCTCCACCCCACCTCAGCAAAGTAAGAAAAGGATGCGCTAGTAAACTTCCTCATGGAAAAATTCAAGAATGCGTTCTTCATGTTATTTATTGTAAGGAGTATATTTAATCCAGAAAAAAGCTGAGTAGTGATAGGTAATTGTGGGCTAAAGTCTACAACACAGGATGCCAAAGAAAGACACTATGGTAGAATACAAGTGAAGGAAAGAGTGCTAAGACTATGATTGTCTTACAAAGATGTGAAAATAACAAAACACAGCGCTACACAGCAACAGAACTCATATTTACAACCCAAGCTTAGATCTGGCAATTAAAACTGTTTTGCAAGATGTTACACAACTTCTCTTTATTGAAGAGAGGGGTAGGGGAAGTAAGTGAAAACCAGTTTTAAACCAATGTGTTCAGGGTTTCCAACAGCCACGCTCACATGTATAGCTGAGGAACAAGACAAACCGAATTAATTTTATTGTCCCCTGATGAGAAAAATAAGGTAAGCAGAGTTTAGAACTCCATGGTAATAACATAAAGATACTAGCAGAGGAAAATAATAGTCTGAAGGATTCGCCTTTACTGCCCTTTAAACGCAAATTATCTTTAAGTAAGTTTTTTTCCCTTTTTTAAGTTTTTTTTCCATATGATAACACCATCAGTATACATCACTCGATCATCTCCCAGGTGAAACAAAGCAAAGTATTTATTTTCACCTCTTCTACATTTTCAAAAAATATATGAATACATGACATACCTTATGCTGTAACAGCTTAGCCCTGCATCAGCTAACAAGTTTCTTTAGGTTTAAGCCTACACGCTGCACAGCCTACTTGCTTTCTTTCGTACTTTCCCAGATCTCTTCAATTTCACAAACTTCTGAACAGAGCTGTCACCATTAATTCTCTGCACGAAACCTAAACCACTAAGAGTCACTGCAGTGACTACTCTCACAATGCTTCAGAAACGGAGAGGAGTCCTAAAGCAATTAAAAGCTTTTAACTAACCTACCACTGCCTTGGTGCTTGCGCAAGCCTTCATGCAACTTCATTAAATAAGAAAGCAAAGAAAAAGGGTGCATTAGACCGACATAATATTTCAGAAGCCAGAAATATTTCAGTATTGTGCCTCTCAACACCAGGGTCTCAGCTCCACACTGCTGTCTTCAAGTAGGGACCACACACAGGCTGGAACCTCAGTTTTTTACACTTCATTAAAAGCTTATCAAACAGTGACAATTATGCCTCCCATAACTGTCCACAGTAGAGTTAGGACCTCAGAGTTTGTTCATGGGACATCAGACATCAAGACTACTTACTTGGCTCTAAACAAGAGTACAGATAACACGTTACACTCCTCAAAAAATACATTGTACAATGTAAAGTGTTTATTTACTATGCCAAACCGCACATTTCTCCATGCGGTGTGAAAATTCAGTTGCTGGATAAAATTCTCCCCATAAAACAATTGATAATAATTATTTCTTCTGAAGAGAAATGAAAGTGAGAGCGGGGGTGGGGGGGGGTGGGAGGGGAAGGCTTTGATGTAGTCTCCAAGATGCTGCTCAACTCTGCATTGCTAAGCCACACACGTTTATACGACAGATTCCTACAAATAAGCAGAGAGCATTTCTTTGCACTGGAAAGTTGTGGGGGTTTTTTTCTAGAATTCACATTTGCCATGACCATTGCATTTTTAACAGCCATACTACTTCAGGAACACTATCACCTGGGACACTGGCAGCTCTGTGGTCCAGTGGTCGATACAAGAAAATATTTAAAATTTAACAATCATAGAGAAGTTCACTGTTCTTCTGAATCAAAACCATAAAAATACAAAGGAAACTAGACTGTGGCTTCACATTGACTGTATTCGCTGTGTGGTAGAAATTAAGTTAGAAAGTTACTTTTCAGTGTCTTTTGGAATTTAGCCCACATTCATCCCATGGACAAGTGCGCTTTAGTACTCCGAGCTGCAATTTTCATAGAACAGACACAGCTGCATTTCTGGTGATGGGTAATTTAAAATACATGTTAGTATAGACCGCTCTAACATAACTTTAAAGAGTTAGGGTCCATGTTTAAATGCTACATTAACATAAACTTACTGACTTCTTACCTTCCACTCACTATCTCACTGCTTGTCCCTGCTGATCATGTGAACTGATAGCCAACACGACTTGCTTCGTGGCATCAAGGCAAGCTAATTTTGAAATTACCATGAGCCTCCAGAGCTTACCAGAGAATTCTGAAGCTGCTTGCTGTGAGACACAGCCACACGCAGAGGCTCATGCTGGTTTTAGAGAATAAATCATCTTTAAGAGAGGCATGCCATCACATCAGCAAAACCTCAGTTTTTGTTGAATTAGTCTTCTCATTAAGAAAATCATTTTCTTTATTGTCCTTACGTGTTCCTTTCTAGACTCACTGTTCCACTACTAAAACACACTATAATTTTTTAGTAAACAAAATTTCTAGATAAATGTTAATCTCTGTCTCCCCAGTTCCTTAGGGAAGGTAATTCTCAAAACAGAACACATGCAGGTAATAACAGGTGAATGCATATATCTAGATGTGACACTGATACGTAGCTATATTCTTACCTATGCACACATTCTAAAATGTTTCCCCTCTATAAAGATGTTATCTATTCACCTAATTTGCTTCTGTTATTGACACAGCAGCAATACAATTAAGGGACCGCTTAAGTCAGTTTAGATTTTGGGGAGGCTGTGTTATGAGGGTTTTCTCTGTGTATTGTAAAAAACCCCAACAAAACATCAAACATAAGTGAGAACAAGTTTTGTAGATCTCTCAATGTTACTTTTTTTCCTTCTAGTCACCCACAAGATACATCTTCAAGTTCTGCAATCTTTCTGTGAAGCATTCAGTTGTAATTATTACTCAATACTTTAGACCTGCCACAGAGAATTTGTATCAAATGGAAAACATAAGACAATTGTGGTATAATTTAATGTGGTAAAAAACCCACACACCTGATTTCCGAATTTTCTATTAGGTTCCCATAACTGACATGAATTTAACTGGTCTAGACACAGAGAAAAATTCCAGCATACTCATCCAGACACAACAGGGTGGACCAGCTAAGATATTCTAAACCAGACCATTCTGGTTTAGGCAAAGTTTCAAGATCATAATAAAGGAAGTAACAAAATTCATTCATTTTCCCAGCTCCCTTAATATAAAACATTAGTTTCAACACAAGAAAAATCGCTATAGCTTCCACTGATTACCCTAGTTCCTTGTTTGATAGACTTGCAATAACTTACCCTACCTTTTGTTGAGAAATCAAGTAAAAATCAGAAGTGTCTGCTTGCCCACACTTATTTTTGCATTTAAAAATTTAGCAGCTCTCTTGGAAGCTGGGAAAAGTGTCATATTTAGAACAGGGTGTTAAAAATACATCTCTGTTTCCCTACCTGTTTCTCACTCAGAGCTGTGATTTTGGCTTGAAGTTCATGAAGCTGTTTCTTCAAATCAGCGTTCTGATTAGAAAGAAAAAATATCTGTGAGAAAGATATTCCATTTGTTAACACAGAGTAGTAGCAGGAAGGTGGTTTTTTTGTTGTTGTTGTTTTTTTTGCATAGTTTACTACAAATACAGCACCTCTGGATGTACAGCCAATAAAATTCAAGAGGCTCAACAAAGCCTTACTCCAGGCACTGAGTGCGACAATCACCAGAGGACCCTTCTAGCACTCAAGAGAGACAACCCAGTTTGGAACGAAGATTTCATTAAAACATCCATTAGTGCTTACCACATTAGAAAGCATATTTGTACATTTCATCAAGCTTACAAATTAAATGAGAAATGTTTGTTAATATGTAATACAGTAGCATCACATTGTATACAACAGTATGGTACAGGATGCTACCTAAAGCATTCTCACCTATGGTATTTATGCAAAGAAATTATCGTACATTTGACTCTGTAGAGCACCATCAAACATATCTCTTAAATCTTAATTGACACACATGTCAAATGAAGGCAAACATAGCTAAACCTTCACTTCCATGTATGATTATGCCTTAGACTATTTAAGAGAATGACATTTGCCTTAGCACACCATTCGTATCTGTACTTTGCTTATAATAGCACTTTAAGTTTAACATTTGAAAGCCAGGAGCATCACTATAAAGATGTGGTCAGAAAATTTTTTACCAGGGCTATTTCTTTCCTACTAAAAATAATTTAAAAAAAAGTATCTGTCCTCAGTTTAGAGCCTATGAAGCTCTACAGAAGCATGACAGGTAAGTGAGCTTCCCTGCATTTTTCTCTTTTTCCACTCTCATTTATGTTGTAAACTCTACACTAGATTACACAAGTTTGCTGTGCTACACAGAATTATTAAAATGTAGGACTAATATTGCTATAGGAACTTCATGCTCAGGACAACTTCCCTATTTTTATATTCCTCCAAAGAATTTTGAATTGGATTACAATCTCAGCTTGTAGATAGTCTTCTCCAATATACACACAATTGTAGCAAAACCAGATACTGACCAGTCATCCTCCCTTCTTCTAGGCTCCACTTAATAATCTTGGATAAAAATGCATTAAGAGCACCGGAAGCAGAGACCAGATTTACTCTTCCTGGCTTCAGGAACTTTGCATGGCTGCTTGCAGGATGACCTGGCTTTCAGCAGATCTGAACTGAAAGCAAACTGCTCGGCAGGCTAATCGTTAGCAGGCCGGCCTGCCCAGCAAGCAAGAGTAGCAGACCTTACCCAAATACCATCATAATAAGGAAGTTCTGGAAAGCAGATTTTCCAATACCACCCTACTTCCTGCTCATCCCTCCCCGTCAGGGGTCTACTTGACTGTTACAAAGAGCTGTCCTCCCACTCCACTGAGCTCAGAAAATTACGGGGCTAAATATTAAATTAGCATTGTATGGGGATAAAAGCACTTAATAGCAAGCCTCAAGTGAGCTGCCTTTATCCCTCTACTCAACATTTGGGGCCGATTAGAGAAGTCCGTGGAACTCTCCATTCAGCACACTGGAGTGCTTCATTGCCACACGAGGTAACCCAGTCTCCTGACACAGTCACTGGGAAAGGGACGACTTCGGCCGTCTGTGCAAGCAGTCTAGTTACCCAGCTTCAGGAGCTATGGAACATCCCAAGGCCATGGCCTCACTCTTTGGGCACTACAGTGCTGAAGTTAGATACCTAAGACTGGCAATCTGAACAAAGCTTTAAGCTATGTTCTTTATTTGGACAAAATTTCTCGGACAGAATATCCTATCTCTTCTTGTACAACTGTGAGCCTTCTGATACTCAAAAAAAGAAAAAAGCAAATTCTAGTAACGGCAGGTTTTATGGAAAGCAGCTTCCAATAGAATCAGAAACTTAACAGCATGTTTGAACTGCACCATAGCCTGCAAGTCACTTGATTTAAACTATTAGGAATATGAGGCAAAAGGCTCCATAAAGGCAGAAGTTTTGGTTTTGTTTTAACTCTCCAACAGTCATTGATTAAAGATTTGTTCATAACAGCTTTCTTCTAAATACCACGTTAGCAAGGAAGAACACAATCAAGAAATATCTGAAATGCTCAAGCTTCATGCACTGTTATTTCCTGTATTTTTAAAGGTAAATAATGCAATACAAAAATAAGCAGTTACCTGTGGGTCTTGCTTCATTTGGGCAACCAGTTTCTAGAAAGAAAGAAAGAAAGATGCAACAATACAATGAGGATTTTCATTACGGATCTTGTTGAACAATTTAAAATTCAACATTTTTAAAGAACTTTTACAAAAGCAAAATATTCATTTTACAGCATCTAACAGCAAGGCCTGGAATCCAGTATTATATAATTTCAAAACCCATTCTTACTAATTTAACAAATCTCCCCCACTAAGCCACCATTTTTGCTCCTTATAAGCAGCTCTTGCAACAAGTGATGCCTTTTAAGGACAATTTAAGCCAGCTGGGTAAAATAATCTAATAGCTGTATCTCCTCTAGAACTGCTGCCTTTTTTGCTTGCAGTCACAAGAAGCACAAATCACAGATAACCACTGCAGGCACAAAAGCTGTTTGTATATTCAAGAGCAGAATGTTTCAAGTACTGAGGGTCCGCCTGTGTGCTGGCTTGGCTGGTAGCACATGCAGGACCCATGTTCAGAAGTATCTTTGCCACTTTTCTCCCTCAGAGAGAGATTGAGATTATTGTAGAAGAGATGCCCTGCACATCCAAGGGAAAACAGACAGATGGTTACCATTCACTATTCTTCCTCCTTCGCTTCCTTCAGGCAGCTGCAGGAGAATGCTGTCTATTGCTAAGCGAGGAAAAAGTTACCAGGCTGTCACCAAAGAAAAGCAGAGTCCACAATGTAAACCAAGAATTCCTGATTTCTTTTTTGGTGACAGCCACGCTTATTCACCACATTGTCGTGTCCCTTCCACACATGCAAAGAACAATGTAAAGTCTGTACTTTCTTCCGTATTTGCTCATCAGAATCAGGAAAAGGAGTGAGAAATAGAAGGACAAAACAAGCAAGAAAACCACGTTTCATTCCACCTACGCTGATACTGTTCAGAACTCAGACTTTGTTAACTAGTTCTCTTTAAAAGTCATTTCATTTCACGTCATAAAAATGGTATTAATAAAAAAAAAGGCATAACCAATATAATTCTGCATCAGACAACAGACCTACCTGCTGCACTTTCTAGTACTAGCCAACAGCAGAGACATCAGCATGACGTCTGTGCAGGACAAGCATAGCGTGTTAGCACTCATCTTTCAGAGATTTACATCTCTAATGTCTTCAAAGACTATGTCTTGGGTTTAATAGCTAGTAACATGCTCTTCTTCCATTAATCCGCCTTAATTACTTTTTGAACTCAGGAAAACACTCAGGATTCTGTGGCAGTAAATTCCAAAGTTAAACTACAGGACTCATGCAAAAAGTCTTCCTTTCACTTTTGAATCTGTCTCCTGATAATACAAACAAGAGGGGCAAATAAGATAATGGAAAACCAGTCTTGACTCAAGTCAAGAGGAAGTTGGACTCAACAATCCTTAGAGGTGCCTTCCAACTTGAGATACTCTATGACTGTCTCTCATTTATCTTCTTCCTACATTTTTACCACACCACATTCCTCCATCAGTCATTGCTTCTTCAGACTGAAAGCCTCCTCACGCACAAATCATTCCATTCTTTTGTTCGCTCTTAGCACTCTTCCCTTTACTGTTCTAGTTAGTTTTTATCACCTGGAAACAAAGTTTAAAACTGCATGCAGCAGTACTCCATACTGCAAGGATTTCCGCAGTGCCAACAGCTCATTCACAGCCTGCTACTGCCGATGTAAAACCGGGACTGTTTTCCCAAAGCGCATCACTTGGCGTTTACCTACGCTGAGCATTATTGTTTCGTCAGGCTGCCATTTGGTGTCACAAGAGCTAAGGTACCATATTAGCCTTTTGCTAACATACCTAGCTTATTTTTCCTCTGTGCTTTCTGCCTCAGTTTGACAAGACACAAATCTGTTAGTTTTTCTACAAGGTGCTCGTACAGACTCAGTCATAAGACAATACAGTCAGTGACTGTAAACTGTTCATGAAGCATTGCTAAATTTATGGATCACACAATACTGTGTCATACAATCATCAGGGAAAAAAGTTCCTTTGCACTGATCCTAAATGCAAGCTAAATTTAAGATTTTTAAAACCTACTGATCTTTTCACTATGAAATAAGAGAGGGAAAAGGATGTTTTAGGTTCTTTCCATACATCAGCTCGAGAAGTCATCCATGAAACCCAACCCTTCTGTGAGGATAGCTAAATATAACTTCTTCAACACCTCTTGTGATCAAAACTATGAAGAGCAGACTGTTTCAAAATAACCTTAATTAAGTCAACACAGTCGCAGAATAAGCTATTTAGATTTGATGCATCTCTTCTCAGGACATGCAATATAGCTTTGACATGGAAAATAGTAGAATATTGAAGTTGTACTCTGATATAGCAAGTGACCTGGTCAGACTTCATTTATGGAGTATTCTTTGATCATCGAAACAAAACAAGAAATGTAGCTTTTTCTAAACTAAACACCTCCTCTGGGTCTTTACTGGTAGTTTAAGACACACGTTGCCAAAGCATCATCATCAAAGCTTCAGACAGAGTTCTGGAGGTGAATTGGAATAGGCAGGAAACAAGGAGCTATTCTATGAACAAAAATACAGTCATACTGAGCGTCACTTTTGACAGCTGTATGAGCAGCCCCAGGTGACACGCTGCATCAGGAAGCTGGGGAGACCTTACTCACAGGGCACAGCTGAACTCTGTACATCATAGACACCTGCCCACCACTTACAAGGGGACAACAAACAGCGACTGTGAGAGTGCTGGCAAGTTTTTTCTGAGAGTCCTCAGAAAAATAAATATTAGATAAGTAAAACATGACAAGCAGGAATTCTCTACAAACCCTGAGCACTGTCAAAAGAAGGGATATATATTTATATCTCTAAGTTATAAAATTCAAAGATACACAATACAGTTCAAAGCATTTCATTTGAAGATTTCTTCTTGTACCAAAACCAGTTTCATTTTTTTCAGTGGGCATTTGACAAGCACAGCAGTATCCACTCGCACACAGTTCAAGAAAAGTCTACTGAAGCACCCACCATGTTGCTGCAAGTGTTATTTTCCACTGTAAACATTTAGACTTGTTCTTATACTGTGTATTCCCATAATTCAGGCTCTTGAGAAAAAAAAAACCCACAAAACCTTCAGATATCGTCTGCTTGTCTAGTTTCACCAACTAAAACTAAATTTAATTAAAGCTGATTTCAGTGCAGAGCTCACTTTTAGTGATGACTGGGCACAGCCAAGGCAAATGGGGCCAAAAACCCTTGAAGTTGTTAAAAAAAAAAGTCTTTTTGGACATTTTCCAGTCTTCATCGCTGTTCATTATCATCATTATGAACAGATGCTAAAGATTATTTGAAATTCACAGTCATAAAATTTTTGGTTAGCTTAGGCATAAAGGGGAATGCAGATACACACAAGAGGTAAATGCCTTTATGGAAACACAAGCATGGCTAGCGTTCTGATACCATACAGCAGATAATAATTGGAAAAAAAAAAAATACTTACTAGCCTTAAACATTTTAATGCCTGCAGCAAAATGCCATGGGTAATTTCTGGATTTCCTTACACCCATAACAAAACTTCTTTGCAGTTTTGAATGCAAGGGCCTTGGAGTTTTTGAGGAGTATAAAATACTTCTCCATAATTCTGGAAATTAATCTTTAGCTTTTTCAAGTTTTTCTCCCTAGCTGAAGGTTGTTTTTTGTTAAAACAAAATTTTACTAATCCACCCATTCAAGTTCTTGCACTATGTTCAGTAGTTGCTGCAATGATGAGCGAGTCAACTAGAACACTTGTTTAGACAAGTCACCAGGTACATTTGGAAACATTTTCCAAATTTCTTACGATGGCTTACACTGATCAATGTAACCTATCACATATTTCTTCTGTCTACTGTGCAACAGTTGTGAGTTTCCGATATCCAACAGAAATACTTGGAGAACTGTCTTTAGAAAAGGTCTCATTGATAAATTTAACATTTCAAGTTGGCAGCTACTCTGTTTATGGCTGTAACAATTTTGTTCCAAGAATTAATATGCATATGTTCTCTTTCATTTGCTAGATTTTATTATTATTTTTGATATTTCTTATTTGTCTTGTAACAGAATGGCAAACTGCCATATACTGGATGGGCTACCAGTAAAAAGACCCAACATCTAAAAATTTCTGAGCCTGAGCACTACAACTATACAGTTACAAGTTTAGAAAGTACTAAAGCAGGAAACATTGCAGAAGAGAAGCACCAGATGAGACTATGCAGCCCTAGGTATATTTCACTTGAAAATTTCTCCACCATATTCTTCCATTGCCAACTGAATACTGAAGTTGGCTTCAGAACATTAGAAAAACCTTCCAGACAGAAGTTGCTGAATAGAGTTTTCAGAACGTTTATCACTGCTACAATAAAAAAATATCCCCACCCACAGCCTGATATGTAGATTTTTCACATTTGCTAAAAAACAACAGGTGGTGGGGTCAAAATGCAGAGTATAAAATTATAAAGCAGTTTCAAGCTTATAAAACAATTATTACTACAGTTGTAGTGCTATTACTTAATGTTACCAGTAGTAGTAATACTATCAATGCTGCTATTACTTGAACGTATAAAGCAAGAAAATACAAATTACCTGGTGAACCTGAATTTCCACTTTCAGAGCCTCCTGTAGAGTCTGCAGCTCCATTCTCTACCTTCTCCACTTTCTCTAGAAGTGTCTTTGCTGATTCCAGTGCCTTGAGTTTCTGGTTTCCTCTTTAACACCAGTGCTATAGAAAAATAAAGGTTTTCTTTGGGTTAGTGAGGGAGAAAAGTCAATTTGAAAAAAAGGAGATTATAACAGAACAGGAATTCAGTAGTGAACTATATTCAACTGCAGCTTTCTCGCCTAAACACAAACAATCTTTCCAACACAAGAAATTCTACAGACTGTACAAAATGCCTGCCGCCTTAGAGTCATTTAGCCAAATTTGTTACTTCCCACATATCCCAAAGTTGACATACTTGTCCCTTATCTTCGTTTGCAGGCAGCTATTTCCTACCAATATCCTATTGCAGTTGCATATTGAATTAGCAAAATTTAACTACCGAGAACATTTTAAAAATCTGTGTAGATGAGAAAGTATTCTGGTGACTAAAATTCTGCAACCCAAACAGCAATAAATTGTTAAACAGAATGTACTGCATTAACATACTTCCATGATACTATAGAGCTGTTCTCAGATGAGATGGCCTGCATGCAATTTGACAGAGCGACATTAATATATTAATAAGCCACTGCCTAAAGTTTGTGCTGAGTTAGTCATTTCAGTTGAAACCTATTTTGAAGGAACACAAGATTGATATAAAGCAGCACAAGATGTTTTCAAAACCATTAATTTTAAAATCCTTTTAATCCTGGAATTCTACTTGTAGAACATGAGTATGAGTTTACCATATTCACTGTACTACAAACAAATTAATCTCCCAACCTCTGACATAGCAAAGCATTATCAGTCATACTTCTAAAACCCTTGAAAGTCAGAAAAGAGATTTTTGTTCAGACGTACATTGAAAGTATCAGCTTCTGAAACAGGATTAAGATTCCTGTCTGTATCCCATATGCTCACATCACAATGAAACCTGTGTAAATACATCTATAAATACATACACATAAAAGCCATCAGAAAACATTATATAGCAATCTCTCCAGTTACTTCTCCATCCAGACATCACATATTAAAGAATTGCTGGAGTGTTAAAATAGCTCCTTTTTTTTTTTATTTTTTCGAAAAATCCTCACAATTATTGCACAGGTATTGTAGCCAACTCAGAGGCCTTCGTAATGGGTCTTGATTGTTTTCAAGAGGATAGTGACAGTTTAAATTAGACATGTAGGCTGTAAAAATACAGTAATTCCCTTAAGTTAGAGACATTTATTTTAACATTGTCTCACTAAAGTAAACTGAAGTGCTGGACAAGTTTGTGAACTCCTGAAAACAAAAACGGTGGTGGTGGTGATGTTTTGTTTATTTAAAGTAATTGTTTCTCTTTCCAAACAGAAAGATGTTACAAAAAGAGAGGGCTAGAAAGGGGTTTTAAAAAGCATTATATTCAGTCATCCTTTGTCAGTGCTGTCTGCTGTTAGCTTAAAGTTACTTATTTAAATAACAAAGGCCTGATCAGACTTTCTAGTCGACGAATGCAATGACCTTCTGCAAGGGCCTCTCCCACATGTGACACAGATAAACGAAAACAGCTGCCTTTGCAGCACTACTCTCTATAAAATTGTAATTTGTATCAAGGGATACATGGAAATTACATATAGTTCCCTGTTCTATTACCACAAACAGTAATGAGAAAACAGAATCCCGGATTATTACTTCCACTCACTGACAAGAACAACTATAGCCTGCATTAAGTCCCTACCATTGCAGTTTCAAAAGAAACCATGCTTCAGAAAACCATGGGGGAGACTGTCTAATGAAAACTGGAACCCACCACAGAGGCAAAAATAAAATCTTTCATAAGCCTTGGAAATTCAATTTTGGGGTAAAGATACAGGCAGATATGGCCACCGTTTCTTTCAATGAATGGGAAGGCACTCGTGATGAATAGCTAGTATAGTTCTGTAACTGCACGGTAACTTTAAAGTGCAAAGCAGCAGATGAGAGTGTTATCTCAACTGAGAATGCAAACAACATCCATAATTTTAATACACGCAACTATAGACCTGTACTAGTTCATGGGAAAAATGACACAGGTACTTCTATTAAAAAAAAAAAAACAACCAACAAAACAACAAAAACCAAAGATTGAGTGACTACTATTAATGCACAACTTAATTTGACAGATAGAAATTGTAGTATTGATGGTTCATAAAAACTACTCCAACCCAGTTTTATAGATGCCTTGAACAGCTAGAAAGATTTTTCAAAATTAATTTGAAGACATGTACGAAAAAAAGTGATAGTGCTTTGCAGAAGTGGTTACTCAGCTTAGCCATGTTTACAGGGGTGTAGACATGAACAAATGTAATTCACTGTCAAATTGATGTATATATATTTTGACAAGTAAAAAAAACCCAAAACAATTCTAGTAACATACCGATCATTCAATTCCATTCCAAAATATTTGTTACAATTTCACATTTTTCTTTCATTGTAATTTAAAAAGATAGCAGATCTTAAGATGTGTTAAAATTTATTCCTTCAGCGTATATAAATTTGAAATAGGTGCCATAGTATAACATCCTGAAAAATTAATTTAAATTCATAAGACTGAAGCTTCCAAGAAAAAGTGAAAGACTGACAAACTTTTGACATTTCTTCTTTTTTGTCGTCATTATTCCTGTCCCCCCTTGTTTTCCTGTTGTTTTTTTTTGGGGGGGGGGTGGGGCGTGTTGGTATGTTTTCTAACTCTTGACTTGACTCCTCCTTCCTACTTCCCTTCCTCCAGCATTCCCATTATAGCCTCAGAGCAACTCTCTTTGCAGTATCATTTACCCCGTTACCTTCTGCCAGCAAAGTCACACTGAAGCACATTTTAAACATAGGAAAAAAACTCCTCTTCAAAAACGAAGAGTGTGATACGTGAGGAAAGAGAAACTTCGCTTTGAAAGCAGGTACAGAACTACATAAGCAAGTGGTCTCACACATTTTATGAGTGCAAACATCTTCAGTATTTTTGAACTTTTATCCTTTTAGACTGAACTTCAAGAGAAGAGTTTAAAACTTAAGTCTAGTGGCATTATGAACTACCTAGAATACCACACCAGAAGATGTATAAAGCCATCCATCCCTGGATTAATCATAAAACATACTGTATTTTCCACTCTACTCTTACGACAGTGGAATTACTTTAATTAAAAAGCTTGTAGATGATTGAAATTGCATGGATGGGTTGGTTTGCAAACATCCTTCATCCCATTAGTTTTTAAAGGAAAACATGCAAATGCCTTGTTCAATGCTAGAATCAGTGATTTCCAAAAGGAAAGCAAAGGATTGTGGAGTACATGTATCTCTCATACATCCAGACATACTTCCAAGCCTCAGCCAGAAAGAACACTGTGAGCAAGAGGTAAATTTACCATTCCTTGGATTGATTTCAACTATTGGAAGCAGCAGTCCTCCATTCAATTTCTTGCTGGCACGCATTTGTTATAAATAATCCCTTATTTCTTATGTGGTTGCTTCGAGACTTCAAATTTCATGCTCACATAAGTACCCCAATGCACCGCAGCTAAGGTAGTAGATGTTTATACACTATATAAATATTCAGAGACTGAATGAAACCTTAAACTCTACAATAATCACATAAGTGCATTAGCACTTCTCTATTATTATCTCAATTAAATATAATCCACATCAGAACCTCTAAAGTATCACAATGCTATTTAAACTACACCTATTTTGGAAACTGCACTAGAAACAGCTGTCAAAGTATATATATGTAAGAAACAAAGGTAGGACCCACACAAAAGCCATGAATACCTTCTGTGTTTACGAAAGGACTCTGAATAACTTGGAATTCTAGACAGAATTCCTTCAAATAAATTTGTTTTTCACATTACACAGAAAAAATTTTAACTTTATTATTTTTGAGCACATGAATTTAAACGTCCACTGTAATTACAGACCTTTGGGTCTAAATCTCAGCCCTACAGTGGTTTTATTTATAGGACTGGGGCTCCCATCAGTAACATTTACTTTTTAGGATTTAATTCCTGAATATAAGAATAGATAGGATTTCAGTTTCAGTAAACATCAAACTTTTCCAGGAATGGATGCCAGGTCTTCTTATCATCTATTCTTAGGTAAACCATCTTAGCCTTGAGAAGTAGTACTTACCGGTTTTGAGAAAGTTACTCCCTTCAGCTCTCTACCCCCTCCTACAAAAGAAAAACGTCCAAAAAAAAAATCGTTACAAACAGCTTAATACAGTTTGAAACAAAGAAAAAAAAATTAAAGGTTTGGAAAGGTGGGGAGAGGAGTCATTCAGGTTTTGGGGAAGGGTTTTTTGTTTGGGGTTTTTGGAGGGTTTTTTGGGTTTGTTTTTGGCATTTTTTTTTAAATTGCTGATGTTAACTATAAAATACCACATGGAAAGAAAATCTGTTTGACATGGCAGGGAAAGCCAAGGAGACCTACAATTCTAATCTGGATTAAAATGCAAACTATTACTGTCACTAGGGGAAGAAGAGATTACAGGTACAAGCTTTTATAGTTCTGTGCAAGGCCTGTGTCCCCCTCCCCTGGGAGTAATACCTCCTCTCCATCACATTTATTAACATCTAAGTCACAAGCCCTGACAGTTGCCACAGCTAAATATGACAAGGTTACCCACCGCAGACATTTGCCCACCACCTCTGCTGCTAGAGGTTACACCAATACAACAAAGATGGTAGAGCAGGTGGTGTGTCAGCACAGTCACTAGAGCTCAAATCCCAGAGTACTAATGTAAACTGAAATCAATGGCAGTTTAAGCTAATATGCTAGGTCATGAACTGTGGAGGCCAGGAAGACTGCCCATTACACTGCCTGTGTCATGGGAAGAACAACATTTACCGGCGGAGCAAGGTAGTACCTCTTAAATCATGCTCGTATGAATCATAAAAAACTCGTGAGTCAGAGTCCTAAAAAGATAAGCTAAAACATAAATGATAACTCATTTGCTCAATTACTTTGCCTAATGCTAAAAAAAGC
This sequence comes from Falco biarmicus, assembly GCF_023638135.1. Lineage (NCBI taxonomy): Eukaryota > Metazoa > Chordata > Aves > Falconiformes > Falconidae > Falco > Falco biarmicus. The sequence continues at coordinate 2,623,527 of NC_079294.1, forward strand.
CTCAAAAATACTCCAATTTCCTACTAAAATACTAGAATATCAGCATATTTTAAGCTTCACCTCCACAGCTAACAAAATCTTTGCAGGTACGTTTCCATCCACACACAGTCTTCGCAGAGCTGAAGATTAAGCCCCAGTGTCATGATTTAACCCCAGCCAGCAACTGAGCACCATGCAGCCGCTCGCTCCCCCTGCTCCCCTGGTGGGATGGGGAGGAGAATCAGGGAAAAAGGTAAAGCTTGTGGGTTAAGATAAGAACAATAATTGAAATAAAATGAAATCTATAATAACAACAGCAATTGTAATGAGAAAGAGAGGAATAACATACAGATGGAAAAAAAACACCAAGAAGTGATGCTCAATGCATTTGCTCACCCTTCGCTGACTGATGCCCAGCCAGTCCCCCAGCAGCGATCCCAAGGCCCCAGCCAAGTCCCCCAGTTCATACACATAGCATGACATCCCCATGGTATGGAATAGCCCTTTGGCTGGTTCAGGTCAGCTGTCCTGGCCGTGCTCCCTCCCAATTTCTTGTGCCCCTCCAGCCCTCTCACTTGCAGGGCCTGAGAAACTAAGAAGTCCTTGACTTAGTATAAACATTACCCAGCAACAACTGAAAACATCAGTGTGTTATCAACATTGTTCCCATACTAAATCCAAACCCACAGCATTGTACCGGCTACGGAACAGAAAATTAACTCTCTCCCAGCCAAAACAGGACACCCAGCCTTATAAACAGATGCAGCAGCAGAACTCCAGATTATCATCTCTTGCTCAGTGGAGTAGTTTACATTTACTCACCAGCAGAGCCAGGTTGCTGATGAACACCAAGAACTGAAAAGAAAACAGGAAGCCTACTGCTGGCAGCGACTAAGGATTGTTGCTTTCCTAATCTCAAATTTTATTATACATTTTAAACAAAATACTACAGAAGTTAAAGTTGTTATATTGATTTTAGAGTAATTTCAGGTTAGTTCAAATAATATCCAACTGTTAACATGGCAGGTTATGAACTGGAGAGTATGGACTGTTTTCAGGCTATATTCAAACCAAGTGCATTTGCTCTTGATGCTGCAGAACTTGAAATACCCTCATTGTTGAGGGTGCTGAAGAGACACCTGAAGTGGCACCTGTTGAGGGTACTGAAAAGGGTGTGATTTTCAAACTTTAGCTGTTTCTTCTTCCGTATTAAAGCCTTAATTGTCACCTCCGCCTCCCACTATCAATCAGTTAATTGGTCCAAAAATCTATAGAGGAAGCTCTTTCATCATGCAAGCACTAACAGTCTGTCTTCAACAAACAACTACATCTCCATACTATTGATAAGAAATGATTACAAAAAAAAAAATCTCACTGCTGTAGATGACTGACTTTGAAAAGCTCACAAAAACTGTCAGTACTGCACATCTGCAAATACAGTCCTAGAACAAGAGAGCAAGATTTTTATTTCTAAAGGAAAAATGCCATTTACTTGTAGTACAAGGGCACACATAAACTGAAGAGAAAACTGTACTTAAAAATAACAGCATGATTAACTGTTCCTTCCTTCCTTTTTTCCCCCCCTACGCAGAGACTCACCTCCATAGTGGGACCCTAGCTTCATCAAGGCTGAACCGTGCAGAAAAAAGCTGCACAGTTACAAGCCCTCGGATTGCATTTAACTACTCTGAAGGGCTGCAACCCCAGGCTGAGAACCCAGGGGCTCCCGAGGACAAAGTTAGGAAAACCAGGAGTTTAATCGTGACTATGTCAGTGATTTGCTGTGTTGCCTTGGAGAAGTCACTTAGAGAGGACCTAGGCAGGGAATGAAAATACATTTACATCCTCTTCTGTACATAATTTACTACAGGCTTTTTTCTTAAGTGTTTATAACAGGTTAATGTTTGAAAGTCAAGCCTTTGGAACTACAAAATACTTTAATTCTGCACTCATGCAAGTACAGTATTTTTATTGGCATCTCTGCCTCATTTAGCAGAGAAGACAAGCTTAGAGAATGAAGCATCAGTTGAATAATTTCTTTTCATTCTGAGTTTTCAGTTTGCATGCTTTTTAAAATTCAACATTTAAGCTCTACAACAAACAAAGAACTGGTTTCCTCATAAGCAGCACATTAATGAGAGCCACAGAAAAACTTGTGCCTGATACAGGCAAGTTTTCTTAGATAGGGAGTTGAGACAGAGAAATGAAGAACATCCAAGACTGGTAACTCCGAGCATCTTAGACTTATGTTTCCCATTGCTCTTAAACTGTTCTCTACTATAAAAGTGTTATGACCAACTAAATCCATAGCTTTGGTTCCTGAAAATTCTCTGCATTTGTGGCTACTGGGAACCAACCCAGAACAGCATTAATGAAAACGGTACCAGATAAAACCCGCTCTGTAGATGAATGGAGATTATTTCTTGTTTACAGCAAGAGTACATACACAAATTCACACTGCCCCTCTCTTACTACAAAACACATTAGGAAGTTAAGATTATACAGCTCACAATCACTCATATCAGTAGTCTCAAGAGTTTTGCATTTTGCAGGGTTTCTTAAAAACTTCAGCAAGTAGAAGCATACCACAAAATCTCAGCTACTCATTTTACTGAGGCTGCCTTTTGAAGGCTCTAGAAACACATGCTGAAGTTGTTTTGAGGTATGAATCTGCACAGCTAAATCTCAGATTTTTACAGGATATTCTGCAATATTTGCGGGGTTTTAAAACCCCAGCTCTGGAAGTCATATTTCTACATCCACCTCTGCTTTCTATTAAGAACACTGCTTTCTTCCCAAAACATACAAGAAGAAAAAGTTTGAGCAATGCTTACCTATGTTTACTATATACTAAAACCAAAACCCAATTAACATTAGCATTAACCAAATAAGAAGTTTTAGAAATTGTTTTTCTTAGTGAGACTGACTATTGAGAATCTGATGTATTATTAACAGAAAGGGTAGTTTCATATACATACATTTAAAGTAGTATAACCCACACCCCAGGAAAAAAAAAAAAAAAAAGGCTCTTAACCTTTTCAACAGTTCTATACAATATATGTAAGGAAAAAACACACCACCATTACCGAAATCATATTCTGCAGATCAACTTTCAACTTTTTTTTGAAGTTTGTAAAGAAGGAGAAAAGTCACTCATTTCATAGGCCTGTCATGAAAACGAAGACCTCAAACACAAAACTCCTGTTCAACATTCTGTAGCCCCTTGGGACGATTAAAAACATTTTAGCATACAGCACCTGAAGGTTTAAGACTATTTAAATGCAAAGTATCTGTATATTAAGATGTTTGGTCACATGAATCAGACATTTATTATTACCTTTAAGTTATATAATAAAGCGTATGTTACTGTAACCAGAGACTCATGTGGAAAAAACGGCAGAAATGAAAGTCATGTTAGCCATTTTTTGTTAGCATTTTTCCTAACTCTAGAAGCTAGCACATGTCTACTGTTAGACCATGTAACTTTAATCAGAAACTTTATATGTACGTATCACATTACAATATTTAATGATGTGATTTTAACTTTTTGCCAATAGGACCTCAGTCTTGTTCAGTGCCCAGGATGGACTTGGATGAAAATGAACTAATTGTTGTGCACAGGCAACTGTGAGCCTGACATTCTTTCATATTTCAGAGCATTACTTGACAATGATAAGGGTAAAACATTAATTAAAAAACAATTTTAAAATTTGGGGGGAGGGGGCTGCAAAATACACGGCGCACAGAAGGGATTAACAGTTTTCTCTGAACATCTGTCTTTAGAGGTGAACTCCTCAAAGCAATAGCTCTCCTTCCTGTATTTGATAGGCACGCTGTATATAGAGAGCACTCTGACTGTATCTTCCAGGAAAGAAGTTGTAACAGTTACTTTACTGTGATTTTCAAGCCACAAATTAAACTACTCATATTCTTTAACCCGACAGGATTTCGGCAGCCTCAAGAAAAAGACAAACCAAACACAGCCCGTATGTGGGTTATACAAGCTATTCCAACTACATTATTATAAGGCTCACATTTCAATGACCATCGTTAGCAGCGCTGGTGCTGTCACTTCCATGATTAAAAGCGAGCCACCCGTGTGCCAGTGCAGGGAACCCGATCTTGCCATTGTGCTGCAGCTGGGAGAACTCCCAGTCAGTCCCAGTAACACGTGCCAGGCAGGTGGTACAGGGACCAACAGGACTGCCCAAGATAACTGAGACTGCACTGAAGCATACTAGCCATGCCTTCCAGTCTGTCGGTCTGCACAACTCCTTTGCAACTTCTCTCTCTTCCTCTTCCCTGTCCTCACACAATACCGGTAGATACTTGCCACTAAAATGGTCAAGGACCCTGGCTTTTCTATTGATGCATGCAAACAATTTACAGGATTTAAAGTACACGCTTCAGTTCTGCCTCCGAATTCCTTCTGCTGCTGTGATTAGCCATGAAACAGACACAATCTGGAGTTTAAGACAGCAGAAGCAGGTTTCATTTGGGGATAGATTGGTTCACCTTCTCTACAAGGCCTTAAAAAACCCATCAAACTAAGTTTAAATGGAAGCGTGTGACATCATCATTCCTCTTTGCAGACGCAGTACTATATTTAACATTTAGAAAATGAGCAAAAAGACTTACTACAGCTAAAGAGACCATCCCTGTTGTAAAAGCAAAACCACTTCACAAGCTGATTTTTAAAACATCCATCAAAACTTGCCATGGCAGTCAAACACATGTAAACAGATGAAGATTACCCTCTCAGCTGCGCTTGTCCTATGACTACAGCTCTGACAGGCGTTAGTCGCTGTTCCTGAATTAAGTCTTTCCTGGCATCACACTCTTCAGCAAAATGAAAAACCACATTTGGCCTAGTGGAAAGTTAGCACAAGTATGCTTTAAAAAAAATCTCAGGATCACCTCTCTCACCTAAGCAGACAGAAGGTATGCGCCTTTGCAGTTTTAACTCATGCACAAACCCCTCCTCTTTGAACAGTCTTAGTATATTTCTTCAGCCCGACCTAAAGCCACTTACACTTGAAAGGGAAAAGGGTTGCATAATTTAACTCACCCACGATTAACTGTTTAAGCCATCTTTAAAATAAAACAAAACTAACCCATAACAGTTTCAATTCCCTGATTTTATATTTCCTTTCGTATGATAAATATGGCATTCAGGGAAACATATTTATTTTTTAATAAAAACTAGACTAGAAGGTTACCGAAAGTCTGCCTCTAACCTGTGACCACTATTAAGCCTGGCAAAAGTTCCTCCTGACTTGACACCAAGGGCTTGATGTGCTCCCCATTTAACCCCTTCTAACATTCATGAAATTATCACCAGTACAATTCTGCTTTCTGTACCTTGAAAACAGTGTATGGGGAATGTTTTACAGCACTGTTGCATACTAAAGTTCTGGTACTGCAGACAGAGAAACATGAACAAGAACACCAAGCTGCACTTTGCTCAGTGAGTTACCATTCACCAGTTTTTAGATAAACACAAAACCACCTTGTATGCAGCAAAGCCAAGTTCCCACTCCTATAAAAAACTGGATGACCCGAGTTTTTATTTTAGTGAATTACTTTGTTATTTAGAAGGACTGTCAATCTACACATATACTAAGAGGAACCCCAAGTCCTAATAAAGTCTGTAGAGTTTACGATTTACCAACAGTACAACAGCAAAATTTCATATTTGAAGCAGTGAGCTAGGCAATTTTTTGCAAAAATTAAAAGATTTACATGATGTAAAGATGCAACTCAGTGGAAGGCAGAGCCTGGCATTTATTTCTAAGATTTTTTGCTGCATTCTGTCACATTCCACAAAATTGCTGGAAACTTGGATTGTTGGGGCTTTTTTTTTGGGGGTGGGGGGGGTGGGGGGGGGGGTGTTTTGTTGTTTTTGGTGGGTTTTTTTAGAAAACAAAGTTTATCAGTCAAACTTCAAAGAAGTCAGTTAATCTGTTAAGTCTTAAAACTGGAATTTTTCTTTTTTAATTATTTTCAGCTTATTTACAATGTATACATATAGCTGGGAAGGAAAAAGAAGATGGAAGGTCAACAGAAAACAGAAGTTGTCCTCTCCTACCTCTACTAGCCCACTGCTTTGGCTCAAAATTTGTAAGAAATTCAAAGGGAAGTTATTTGGAGGGTGGTGTTTTGTGGTGATTTTTTTTTTTTTAAATACATGCCTAGCAAAATCAGTTCATTAACCTCTACTGTTCTTAAGGTGTGTTGTAAATTTCTCATTGCAGTCACTAAGAAGTTTTTGCCTTCCTTTTTGTACTTCAGATCTCTACTTGGGGAAAAGGAGATGGAGGAGAAGGAGTTGCAAGGAGGACAGAAGACTAATTTCTAGAAAGAACACACACAGTAACTGATGTAACAACTGAAGATGCAAGGAACAAGAAAAAAAATTAAGAAAACTCTACTCCAGTCCTGGTTTAGGTTGGGATTTTTTCTTCCCCCACTCAAATTCCATGAAGAATGGAGGGATGTCTGATTTCTTGTTTATTCTTTTAAACACGAGGAGAAATTTCACATTGAGTACCAAACTGTTTTTCCCCTTCTAGCAATCCACTTTATCTTGGAAAGAACTGGCTTGCAGGAACGATGTGTTAGTGAGGCAGAAGTGCCTTAAGAGTTTTGGGAAGACATCCAGAGTACAAAAGCAGATGATCTGGGTAGCGCTGCAAGACTGCAGGCATGAAATGCAAAACTAGAGGTACCTCTGACTGTCACTGGAAGTGCTATTGCACTTCTAATGGGGAGAACTTCAGGTATATGCATATCCTCTGGTTGTACAAACTGTTAGTTTGAATTTCATCTATCTATCAGAGACTTTCGGCGGTAAGGGGGGTGGGGGTGATGTCAGAAAAGCAGCCAATGCCTCAACCACAAAACAGTGACATTCAAGGGCGGCTACGACCTTCCATTTCCAGAGCAGAAAGCAGTGCTATTGACTCAATCTGCCAGCAGGGGGAAATGCCAAACAAGTGAAAAAAAGTTAAGAGCAATACACTGAAGATGAGGAATAAAATCAAACAAAACAAACCAATCACACACACACACCCCCCATCCTCAGAAGATAAGGGGAAAAATTCTCCTCCTGGAAAGGGGAGGCGGGATAAAGGGAGTATATACAATTCAAAGTAACGGAGTATTTTGCACATTCTTCCAGGCTTTAGAGAGGAAACAGTGAAAGTGCTAGTTCAAAATACAAGCACTTAAGAACAGCACCAGCAAGCAAAAACAAGCTTTCGGATTCAGTGTTAGCACAGAGTGACTTCAAATCTATTAAAGTTCTCTTAAATCTACCATCTCAACAGAGCAAAGTTTTGTTATTACACAACTGAGAACACCGAGGTGAAAGAATACAAATTTTTAAAGGACTATCCAACATGAATATCTCAACTAATTTATTTAAAGTGAATACATATATTCCAGAAAATCATTCTGCATGACAGAAGACTTCCGATGACATTTACACAGAATCCCAAGAGTCTGGACTTTTTTTTTTGCTGAAAAGATTTCAGAGCAGCAGGGGTCCCATTAAACACTCTGTTTTTCCTTCTACCTTATAAATACTATCTGTACACTATTTCCATGCTTACAAAGTATAGTGAAAACTACTTAAAGGAAGCATCAGTTAAGGGAATAAAACCGTGTAAAAGATATTTTGATGAAGGGTAACTTGCAATCAACAGATGGGAAAAAGACTCAATTACACAATGCATTATAAAATTAAGAAACAGAAACCCAAAATACAAAAATCTGTTGATCAAAGAAATTTAAAATGCATTTACAATAAAAAAAATAATAAAAAAAAGAGACAGAAGTGTCCTGCAATGACAAGGACTTTTCGTTTAAAGCATCACAGGCTAAGAATCACAGGAAACAACGGGGAGATTTTCGGTGACAGATGTATGGAGATTAGCTACACAAGCTTCTACCGATGTTAACCTTCCCACAGATATCAGACAGAAGCTAGGTACACATGTAATAAGAAGCAAGCATTTAAAAATGCAGATGAACTGTGATTATATGGTAGGGCACCTTATAACAATGTGCAATCTTTTATATAGTTGCGTATGTATAAAGCCCTTTCAAAATCAGATGCTGTACTTCCAGTAAAGCTCTTCTCTCAGTGTGTCCATGAAACCTGCTAACTGAATCACGGTTCTGCAAGCACGCACAAGGAAAGATTAGACTAACAGTATATCAAGAGGTTTAAGTAAATCCCAATTCTGCTCAGAGTTTACAGGTCTACCTCCTGATTCTCTGCTTCCATTAATTTATCCTGCAGCTGGAACACTCCCACAGGCAGCTAATCTATCTGACCACGGCTCTCTCCTTTGTGTCCTCCTCCAGCTGCGCAGTCCTACCCCCCCAGCAGTCCCCACTCTTCCTGGGGGGAACAGTGGGTGAGGGGGTGTCAGTCACACTGCTGAAAGTTGAAGTGATTCACAAATAGGTCTGTGGAGCACCAAGCACAGGCTTAAGCAGCAGAAGCAGTGGGCCAGCAGCTGAAGGGAGCCCTCCTTCCTTCCTTCCTTCCTTCAGCAGCCTCCAGGTTCCAAATGCTATAGCGGGCGAGCGGCTGAGCACTTTGCTGCTTTTCAACTAAAGCAACCAGCATGGAATCATCTTTCACTTTCCCCACCTGGTGACAAGTTTGGCTCAATGAGTTATGTTTTCAGTGATCCAGTCACGTAGACACATTGTTTTAATTTTGAGACTGGAAGACCTACAGGACAACTGGGGAAAAAAAAAAAAAGAGGCATCCGCATTTGCCAGGCATCTGAATTCTGTATGTTGTGCTTGTTACTCAGGCAGAACAGACATCGCTATTATTTTCTGCTTATCCTCATTATGGCACAAGGGATAACAGTTCTTTACTTGTTTACTGTACTGTCCAGGAACAGACTGTGTAAAGAGGTCAAGGAGAAAAATCATCATTTAAGACTTATATCTTAAACACTAAAATTAAATCAGTCTGTACTGTGGGTCAACTTTCATGCCAGTATACTGGAACAAGTACTGGTCCACACTTCCTGCCTGGCACGGTTCTTACAAGAAACTGGCCTCTTCAATTTAATTCTTTTAACACATGCATTAAAAATAAGCCATTTCATGTATATAAAGTACAGCAGCATAAACCTGAAAATTAGCTGTTAACGTACATTCTTGTATTTTAACTTTTTTTTTTGCCAGGAAGCAAGATACCTCAAAATGAGAAACTATACATAAATTCTTGCCTTTACAACACTACAGATCACTGGCTGTAATATGTCACAGGCTTCCGAATAATTGTCAGAGGACAATATAAAAATTATTTGTTAGTGAACAGATGTTCATATGACAAAACTATCAAAGAACAATTCTTTGTTTCTTAATCTGTCTTCAGATTTTACAAACAAGATGGAGAAGGTAATGCTTCTCACCTGCTAGAAGTGATTTTTTTTCTAGAAAGAATATTAGGAATTTGATTTCACGCAGTTCTGTGCAAAAAAAAAGTCTCAAGACTTCTGTTGATTCTGTTAGGTGCTCTGAACCCTGTAAAAGGTGGCTGGGACCCTCTGCTGCTACCAGAAAGGTATCACATTTTCCTCTCCTCCTGAATAAGTACCACATCTGTTCCAAGTACAGCCTGCTAATTTTTTCTAAAAAACATTCTCATTCTACATTTTAATTTGATTTGCTTTTTAGTCAAACTCATTCTGTTTCACCAGCTATTATTTCATGATGCTATGTTTTCCTTTTGGCATTCCTGCACACAGACACCCACAAAAAAAAAAAAGACCAGCTGAAGGCCCTTTAACAATAAGTACAGTATTCTGTAGTATCGATTAAATCAAGAAAATAAACAGCATTAGGGTTTTCATGAGTTTCCAGGTTTTTGTATACTGGTAAGTTATGATAGAGCACTTAAAGGCATCAACACATTTACAAGCGGTCTAAATAAAAAGGCAGTAAACAGAATTAGGTAAAACATGCTTGTTTCAAACTCTGAACTAAACGGAATATTGAAACCTCCTTTCTCTCCCCCTCCATCCCAAAATAAAAGCGTGAGTGAGAAGGGATTTCATTACATTCTTAGAACTGTTATAAGCAAGTCAAATGCAGCCACTCGCGTTTAGCATGCAGGCTGTACACACTCCCGAGCACGTCACACCACGAAGCCACGCCGGCTGAGCCGCCTGCCTTCCCCAGGCCTCCAACGCAACTGTCACCAGGCCTAAATCAGGTAGGTCTGCGTGCAGCGCTGCTGCAGAGGCGCAGGAGCCCACCCCTGCTCCCCATTTCGCTTCAGATTGAAACTACCAGATCATTCCAGCATCAGCTTTCTCTCCTCCGCTTCCTTTAGCTGTAGTGTATGTATTTAAAAAGACAAGGGAATCACAATTTACTGTGTGAGATTTGGCCCCGATTTTTTTCTTCTTTACCACACCGGCTACCCTGCAGGTTCTGAGCCACTGTCAGCTGTTGCTTTTTGTTCCTTCGACGCAACAGGACTGGGTCTGCCAGGCAGCATCCCCGGCTTCACAGCGCACCTCCACCGGGGAAAACGCCCTCCTCTCACCTGCTCCCTGCGGGGCTCTGTGAACACATTTCCCCACTCTCCTAACAGGTACACAAGTCCAGCACTGGTTCAATAGTCACACATTTCTCTCTCTTTCAACACCAATTCCTTACTCCCCTGTTTATTTTCATACAATGCTATTAAATAAAAGTGCAATTAAGTGGTGGCCCAAGTACCTCAAGTGTTCTCCTAGAGAACATGATTTCTCTGCCAGGTTAATCCCATTCTGACAACTACTTTAAGCCTTTTACTTTATCTAAATCAGCATTTTTCTGCTCTTAGGATTCCCAGTCTACCTTGTAGCTTTGCAACACCCAGATTCTGGAGAAGGAAAAGAAAGAAAAAAAAAAAAAAAAAAAAAAAAAAAAGAAGTAAAGCGTTGTCTCTATATAGCATGAACTTTCTCATCCAGGCAAGATAGAACAACACTGAGATAAAAACCACATTTCCTAATAGCTTTACTCTGAATGATCTTTTGAGTAAAGTAGTTGATGCAACAGTCTCATGAGACTGACACAAAACTACTGGGGAAACACAACAGGCCAAGCAAAAAGAGGTAACATTCTGGAGGTCAAATGTATATCAGAACACTGCATCAAAAAAAAAAAACCAAACCCCACCCACAAAAAACCACCACAACCCAAAGACAACCAAACACAAGAAACCACTTTAAGTAACACTTAGAGGTAAGTACAGAAATATATGCTTTACCTGAATACTGGAGACAAAAACTGTTTCACTGTACCTTTTTTTTTTTTTAAAGAAAAAAATCCACACACACACAAAAAAAAAGAATCAACCCCCCAAAAAAACACCATAGCTTGCCCCTTGCAGAGAACGGTCCACAGCAATTAAAAAATAAAAGATTTCCGAGACAATCCAGTGTACATGAAATTATTTTTTTTTAACATATAATTATTTAAATACCGATTTAACTAGCTCATTGCAATGGAAACCCTGACAACACCTGATACATAAAACATTCATGACAGAGTCCTAAAGAACTCACTGTTAGACCAACAAACACAAACAAGATGGACAAGTGAGAACAAGTTTATATAGAGGTTTATATACGCGCCTTGGAAAGACCTGTTTTCTCTTCCCCATTACAGATTTGTTTTCTGATCTCAAAATCTGAGCAGCTGTTTCCCCCCCTCTATTCTGCACAATATACCTGAACTAAAGCACAAGTTTTATTTCAGTCCCTTGTCTTCCAAGAAACATCTGCCCTAAAAGGAGAGAAAAGCAGGACACTACGCTCCACACCCTTTTCAGATCCCTCTGCTGTAAGAAAACATATATCCTTGTACCAGGCAGAAGATATTTAAGTTCCCAAAACAAACACGAACATGTTACAGAACTCTAAACCAAGAGGTATTTAATGCCTTAGAAGTCACTCCTAGAGAATAACAGTCCCTATTGTCATTTTACCCTGTGTTAAATGGCATGTTTTTCAAATCATCTATTGGAAAAACATTAAGAATTTCAATTATTGCAGCCCTTTATTTTCTCAAGTTGCATTAACAAGCACATAATATCTGGGACAGGGGTGGGGGTGGGGGGTGCCGAAGTAGCTTGTATACCATCCTTTCATACGTGCTGCATGTTCCAGACCTGGAAGAAGGCAGAGTGCTAAGCAGTACTTTTACTTTTTTTTCTGAAGAGGACTGGACAGTTGTGTAGCGAACAGGCCAAAGGACCCTGAGACCAGCAGTAGCATGTGTTGCCAATTTCAAAACTCGTTCATTTGAACAGCCCCCCTCAAGTAACTTTAAGAGCATTTCTTGTCTTCCAAATACAAACACAGATCAATAATACCTGGTTTATAACAATGCAAGTATTCATTTCTTGGCTTTATATGTTTTCACAAGTGTCTGAATAAAGTTCACTAATACACAACACAATGGTTTGTCCAGGTAGAGGCAGAGAAGCAAACTTCAGCTGCTTAGGTTACACATGCTGTAAAACCAAAACACATTATTCAGACTTCTCATTCATCAACACCTAAAACTGTCAGTCTTACTTCTACAAAATCTGCATAGAAGTTTTACACAAGCAGTCAAGATAACCGTAATTTTTATGAATTAAACCTTTTGCAGTTATTAAGTTCCTGCTGCAGTCACACAGTATGCTAGAGACTGTTCAAATTCCACAACAGATTAATACTAACCTACTAAAAAAATATTTTTTCCCCAGCTTGTGATGCATCACAAGTATGCACCCACAGGAGAGCACAAGATGCTAAGAGCTTCTGAATATAATGTAAAGTTGTAATTCAAATTACCAAATGCACAAAGAGCAAGGAAGTTGAAAAGGGGTTGATTCCCACAACAGTAATCTAAACCTTCTAGACATCGGAAAATTCGTACAGTACACACCGAGAAAAGCTGAAGTAGAATGCAATTCCTACAGCAGGCAAATTGTTACAGTCTGGATGTCACATCTGCATGTTCATACACAACGCATTAGTCTTTTTGTCCTCTGGGCTAGAAGCCTTCTGGGCAGAAGTGTCTGTCACAGCCCTTTTTCCTACCCCTCAGATATGATAAGAAAGAACACATGTACTATTCTGTCAGTCTAATTATTTAATCCCCAATCAATATGTAGAGCAGCAAGAGAAAGGTAAATTCACATGTAGAAGCATAATAATCAAAAGAAGCATTAATTTCTAGCAATATTTATTCTCTGAAAAAGTGTCCGTTTCCACTTGCCTAAAAATTCAACTAGTTAAATCAAACTCTCCCTGCCAAAAAAAAAAAAAAATCATGAAACTGAGATGTTCTAGTTAATTCTTAAAAGCTTAATCCTAGTTTAACACCTGCCCTTTGCCTGACAATCCAACTGTCTTAAAACTGATCATAATATTCCTCATTGAGATCAATGCTGGGTGAGCGAGAAGTTTTGCCTTTCAAACCTGAGCTTCAAATAAAAATGAAAATTCTACTAAGATGACAAAAAGAGGTAACAGTAGATTCTTGATATTTATTCAAGAAGTAAACTTATGATTGGTCATAACAAAAACATGACAGACTAGGTTAAAAAGGCAAGACAGACTTACACAAACTGGAAGAGAAAAAAACTGAAAAGAGGCAGGGAATGCCACTATCTACCAGAAGTGATACAATTCATGGTACTAAGCTTACCAAGCACTGGCCATTTATAAACTACCATTTAATAAAAAAGTAATCACATCTCTGAGGAACATTCTCTTCTAAGCATTCATAATAGATTGCAATCTCAATGAAATGAAGCTTTTGGACATCCAACTTCAAAGCAAAAGCAAAGGGATACGAATACATACATCTTGAACAGCAAAAGGTTCATACACCACGTTGCATCACAAACAAAAGGAAGGTGAACCCATCTGCACATGTCACACCACCTCAGAGCAAAATCCACGAAAGGACCTTCCCCTACTCAGGAATACATTGAAAGACTGAAAATGAAGAAAAAAGTAAACAGTCACAGAGCAGGGAAGTTACCATAACAAGAATCAGGGTTGAGTCTGTGAACGTACTTTTAACTGATCTGGCAAAAAAGGAGGTTGCAGACATTGATGCTTTCCATTATTCCAGATAGTTAAAATTAAAGCAAACTTCAAAGAGTTCTAGGGGATCTGATAATACTGAATGACTGATTTTCATTCGTCATTTTATTGTCCTGTGTCAACAAGTGCAAAGTAACACACTCGGAGGAAAAAAATAACCCTAGCTATAAATATACAACGATGAGTCTAAACTAGGCATTACTACTTACAAAAAACATTTTGGGATTATTGCAAGCAAACAGTTCAACTCCCAGAAGCAAGAAGTCAGAGAAAATCTCAGAAGGTATTAGAAACAGAACAGAGAACAAACAGGGAACGTTCTGCTGTGATGCACACTGCACATTATTCTGGCTGCTTCACCTCAAAAAGGGGAAAGCTAGAAATGGTACGGAGAGGAATGACAACTAGGCAGCATGTTTAAAACAAATGAAACTATTTTTCTCGCATCAACCCATCACACACACAGAAAATGCAGTTAAACTGCATAGAACTTGCTGCTGTGCAACAGCATGGAAGTCACAGATTAAGACGAGTTCAAAAAGGCAGCAAACAAATTCACCTATAAATAGTTTAGTGTTGCTATTCACAGTGCAATAGCCCAAACGCAGCTTCCATCTCAGGCAGCAGCTAAACAAGTGTCTGTCAGAAATTTACTGTTAATATTTCAGCAGCTGACAGAATTCACCCATTTCCTACGCTGTTCAGTCAGCTGCTGCTGCTGGCCACTGATAAAGGCAAGATGCTGGATTAGATGGACATTTGGTCCAGCACAGTATGTTAGTTCTTATATTTAATCACATTGAGCAGCCATACCAGTATGCATCTTGGGTTGGTTTGGAGGTTGGTTCTTCTGGTAAATAAACCAGGCTATAATTCAAGCATGTAATGTTAAAGGCAGAAAATGTTAACTTCTGAAGCAGAAATCAAACTGGTTTATGCCTATTGTGTAATATAACGCAACACTGAAATAAACAAAGACATGATCAAATATTCAAGGGTGTGGGCTTGTGGTGCTTTATTTTTTTTCATAACTCATCACACCGCCGAAAAATTCTCCTATAAACCCCTCACTAATCAGGATGTCAACCCAAGGAGATTCAGGCAGTTACTTTCTCCTAACCGAGAAAGACCCAGAAAGTTGGAAAGCAGCACGAAACATAAGCCATGGATGCTTGCTGGAAAAACTGCCAAGACCCGTTTAAGATTGGCAACAATCTGGCTTCCTCCCAGCTGACCAGAGGAAAGATCTCCTGAACCAATGGATTCAGAGGGAACATGTAGACGAATGTCTGACTCCTCTCCAAGAAAACTGAACTTGCCAAAGTCATCAGGTCCTGTCTGACCCTGGCGCAGTACTGGATGCTCTCTTTTTTAATAGAGAAGTCTAGCTGAAGCAGTAATGCCATCGCAGAAAATGCATAACCTCAAGCCGAGGCCCAGAACGAACAAACATCAAACAGAATTCTGCTAGGAAGTACTGCTCATCCTGCTAGAAAGACTGCCTAAACAATTTGGTGAATGTCTGGTTTCTCATCACTGTCAGTTTCCTTCTCTTCTGACAGATGAGCTTTTGAAGATAGCCAAGCTGAAAGCCATGTAGGATAAACAAGCAGGTCTCAATCTGTAAGAAACACAGAAGTTTCATTTTCTAGAGCCCAAATTACAATGGGTCTAGGAAACAAAGCAAGTGTCCAGTATACACCACCATTAAGTACTGCTGTAGGCAGTAAGGTGAAGATGGATGTACCCAAAAGCTTATCATCCTTATCAGGAAGAAGCAAGTATCAAGTATAAAAATGTATAAAAAAAGAGCAGAAGCTTTGTGATCAGTTTTGTGACGATGCAGACATTTCCTCAATAAAATCATTGCTCAGTTACACTGGTAAAGAAGCTGACCACGATCCAGTTTACATGAGACATCTTTTAAGTCACACAAAAAGACAACAAAATAAGAATTTCAGGCTGCACTACATTTTGGTTTTCACTTCATATAAGGCATACTTATAATTTTGTTATTTAAATAACCTTCTGCTTATGGAATCACACAGGTTGGTTTGGGATTCTTTCATTTTGTTTTGGGAGAGGGGCTTGTTACCTAGGCCAGTAATAGCATTGAAATTGGTCCTGCTGAAAGAAAACAGCAATATAATACCCCTGTCATCCTAAAGATCACTTGTGCAAACTACACTGGCAACAAATAGCACTACAAACTAACAATTTAAATTGGCACTCTTATTTGTAGTTGGGAACTTCAGATTTACTAGATGTTTTCTAACTCCACGCTGCCATAGGCTGAATGTTTCAGGTTGAATTTGTTGGTATCTCTGACAGAATCGTACGAAGATTTAATCATAACGTGTGCGCACACTGAGTTTATTCATGCTTCGGTGCTTCTGCTGATCATCTGTGGGGCCACATTTCTCCCCTCCATCCCACCAGTAAAGGCATCACCAATGTGTAATTTGTCTCCAGATACATGACTTGGAAAGTTTTCTTCTGAACTGCCCCATCTCTCACTGTGAGAAAATTCTAGTACTAAGCAAGGTATAAAAGAGCTCCAAGCAGTACCAAGAAACCTCTCGAGATTCATTCACATTTTTTGCTCGCAATAAAACCCAAATGCTTATCCTCTTGTTCTCCCCCTAAGTTCAAGGGGAGTTTCTGTTCTCCTCCATATCTGCTGATACTTCAACTACTACACAGGAAAGCTCAGTTGATTCCGATGTATTCCAATACAGGTAATGAGTCTGATGAATCCTCTTCTCACACCTTAGGCTGCGTGGAGACGGAGGAAGAACCAGACAATTGTATGGATGTCCTCAGATTTATGCCCATTTGCCCGTAGCTCCAAGCCAATCGCCTCGGTGATGATGCAGGCTGACCTTTCCATTGCAATACAGTTCTCATCTTGGTTTACTTCACATGTCGCTGACACTTGCATACAATGCAGAACTGCTGCTTTGGCAACACAGAGAACAAAACCGGAAAGTCTTCTCTCCATAAAACACAGTGCCAGTCGACACTCTCTCTTTGGATCTCAGACCTTTAATGCCAAGGCAACATACCTCAGAATTATTTTAGAAACATCATTTCATGAAGCAGTGGTGACGTAAGCGGGACCAACTGCACATGAACAGGAGAAGCATGCCAATCGCTGAATTGTTAACTCCAGGAAGTTTCATTACACCCATCCAGATCAAGAGATCACTACAGAAGTCACGCTGTAGAGTATGACACATGGTAGTTACTGAAGTTGCCTTGTATTTGGCCTTGAAGTTGTCTCCACAGTTACAGAGTTGAGATGTCACAACATAAAAATACTTCAGTAAAGAGACAGTACTTAAACTAGCTTACCACCGAAAGTCAATCCAGGCTTACACAGAACCAGCGTCTGAAAACGTGAACAATTCTAATGCAACATTAGAGGGGCATGTGCCAAACTGCCTGAGCTCCACACTCTAAGACACCAGCAGACATCACAAGCAGTGCCATTAAGGGCTGTAACTGGAGATACTCCAGAATGATTGAACATCCCACCAGAGCCCATGCACCTAATGCCATGGATAATCACAGAATCCATCACATGGGAGTTCTATGCATGAGACTCACACCTTTAAGTGAGCTGTTTACAGTAGGCACGTAACAAAAAAGGGAGCCATACCTTTCACGTTTGCATTGGAATATAGTGTCTGTATTAAGCGGCACTAAAAGAGTTAGCGGAAGCAATGCTGGACCCAGCCAGCTGGGACAGATGCAGAAATTTGGGTATTGCTGCCTCTACTGATTTTCTACTTGGAAAAAGCGTTCATCCAAATTAACAGAACAAGATATCTGTCCCCAAACAGTACTCACTTGGGAAGACTGGAGAATTCTGCTCACATCAGCTGTACACAGAATAGTTTTAACAAGTGGTTAAGACTTCAGCACTGATGACACTAGTTACTCTGTGTTACTTCTGCTGTGCATTGAACCAGTCCACACAACCAGCTATGTCAAGTCCTTTACACCAGACTTGGAAAGTACAATACAGAAACAGTGATATTATACTAAGTTACCGGAACATCATTCGCACACTGGTCATAGACAAAGTACATTCTGGAGATGCTTTAATTTGGTAAATGTAAGCACTAACCTTAACTCTGACCCTCTGCATACATTTAGGATGTATGCCCATGTAACAGTATCTGTAAAAATGTAATCAAGCTTACACAGTAATAGGCAATTTCTTGTATTAATTGCAGTACAATGTAAGGGTGCCAGAACAGTGGCCACCAAAAAAAAAAAAAAAAAAAAAATTCAACAGCAACAACCACCACCATCATCCTTCTTCTGTATTTTTTCAGGTTCTGCAGAACTTGAATCAGGACTGTTTCTTGGCACCACTGCTTACCTATGCAACTCATATTTCACTGGATTTCAAATTCACATTTATTAATCATCATCTCCCCTATGCATCAGAAGGTCTCTCATCCCCATTCAAACCTCTACTTTTCTTTCAACCCAAAATAACGTAATAGAAAAATATATCCAAAACATCAAAAACAAATTACCCTATTTATTTTGTACAACCAGTTTTACAAGAATCTCACCTCCCTTGGAGCAAGCACTATTTATTTGTACACCACTCACACTTAATCAGTAAATCACTTTTAGGCTCATTTTGGTAGCAACATTCAGGACTTGAAGGAAGCAGGTAGTTTACTGGATTAAACACACAAGTGAGGGCCTCTGTTCCTAGCTTAAGGTCTTCAATAAATTTACCACAATGCAGAATAAATCCACTTCTCTCTGCCTCAGTTTCTAATGCAAAACATGGGAATAATACTACTTACCAGACTGACCTGTTATCTCTCAAGTGGAGCAGATTCTCAAATAATGACAGGCACACCTATACTCAAGTGAATAAATGATGCTGATTCACAACAGCAGATTGCCTGGGCCAAATTCCATGCAGTATTAACAAGTCAACAGGAAGCACTCCAAAATTACTGTACTGATGTGCTCTGATCTTCCTTCCCCTACATTCCAGTCAGCTGGCACTCTCACTGCTCCCTGTAAATGTAACAGGCACAGGTATCAACCTCAGATCCTGTCTTCCCTTCCCCTTTTATCATAATATCCCTCCTTACCCCTTAAAAGCTTTGCTTTTTCCTTCCTTCTCCTCAAAAGCACACAAATGGGAACTTTAGCATCTGGAGAATGGTATTTGGAGCTGGGGTAGTCACACTCAGTGTGGGAGTGCTGATGGTAGTCACTAATCTGAAAGGAAGAATTCAAGTAACCGTACACTTAATAGAAGTTCCTTTCTTCTCAAAACCATGGTTAGTCAATATAAGTAAAAAATTTACATGCTATATCACATCAGCGTAACACAATCACTGTGCCAATCTAACATGGAATCACAAAAGTACACAATTAGTGTTTAGTGGAAGAAAATGCGAATCCAAGACTGCTGTACAAAGGAAGCAGACTTCAGCTACAAGAAAAACAAAGTATCCAAAACATTTTTACCACAGGGATTGCCTTGGATTTTTAACTGATTTACTTAAAATCGGAAGACTAAGCTGTAGATTTATCCATTTTTAGTGGCTACCGTAATCAACTGAAAAGCGTTATCATTTCCAACTTTCACACTGCAGACACTCATCTCTCACGTGCCCTCACACCAACATCAACCACAACCGCCACCTGCTCTCCTGGGACTTCCTGATTCCATGTACACAACAGCCCTGCTCCAACAGCGTCCTAGGAGATGGAGACAGCCACCACGTGGCAAGAAGGCTTACCATAATAGTGGAGACTAAGATGAACCAAAACGGTGCAGGGCACTAAACTAGTCCTGCATATGCCACAGTAGTATCAAGACCAACACTCACGGTAACATTTACAATCACAGCACTGCTGCAGTATCGGTGTAGTGCAAATCATTACAGTAACTTCTTTGCGAAGTTACTCTATAAAGAAACTCTCTTACCTATAAATTCCCAGATTTTTAACGGTCCTATTGCTGTGCTAGAAGAGATGTTTTAACATATCTCCCTCCACAGACATTCTCATGCACGCTTCTCATTACATCATCCTTACATGCTCCTCTCCTTGTTGTTTCCAGGATGGGTTCCCCCCCCTCCTTTTAAAAATGCCTTTGAGAAAAATCCCAGCTTCTCTCAATTTAGACTCCGATTATTACACAGAAGGTGTGGGGGGGAAGCCATATGAGGAAGAGAAACATACATGAAAGCTTACTGTGTGATTTTAAGTCCCTTCTAATGCAACTCCTGAACCCTAAGAAGCCTGTATGAGTCCTACTGCCTACTGGACTGCCAAAGACCACAGCATAGAAAGCAGCATTGACAAAGCAAAATTTAATCGTAACACAATGAAGGTTTCATAGCTGAAGGCTTAACATGTGTCCTGCGTCTGTGGGAAAATGGCAAAAATTATAGAAAAACATATGCAGATAGTATTTACCACTTTTCCCATGGTATGCAAGAGCTTCTGAAGAAGCTACAGGAGTTTCTGATACACTTATGAGAAAAATATAGACATGTCGTATATAGTACTTTCTACATACAAATAAACAGGGATTTAACAGATACTTGTCCCCTTCCTTTAAGTCTTCCAAAGCCTTAGAGTCAAACAACTTATACACGTGATTACAAAATCATCCATTATATTAGCAATGTATTTGGCATAAGGAAAAAAAAAAAATCAGCATTTTTTGACAGAAACAATCATGGTCAGAGAAGTGTAGATTAAGTTAAAAAGGGAAATCTGAAAGAAGGCCCCAAGTCTTGAGGAATCATACATGTTTCTCCTACATCAGGAAGGAGCAAACCAAAGATCAGTATTTTCACTCATGCAGTTTTGCAGCAATGACAGTGTCAGTGCAAAACAACAACTGGAGGTACCGGTATTCACAGACATAGACCTATGCTGAACTAATCAACTCTGCAGCTGAGAAGCTACTGTTCCTACAGTGAGGAACTAACCTGGAACATGCATTTAACAGGCCAACATCATCAGGTTTTGACTGACTACAAAAACTGCAGCTCATAATCACAGGAAAAACCGTTTGATTAAATTAAACACTGCACATTCTATTAGCGTTCTGCATCAACAGCCAGGCATCCAAATATAATTCCTGCAAGAAGTAAGGTGGGAGAAGACACTGCGAGTTTTAAGCCAAGAAGAAATTGCCATACAGGGATGAGAATTAAAGGCAAAGGGGGGCGATTTTCATGTTTACTTTAGAGCATGAAATTCAAAGGAAAAGCAGAGCTGGTGGAATATGCCCAAATGCAGGTGGGAAATGGAAACCAAGTCTCTGATTCTGAAACAAGTTTTATGGTGACAAATCCACCAATTTCAGCAGGAGTCTTTGAGAATACAAAATAAGGGGTACGGTACAGTGGGATTCCTCCCTGGGAGAAGAACTGCAGTTAACTCAAGGACAGGTACCCAGCGTTCAGAAGCAGCGCAAACCTCACCAGTGCTTCCCAATTTACCCTTTCAGACAGTACATTCTGGTCAGGAATAATAAGGGAAGCTCAGGTAGTCACATCCTTTCCGTTGGGGGTCAGTGACAAGAGCATCCTTAATACAGCAAATTCAGACTACACACAACAATAGATTTACATGATAAAGATGCTTATCAGAGACAATTACTGCAAGCTAAGCAGCAGTGAAATAGTAAGGTGTCCGTAGCTCCCACTAGATGCAAATTAGCAAAAAGCTTCATTATTAGTAATATAGGCCATTGTAGTCCTTTTATAAAGTTATGAAAAAGGTTTGTTAGTTCAGGAGGGGCAGGGGGGCTGGTTTTTTTTGTTAGGTTTGGTTTGTGGTGGGTTTTTTTGTTTGCTCTGTTTTTTAATCCATCACAAGCCAGGTTATTCAAATTTCTGACTGAACATCTCAATCGGGGCAGTTTTGTCACACTGGCAAGAAGGAAGAGACAGAGACAGAAAGTATTCTAGATAGACCAAGGACTAATTTCTGGCTTTCATGCGAAATTTTGTTGTTTTAGCAAATTAAGCAAAGCCCTGAATAAATACATTCCAAGTTCTTACAAAGCATTACAAGAGCTCAACATTATCCACTTTTTAAAGGAACAGCAAAAAAACTAGGAAACAAAGCACCCAGTGCAAGATCCCCCAAGGGCCAGCAGCAGCATCTTAAACTGACACCAGATTCTTCAAACTTTGTCAAGTTCTTCAGTGTTGCAAAACCCACTTTAAACTACCTTGTGGGGAAAAAAGAATGAAATCCTGGTACTCTCAATTCAACAGGGAAGCTTCCCATCGACTTGAGCAGGGCCAGGATTTCCTCCCAGATCAGGACACGTTTGCTCTTACGAGATAAGAAGTACTTGTAGAAGAGTTTTTGCTTTACAACTATGCTTCAAACTCTTTTGCACATCCCTATTACCCGCGTGCCTTATCTAGAATACTCTGATACAGGAGCGTTACAAAGGGCACTGTCGCAGGCTCTCCACAGAGGGTAAAATGTCCTTGAAGGACAAGATACATCATCATTCCACTACATATAGATTTATCTTGGTTTCTTCTCCTGACTGTTGTGTAGGCCCCATCAGCCAGCAAAAGGGAATTGCATCCTCACATGGCAACAACGACATTTCTAATCATGCCAATATACTAACTGTAACTATTTCAGCTAACAGTAATAGTCCTGCCAGGAATTTGCTTCACAAGGGCTGCAAACACTTAAAAGAAAACTGTATTACTGTTTGCAAACTCTAATAGAGTTACAGCATATGTAAGGTTTTAGATTAATATCTGTATAATTTACCTTTTTGTATTATTTTAAACAGAAGTATCAGCAATGTACTGTGCGTACAATGCATCAGTGATGACAAAAATACATTCCCTCCCTCAAAGAAGCTATTACCACCTAAATATCTGTCATATTTATAAACCGTACAGGTGAGGGAGAGAACAACTTTTACTTAGCTTCCCCCCCCCCCCCGCCAGCTGTGAAGCAAATACGAATGCTAAATTTATACTGAGTGGAATTTCTGGACACTTACTAAAAGAAGAATTTTGCCACACAGACCTAGATACAAGCTAATTACTGTGAATACAAAGAAGCTACTTTCCAACATCAGAAGTCTGGAGGTCTTGATCCTACTGCTGCTTATACAGGTTCCGATTTTAAGCATTCAGCTATTCTCTCTGACTTCTGCAGGACTTAAAGTAAACTACACATGACTTTTTGCAAGACCAGAGCTCTAACTAACTTCTCAAAAAACATCAAGAAGGTTTATTTCACATTGTTCGGCACCTGAATATGAATATTTTTATATGTTACTATCCCGCACAAACTGAGGAACAAAGAAATTGACTGGTCTCGCTTAAAAATGAAGACAACTGCAAAACAAGGCACACAAGACTACAGCAAGTACTAAATTTGCTACAGGCCTAACAATTGAAATCAAATTAACGTCCACATTAACTTTCACAAACCCCACTGAACGTTATTAGTTAGCATTTTGTGTGAAATTATGCAATTCTTATGGATATTTAAAACCCCGAGCATTCCAAAGGTTACTATTCCCCTACCTCTACTTCAGAAACACTGCACCTTTGGTGACAGTTCGAGCGCAGCGGTGAGAGCTCAAACACACTGGAGGACCACCGACCAGCACCAGATGCACTGGTACCCAAGTGTGAGACCAGCAATGATGTCACTAACCCCCCCAGCAGGACATTCCGGCTCCCCTGCTCTCTTACGCAAGGCAACTACGTCTTCCTTCAACTTCAAGAAACAGCAGAAAAGTGAGATCTTGGCGGGTAAAGAGCCGCTCAAATCCCCCTTCGCTTTGCCAGAAAGCCACCATGATGATAGCTGGGCAGCAGTTTGAAAGGAGAACAGGGCAGCCACACTGCCATCCACAACGTCGCCTTGAAAGATTAGAAGTTTCCAGAATATCAAGCAGGATACTTGCAATCACAGATGAAGCAAGGTATTCGTGCAATTATTAGTATATTCTTTGTACAAAACCACATAGGCAGTTGGAAGACTTCCTTCATTGACTGCTTTTCCCTAAACACAATACCCAACTATAAACTGCCTTCGACTTGTAAATAAAAATACGTGCTGCTGCACAGTAATGGCAGTACAAGTTTAAGCTGACCAACTAAGAACTGCATCAACAACTCTGTTTCCTACACCACAATAGCATCTTCCACTTGTCACCACGAATCTCTAACTTCTGCTGGTGAGAACTACAGGTCCCAGGATGCATTAGTGTATCACCATCCAGGCAGGCGATGTGGCTAAAAACACAGCACTGCATACTGGGGCTCGTAGTTTCCACAAGCCACATTCTTACTGAAGATGAAACCAGATGTAGGCCATATTGCACACTTCCACGGGCCAGCAAACCACGCACGCACCCGTACAGGGAGGCGCTGATAGTAATCACCAGGTAAACTGGATCGATACCGAGTTCTCATACGTCGAAGTTAAGAGGACAAAGATTTCAGTAAAAATAAACATCAGCTAAGCAGTAATTCCCAAAGAATCATTAGCAGTTTAGTTACTTTCAAACATGCAGAATGGGCCATAGCTTTTTAACATCTTCATTCTAAAGGGCAGTAATATTTTTTTTTTAATTCCCACCCCCCCACCCCCCAACACCCCCGACTGCTACATTTATTAAAGGAGCGCTCTTCTGAACATCAACAGGAAAAGTACGTTTGCTGAGGGGCATGTTCTCCCTGTCCAGAATTTAGTAATCTGGAAACAAATTACTCTCTTCCTCCATTTCTACAACGTACTGAAGCAGGAGCTTGCCTCTCTTCCAAAAAGCAGCAGAGCTTAGCTGAGAATTAAATAGCTGTATCTCAGCGTAGGCCTCGGAGAAGAATACGCTGTACTTCAGTAAAGGGAAGGGCAGCTCCCCCTACCAGTCTGTTCTAAGAAGGTTTTGATCAAGGAAGGAAACAACCAGGGATCAAAATGAGTAAGTCCTCCTTTCTTTTCCCTCCCTTTTCACCGAGTTCTGGATTATTATTACCAAAAAAACCCCACAATAACATGCATATATAATTCCATCTGAGCACTAGTCCTTGCAGAACAAGACAGCCTTCGCAGCGTTTCCAGGCTAGCAGGCAGCACCCACAAAAACACGCAAAAGGGAAAGGACCAAGACTCTGACCCAAGAGAAAGACAGCGTCCTGTTGCAACAGAAAGACAAACGGGCAATGCTTCAGTCACCTCAAAGTCATCCGGATGCACTTCCCTACAGAGGCAAGAGGCCTCAGGAGCATCTAAAGGTTTTGTCAATACAGCAATACTGTCCATAGGCCAAAGACAGCTGTTGCCATAGTTACTATCAGCCAGCTTATCAGAAAATAATTATTGCGATTATTCAGAAGTTTTGTTAAAACAATCTAAAGCTTCAATAGGATACCACTTGATCTCTTCAATTAACTGTTTGCAACTACACTGCCTTTGGGATCCACATAGTTAACAATGCTTGGATCTGCGGGGTCAGAGGGTAACAAGGGAAGGAATCAATGTTCCTTCGCCCTTTCACACCGACTGCTTGCATTTCACAGGCAGAAACGACCAAACCGAACCGACTGCAAGCTCAGCTGCTCTGCTAGAGTTCTCTCGCAGGCCTGGAGACCGCATCCAAGCACAGGCCATCTTAGAGTCACGGGCTCAAACCTGCCCTCATTTGTTTTAACCGTTCACATCTCCATACTCCCGTTCCAGAAACACACCAGCTACATTTTCAAAACTATTTCTAATTACATACGCAACACTAGAGTCCCTTACTTCAGAGGCACACAACACTATTTCTGAAGCAAGCAAACTTGGTAACACTCCCTTTCATTCTACAAGCGCAGCACCGTCAGGTGGAAGGGCAGAATCTGGAAAACACACATTTTAAGAAGTCTGACATTAAAAAGAAAAAAACATTGAAGCTGCGTGAACATGGCCTACAGCAGAGCCTCGCTCCTTGCACACTGTCTATAAACACATTCCCACCAGTAACAACAAACATTAGGCTAGGGCTGGGGGGTTAGTCATATTGGGAAGGGGGGGGTTTGCTCTCCATTGTGGGTTTTTTAAAGCATGCTTTGAGCACACCATCTCTAATCAAAAAGTGAGTGTTTGCAATGAAAGTGAACAAAAAAAATCTCAGGTAAGAGGGAACGAACAATAGGTCAAACCATCTAGGCAAAGAGCTTTTAAGGCACGGGGTACTTGACAATGCCAACAGAGATACTAAAATGATGTAAACAGTAAATCAGAAAACGCTGTAGAGAAGCCTACATCAAGTGCTACATTCTTTCCTTAAAAGTTTGGGATCATCAAAGTATTAAAACAAAAGATTCTGTGGTAAAGTTGGGGCTCTATTAGGGCAGTAGGCATGGTGATCCTCTGAGACCAAAGGCAGGCACCTTTTAGAACTTTCTACTTTAAAAATTATTTTAAGGACAAATGATGCTAATTGTAAAGTCAGATTGTCACGCAGGTGCACCCTTCCCCTCCACTAAGTGTATTATAAAAAAACAACTCTTCTGATTTTTGTACATTTTCTAGCCATTCTATAGCTACACTCACCACTTGGCTTTTGTTATGTCAAAACCTCACAAAAGCAGAGTCAAACAAACTTAAAATCGTACAGATTTTAATCAGGTGAGGAACCCAGTAAGGTGCAGGAGCCATAAATTATTTAGAACTTATAAAAGAAACACAGGGGCTTGTTTTGGTGGGTTTTTTTCCCCTAAATGAGACTGTATTTGTATTAAGAAAAAAAAGGAAGGAAAAAGGAGAAAATACAAAGTCCCCACCCCCAAATGTAAATAAACTTTTTTGCCTGCATAATGCATATCTCTACCACCAGCACAAGGCAGACACTGGCTTTGTGCTATACTGAACATGAAATATTAATGTAAGTTACCTATAAAAACTATCCTTCAGTTCACCCTCTATTTACAGGGTAGAGAAGTAAGTATCTCGCCCCTTGCATACGGTGGACATCTCAAAACCCTTCTGCATGCTGCCCCACCTTTCCAGTATATGGTTCATTCCCAAATAACCTTTGTGCAGTTAAAATACATCAGAAACAGGATGCAAGCTGCTTTCTGGCACAGAGTAATTGAACAAGGGCGATTCACGAACGTACAGGAGCCAGGCCTTTTGTGGAGTCTTACTCTTCTAGTATACCCATGTGACTGCACAGTCATGAGCATAAAGGGTGAAGGGGACAGTGAAGAAATACTACTAGAAGCTTAATAATAGGTGTTTAGCACTGCCTCTTCTACGCAAGCAACCTCTCCCGAAGGCTGCTCTGCTTTACAGCTCACACCACCACGTGACGGCCCTCCGAAAACCAAAGCCCTGTCACACCACGAAGTTCTTTCTGGAAGATTTGAAACAAGCAAAACCAACAAACAACAAACCCAAAACAAGAGTAAAAAGGTTAAGTCACCAACATGACATTCATCTTGAGTTTCTGGTACCCACGCAAAATGCTCACAATGTCTGAAACAAGACAATCCATGAAGGTTCCTACAAACTGGTATTGAAATGAAGGAGAAATCTCTGTTGTAACCAAATTCCACCAGTATCAATTCATTTGACTGAATAAAGTTCTTCATGGCTCCAAGAATAAGTATAAAGGAACCGAACAGCTACAATGTGCTCATAACGCAATTATGACTGTTATAAACAAAGTGCATGAACAACCCAAGTGATAGCCAGGCTCACTATTAAAGCATTCCAACTGCACACAGAATTTCACAACTTTCTAAGGAGTCATTAAAACACATTTTATTTCACTAAAAAAAAAAATTAATCATGAAAATAGTCTCCTTTGTACAGATCCAGTCCAAGGATTTCTTATTTTTTTAATTATAATTTCTAAGGTGAAGTTTAACAGATACACACAAAACCTCATCTCTAAAAAGAGAGAAGCAAAGCTGGAATAAGAACTATTTAGGCCCAAAGCTTGAAACACAGTTGAAGCTGAATGGCCTAGGGTGAAGAGAGGTCTTTACAAAACCTGAACTGAAAGCAGTGACTTTATTGTTCAAGCTGGAAAACACAACAGCATTTTCCTCTCAGCACCACTAAGTTTCAGTTTCCTACTTTTGCTTTATTTAAGTTCTTTGAAGGCATGTTTTGTATTTTCATTCCCTAAAAGGAAGAACCGCACTTTCTAATGCCTTCTTCTGCCTCCAACAAATCCAGTTCAGGATGCACATAGAGAAGAACAAAGATGAAAAGCTTGCAGGTGAAATGTTGCAATGACTAATGGTAAAATAATTATTAATAAATAAAATATTCCTTAACGCGACATTTTGAGTTCTACACCATGCTGGCTAGCTTCATTAGTTAACAGAAAAGGAAAACAAACAAACAACAAAAAAAAAAATCACTAAACCCCATGATAGGATCTGCTCCAAGTTTCTTATTGCTTGGCTCAGTACAGCTAAAAACAGGGGGTATGACCCAGCTGGAGGTAAGCACTCTGTGAGCAAGCACCTACCTTCTGCTGGACAACGGGTCTCTTAAGACCTTGAAGTGATACTCTATACATGCTACTACCCAACATGAAATCAATAGATAAAGAAGTTGCTTCATACTCCCTTCTGGATCAGCTCAAACTTCTAGCTGATGTAACTATCATAAAATAAATCTTATTCCTCTACCACAGTAAGGTTGAAAGGTTTAGAAAACATGCAAGCAGCACTGCATCTGTTTTGGTTTTTAATTTTTTTAATACAGTTTTAAAGTTTCATTTACTGAGCTACAGAATTCCTTTCTAGAAAATAATAATAAAAACTGCCCCCAAAGAAATAGTTTCATATAGCTGTCGTGAGACATGCACAGATATAAATAAAAATCCCAAAGCCTGTGATCTTTCTAAAGTGTGGTAATTAACTTCTCCAACTAATACGGGTAGCTATGCACCGGGTTTTTTTTGTTTATTCCTTTCTTACTAGTAATTTAATGTCACTATTTAAACATAAAGTTATGTTATACACAAACAAGCTTAATATAAAAGTTTAGCATTATGCGTTAACTGGGTAGAGTCATGAATTTTTGATTTTTAGTGTCATTGGTTTGTTTTCCCCCCAAGGTTTTGAGAAGCACATTATTTTCTTCACAAATTAAGCCCCCAAATAAGCCTCTTTTCATCAAAGTTAAACATTCCCCCGCTATGTAGTGTATCCAGCCTCACCAGCTAGCTCCAGGCAAGCACAGGAAAGCCAGAGGAAGCTGACTTACAAAACTGAAACTAAGCAGGTGTCTTCATTGTTACAAGTGAGCACAATGAAAAAAAAAAAAAAAAAGTAAACAGACTGGCAAAATCCTTTCTATTTCTGATACCTGAAAAATCTACAGCTAAGCTAAAAAAAAAAAAAAAAAAAAAAGACAAGATATCTGTCTATACGGGTGTGTGGGAGTATCTCTAACCTGACAGCAAGCAACAGCACATCTAGTTAAGAAAATTTCACTGGCCCAAAGGAGCCTACCCCAAGCGCACATCCCCACCTGATTTTTCCAACGCTCAGACCTACCGTACACCACGGTACACAACTTTCTCGTGACACGCAAGTTATTACCCCCAGTGGGACCTTTTTACATGCAGTCTCCGCAGTGAACAAAAGTTCATTGTCAAGCTCAGCGCTTGGGCCCAAACAAACATCCAGGAGGTAGGAGGGGGAGAAAGAGGGGAAGCGCTCCCATCCACAATTCTCAGATTTGCAGGCAATCACCGTTACTTACAATTAAAAAGTGGGAACAGGTGTAGCAGATATCATACTTTGATAGCTGAACAAAGAATATTACAGCACGTGACTGAAATGTGATGACATTTGTTCACCAATCGAAAACAAAAGCCACTCTCCAATGGCACTCTTCCCTCCACCCCCCCAAGAATTAGGAACTTGGAAATCTCTCCATATTGAAACACATCTGTTCATAGCCTCATTTTTTGACACTTGAGAAGAAGTTGAATGAAGGGCTCCATGCATTAATCCGACACGAATTCACCTAAAAACCTCGGCGTACAATCCTGCCAGCACCCACCAAACTGCAGAGGTGGTTGTGGGAAAAGCTCTACCAACAGCAAAGCTCGGAAAAATAAAGAAAATAAAAAAAACCAAGACGCACACCACCACCAAAATAATAAAAAATAAAAATCCTGCAGGAAGGCAAGTGAAGAAAGGAGCATGCACAAGAGGACTAGACCAAATGGCAGAGTCCCACATAAGAGCCCCACTCCACCTACACAGGCACAGGAGGAAAGGAAAAAATAAAAATACCGAAGTGGCCGTCGCGGCCGCCGGCGCCGAGCAGGAGCGGGCGCGGAGCCCCGGCCCAGCCCGTACCTGTGCGGGAAGGGCAGCCCGCGGGGCAGGCCCGGCCCCAATAACAAGTTGCAGAAGAAACGGAATTTTCCCGGCGCTGCTCGGGCCACAAAGACGAATGAAAGGAAGGAGGAGAGAGGAGAGGAGGGGAGAGGAAAGGGAGAGGAGGCAAAAAAAAAAAAAAAAATACAACACCAAAACAACAAACCACCACCGCAGCAGCGGCTTTACTACGAATTATCCATCACCGAAAGCGGCATCATTTCCTAGATAATAATAAAACTTCCCCGACAGCATCGCGGCGAAGAACCCGACCGAGAGAAAAGGGCCTGGAAATAATCATCCTGAAGGAAACCGGAGGGGAGGGGATAAGCCTCCCTCCCCCACCCCATCCCCAGTGCAATGTGTCATCTCCTTCCCCTGCTCCTCCCCCCCAACCCCAATGTGTCACCTCCTCCTTTCACCCCAAGTGTCACCCTCCTCCACCTCTCCCGCTCCCGCTCACAAACTTCTGCCGGGGAGGCCGGGGGGGGCCGCGGCGGCGCCCCGGGACGCTCCGCTCCCCCCCCCCCCGAGGGAGGGGCCGGGGCCGCGGCGAAGTTGCTGCTCCTCATCGCCAAGTTGGCCGGAGAGTGCGGGGCGAGCCGCCGCCATCCCGGGAGCCCCCAGCCCCGCGGCGGCGGGGGGAAAGGGGGGAAAGGGGGGGGGCCGGCGCCCGGGGGGCGGGGGGGGGCAGGGAGGAGGAGGAGGAGGAGGAGGCGAATCCGAAAGGTGGGATACTACACCCTGCTGGCGGCGGCGGTGGTGCTGCGGGCCGGCCGGGGTCCCCCTGGCAGGACCTCTCTGTGAGGGGGAGGACTCTTCTTCATAGGGGGAGGGTGCCGGCGCCGCCGCTCCTCCGGGCCTCCCTGTCCCCCTCTTCTGGGCGCCTCTCTCTCTCTCCTCCTCTCACTTTCTTTAAGCTAAGCGGGGAGTGGAAGATGGTAGGTTGCTCCCTTCTCCTCCTCCTCTTCGCTCGCTCTCGCCTCTGTGGGGTCCTTTTCCTTCCCCCTCTCCGCGGGGGGCTCCTCCTGCGGCGGGGAGGAGGGGGCGGGCGGGGAGGGAGGCACGAAGCCGAAGAGGCGCAGGAGGAGAGAAACTGTGACACAAAAACAAGCCGAGAAGCTGAACTCTTCTTCAATCCCATTCACCCGGCCCGGCCGCAGCACCGCTCTCCGGGATCCCTCCGCCGCCGGCCTGCCTGCCTGCCTGCCTCAGGCGCGCTCCCGACGCGCCGCCGCCGCGCGCGCGCCCCGGCCCGCCGCCGCCGCCGCCGCCGGAGACCCACGGCGGGGGGGGCACGGGGGGGTGCTGGCGGGGCGCGCGGAGCGAGGGGCCCGCGCCTCCCCCTTCCTGTCACCCAGCGGGGGGCCGCCGGCCGGGCCCGGGCCGGGGCTGAGCCGGGAGGGCGGGCTCGGCGTTTCTCCTGAGGGGGGACTACTTGACGTGTCGGTGCGGCGAATTTATTTCCCTTTGCCTAAGGAACGGGCTGTGCTGCGGCTCCCATTGCCTAGGGAAAAAGCCCGGATGTAAAGTGAGTGAAACTAAAGTAGAGTGAAGTAGGGCACCAAACTCTGCCGGAGCGGCCCCGCCGGCCGCGCCACCGGGGGGCACCGGCCAGCCCCGCCGCTGCCGGCGGCGCCGCGGGGGGCCCGGGGGGCTCAGGCAGGGCATGAGGAGGCGGATGGCCGGGGTGGGGTTGGGGGTGCTGGTTACCGGAGCGCTGCTCCCCCCCCCCCCCCCCCCCCCCCGCCTCCGCCTGATCCCGCCGCCTCCCCTCCCCCCGGCCGGCCGGCGCGCGGGGCTCGGCGGGGGCGGCGCGCGGGCGCGCGGGCGCGGGGCCGCGCGCAGGAAGCTGGGGCGGGCGGGAGGAGGCGCGCGGGGCCCCGCACAGGAAGTTGATGCAACAGGGGGGGGGGGCAGGAAGCTGCCGCTGCGGCGGGGGGGGGGGGGAAGGGGGCGAGGGGGGGGGGGGGTGAGGAAGAGCGGCATCCTCATTCCCATCCTCATCCCCATGCAAGGGGCTTTGCTGCTGCAGCGCGGCCGGGCGGCCCGGCACCCCCTGCGCCCCGCCGGCCCTGCCATGTTACCCGCACAGACCCCGAGCGGCCGGGCAGGGCTCGCCCTCCTCCTCCTCCTCCTCTTCCCCCTCCTCCTCCTCCTCTCCGCCGGCCTCCGCCGCTGCGTTCCGCCTTCGTGCAACGGGCTTTGCTTATTTATTTATTAACTTACTACTCCAGTGACGGGCGATGCTGCCATTTGCTTTCGCGCAACCAGCGGGGATCAGCAGCACATCAGCTTTCCCTGCCTTTTACTTTTTATTTATTTATTTATTTCCCCTCCCAAAAGAACCAAAAAAAAAAAGTTTCATAGGCAGGTTCAAAGCAATGAAGTTGCATATCACAAATTCGAACGTTTCTGCGGTGCCCGCTGACATGAAAGGCAAATAAACGTGAATTCAACTCGCGAACAACAGGACCAGGGGTGTGAGGCTCCTCAGCCTTGCGTACGTTCCTGGGTGCGTGTGAGAAGGCAGCTGGGGGGCCATCGTGTGTGTCATCGTCGTCGTCGTCCCCCCCCCCCAGTTTCCAGCCCCGGCGCAATGGGTTGCCCAAAGCCGAGCAGCCAACCCACGCAGGACCAGTCCTTATCTGCAATAAACTAGCTTAAGTTTACAGGCATGGCATGCACCTCCTGCGCATCTCCGGCCCTTGAGAGTCTCCAGAGTGTCAGAAATACTGAAAACCTCGCCTTTCTATCAGAGCCACCATTGCTAAAGCAGTGGGACATGTTCTGGACGCTGTGGGATTTGCATGAGCTCTCACAGAAAGACGGCGTTTGATGCAATGCAAAACCGATTTTTTTTAATAGCCTCTCGCATCGCTTTATTTCTTCAAAATGTTCACAAGTTGGGAAGAAAAGTAAGTGTTTGCATTATCTCTGCAGATGCTTCAGGAAGCCACGATGAACTCATTATTATGTTGTGAAACTAAATCCATAAAGCAGTCATGATGAGTAACTCAGGGACTCGTCGTAATTGGGCAGTAATGCAGAGTTTTATCATCTGGAGGATTCTGGTGTGCTCAACGTGAGCGGGGATTTACAGCAAGGTTCCCTCTCAACTGTCAAAAAACTGGGCTACTGAACCATTGTTTATTTAATTACTGTTAATTTCCCACTTTTTTTCCATCAGTCGGTTGCCAAGTTCTGTGTGATTTAATTGTGAACTTTACAACATTTGGTGCCTTTCTTAAAGCTGTAGCTTCTGGACTCACACAATTATGCAAGAAACTTGGGTTTATATTTTTTTAATTAAGTTTCTAGCCTGTGGGTTTGTAGATATGAGCTTGAAGACACAAACCTTCAAGGCACAAAAAGGAAAAGGTATGAAGCAAATAGAGGCATCCAAAAGTGCCTTTTTTTTTTACTATATATAATGTCACATTATTTGGCTTTTTCTTTTTGAGGCAGTCCCTCGTATACCCTCCTCCCCTTTTTTTTTTCTCTTTTTCTCCCACCCCCTCCACCCCTCCACACACCCCCCACACCCCCCAAGCTGGATATGATTCTGAACAGCAGGGTTGATGGAGTGCTAAAAAAATAAAAACACAGAAAATACTGGGGTGCTTATCAAATCGTTCCTGATAGGTGCACATTTCATGGGTTAACAGATAAGGTCATGTGCATAGGACTACCAAAAATTCTAACAGCCATCACAGCAGGTTTTCTAACATGTCCAACTGTGACAAGAAGTGTTATGGTTAGTATAATAAAGGTACTACGCTATTTTTAATAAATGTATATTTGATTTTTAGACTTCTTTCTACTTCCCTTCTCTACAGCCATTCAATGCATCAAGTAGCACCGGGATCAGGTCGATTACTGTCAGATCTGCACGTTAGTTTACTGAGATTTCTCCTGGGGCTGGGGCACTGTCCCGCCCCCTCCCTCCTCTCAGCCCTCCAGTCTCAAGTCCATAACCAATTTTTAAACCCCTCCAAAAATCCCAGCCCCGGTACTCAGATATTTTTTTTTTCCCCTCTCCATGCATAAGTTTTACTACCAGCAGTTCAAGCTGCCGAGGCCAAGTGTTACAATGCAGATGACAGCCTGGATTTTAATTTTAGCTTCAGTTAGGGTTTGAAGCAAGAAGAGGGGCTCAGCTTACTCTGAAAACAATCAGACCAGAGTTGCTTTTGTCCTTCAGAGTTTTTGATAGAGGCACCAGAAAAAATAAATACCTAGTAAAGCCTGCTTATTTCACTGGTTTTTCATCTTTCTGGCTAACAAGCAAGTTAAAAGAAGCTAGAACGAGTGATTAAGCGTTATTAGAGATTTGGTGTGTTTATTCTGCTGAGGAGTCAATACACACAGTTTGACTAAAGTTTGTTTTAGAGATGAACTCTGGACAAAGTTCAAAGAAAAAAATAATCATTAGCTGTTACCGTAGATGTGCAAAGAAATGTTACATGGTTCGTCTTAGAACTCAGACAGTGATGGGTATCTCATGATTCTGGCTATATTCGTTCGGTGCACACTACCCACAGTGTTCTTCACCTGGGTCAAGCCGGGTAGAGTGGCTCAGACCGTTTTATACCCTGAACTCTGCAGTTTAAGCCACAGATCCTGATGATCACAGACCAGCTGAGAGTTTCTCCTTTAAAAATGGCGCACATATGCTACTCCTTTTCTCAGACTTGTGATGGTGAAAAGGAGTGGTCCCAACCTCCATGCTACTGAGCTTCACTTCCATGTCAGCAAAAAGGGCCTCCAGAGGTGTAAGTGTAGCATTTACCTTCCAGCAGCATTAGAAGTCATTTCATGTATGCAACTGGGAGCAACGGTACCATCAGAGGCACAGCTCAATGCTTGAATAAACTGGCTGGGTCCGTTTGTTGGCTTCATACAGAGATACCTAGCATGCTTTCCTTGCAGTGAAAGGAAATCCTGCTAGAAGCCTAGGGGGAAAAAAATTCCCTTCTTCACTTTCTGAGTCTTTGTGCATAAAGTTGCCCTCCGCACCTCTGCCTCCAAATCTGCTCCTTGTCAAAAGCCGTAGTTCCGTTTGTCCAGATTTTCCACTTTCTGCTTGATCGCATCACCCTGGATGCTCACCCACTCCCCTTTGCCAAGTTTGTTTCCTAAGAGCGCTTACAAGTACGAGGCAAATCCAAAGTCTTTCCAAAGTTAGTGGAAAACCCACAAAAATCATCCAGCTTCTAGTGAGAACTTGCAAGCAGCTGCTCGACGACGTTTCTGTTATTTTGTCAGTTTGGGTGAATTTCAGAGAAAGGAGCACAGTCGGTGTAAAGTATTAATGCAGGGGCATCTTAAGAGTAATCAGTTGTCATTACTGACAATTGCTGCACCAAGTGTTCAAAATAACAAGTTACATCATAACATGCTAGTTGTGCTGTAGCCATCTCACAGAGCCGTTTGCTGAGAAGGCTCGAAGCACAACCCGAGAAGAAGACATTAGTTAACATGCAGAAACAGTCTTGTAGCAACTCACGTTAAAAGGAATTAGCAGCAAGCGCAAAGACTCCTAAGCTACAGGTCACGGACGGAGGTGACAGCAGAGCAGCCACGCAGCACGCTTTCTCTTCCCCTGATTTTCAGCAACAAAACTACCTTAAAAACTAACCCAAGAGTCAGTAAGTTGCCTATTGCTGGTTTTCACCGTGCTTTTGGCAGGGATGCTAGGTGGCTGCAAATAAGAGGGGAGATAGCCTGTGCAGCCATGCTTAAAAGAGAAAGCCGTAAGACCATTTCAGGCAAGACATGCCCCAGCCTAAGAAAACAGTCGGGAACCTGCCTGTTTTTCTCATCGGTGTTTGAACACGGGGTTATCTCTCCAGCAGGATCCAGGCAGAGAGCTCCTTCTACAAGCAAATATTTTCCTCTTCCCAGGGTCAGAGAAGGATAGGGCATCACTCACTCCCAGATGATAAGGAAAATTAAGCAGACACTTTAGCCTACCAGTTGGGGCCGGAGCCTGAAAACATGAGACACTCGCCATTAAGGGCATCAGCCTAAGCACAAACTGCATTGCTTAACACAGCCACCTCCGACTTCGGCCACGGGTTATTGCCTTACACAGGAGCTGTTGCTTACAGCAGCCACTGCAACAGACCCTGCTTACCCCTGGCCCATCTGAAAGGACTTCTTGGCTTTGGCAGCTGTCGGTCGGTCCAGCTGGGAGCAGTGCAGCTGCAAATCTCAGCTCTTCTGATGCTCTGCCTGGGAGGCAACAGTTGACTGGGTGAGCTAAAAACAGTCATAGGAGCTCACTGCCTGGGATCTATATTCCAGGAAAGGTAATTCAGCCTTTGGGCTGCCCTGTTCCTTTTGCAAAATGCATGTTCTCCAGGCTGCCCCCCAGCAGCAGAGCCAGAGGACGCCTGTCAGTGCAGCACAGCATCATGTCTGTAGCAGGATTTCACCGGGGATGCGAGCTCTTCCCAGGTCAGCCTAGAAGGGATGACTCCGTCTTGCTTTCTCTTCCCCTGATCGCTTACTGGTTTGCTTACCAGCAATACTGGTTATGGTGTACAGAAAGAAGAGGGCTCTAGCTCAGAGGGGGTGGCCTGGCCTGTTGCATCAGAGAGCAGGGGGGGCCTGTGGGGACCCACCATCATCTTGTACCTGCCAGCAGCTCCCAGAGCTCTTCTTCCTTGGCTCCCTTCTTAGGGTTTCAGTCATCTTAAGGTTTCCGTATGTAAAGTCAGGAAGGCTGGCAGCTCTTTATCTGATCTGACCTCTAGCAAAATGCTGACTATTTCAAGCAGTAATTCTGTGTCACATCTGCAGTTTGGGGGGGTGGGGAGGGGGCACGGGGGGCAGAGTGTCTCTTACCCTTCACAAGCCATTGCTCTCTGCTTCTGGAGGTGCATCTGCTTTCAGAGAGGCTGGTGGTCTGGCCGCTTCCAGATTGAAGGAAGATCTGAGCATTGATACTGTCTCTGGGAATCGAGAGGAATGGGTTTCCTTGCCCTTTTTTTATCTTTTCTCTTTAAGTAGATGTGAGCAATCATAAAGGGGACATTGCTCATGGCTCTCAGGTGGCTGGCCAGGCTGACTAAGCACGCTTACGGATCCTGTACACTGTTTAGAATCACAATGAGCTAGAAATTGTGTGCCAAGATGCAAACGGTCCAGGGAACAGTTTCTCATTTTTAAGCCAGTGGTATGAAGTATCCGAGGAGCAATTGCAGCTCCATTATCAGGTAAAAGAAGCTCTTTTTGGCTCATCGCCCTTTTTGTTAAACAACATAACGTCCCCTAATTCAGGCTGATTTTTTGTAACGTTGGTCGCCCTGCTAGATTTTGCAGCTGGAGACTGTTGGACCACTAGTGATCAGGGATATCTAGTCTTCATCAAAATACCCTTTACCAGAATTGTCTCACTTTTATTTTTGAGGAGCTTGGAGGGGAGAAAGTTTAGTAGAATTAGAAAGCTGTGGATGTCAATGAAACCACTGAGCAAGTTTTCAAGGACCCACTGAAAGGAAATGACAGCTTTTGTAATGGAACGTTTTGGTGTGTCACTAACCTGATAAGTAAATACAAGTGCAGAGTGCTACACCAAGGGCACAAGCCACAGACCATGACAACTCACTGCCAGGTTGTAATGCAGGCATACAGACATCTCAACAGGTAGACCTTCCGCCACATGCACAGAAATTGGACATTGTGGCAAACAGTGTCCACAAAAGAAGTCCATTCCTGTAAGCGACATAACAGCGGTAAACAGGACGTCACGTCTTTTTAGTTCTCTCGGGTGTTAGTGGTCATTCTAGCACCTCGCAGGAGAGATGTGATGAAGCAGAGCCTGGCCCGAGGAACGTACAATGTAAAAGATCACTACAGGGGAGAGGCAGGGAACCCAGGTGCCTTAGGAAAACTAGGTAATAATGATAATTTCAGGATGTTAAGTACTTCAAGTATAAATACTGATTGTGGTTTTCGAAAATATTTGCATAAATTTGGTCCCCAAGTCCTTCCCTATCGCTAGATACATAAAGAGCCTGGGGTTTGAGTGGATGGAGCACCTAGAAAGCAATTCAGTTCCCTTTAAGTATTTAACTAGGTGTATATCTGAGCTGCCAGTTTGGGACTATCAGCTGAGCAGCATCTTCTCGTATAGAATGATGCAGCAAGAAGAGTATTGGTGTTTAGGAGCCATGCAGAAGTAGTAAGCTTTTGGGAAGTATCAGACTACTGGGTTCCTGTGTATTTATTATGTGTTGTTCTGACTTCACTGTGCCGCAGAGTAGCCCAGCATAGGCACGGGGATAGGGGAGGGCAGAGGAGCTCTGAAACAGCTGTTTTGAAGGAGGGATGGGGAAGGGGGATCCAGGAGCGGAGCTGTGCCTGGCTATGTGTGTGAGAATGAAAGAGTTAACAATGACTCAGTAGACAGAGAGGTCAGTGCCAGTGCAGGGATTCAGAGTGGGTTTTCACGGCCTAACAATAAATAGTGTTAGTCAACTCTAGATTATCTGGGATTAAGTGTATCTAGGGTGCAGATGCCCCCCGAGGTGAGTATGCTGAACTAGTGTGGGCTCATGGGAGCGCTGCCATGCTCACGCAGCACTGTGCCACACAGCATCGCATCTTCTGGGGAGCTGTGACCTCCTGCCCTCCACAGTCCCCAGAGTCACCAATCCTTCCTGACGGCGTGGCACCCTCTTCTCTGAGCTTCCTGGGCAGGTCTGGCTATTTCTGGGCTTCTGCTTTGGCTGCATTATCTCACCTTGCCGCTTTCTCAGGTAATCCGGAGGTGAATTGGCTGTGTTCTCAACAGCCTGGGAAGGGGCAAAGTAAACATCAAAAAAGAGTCAGTACTGATGGACATGGAAGGTGCCTGCACAGCGAGATGATGCCCTTTTTACTCAGTCATGTCTTCCAATACAGCTACGGCATCGTAAATTCAGAGGCACGTGTACGTACAGAGAGGTCTACACAGATATTTTATTTATAATTGATTTTAATATCTTCCACTCAAGTCTTCTGTTGTTTGAGTGATAGGCAAGTTGCAAAATATATCACTCAAGAGTTAGGGAGTTCAGCAATTAAGCCTGTTTGTGCATTCTTTGTGTTCAAAATTGATTAATAACAGTAACATACACCAACATTACGCTTTTCAGCTAAAAGACAGTTAGATAATGCCAATATATTCACAAATCTCATTGGTATCGCTTCCCTATGGGAGTAGTACGCATAAGCACAAACATATTTTTCTCTCACTAGGAGGGACAGAATGAAAAGGCTGTTTCTTTCAAAACTCTATTAGGCCATCAAGTGGAAACATGACATAATTTGATTAATTTTTCTCACAGTGGACTTGGAAACACCATAGTGAATTTGAGTAAAAACCTACGATAGCCTGAAAACATTGCAAAGTTGCAGGTCACCTTAGTCTCACTGGCAATATCAGTGGGGCTCCTGAAAGCATCAGCTTTGTGCTTGCCGTCAGCCAGATAGTTAAAGAAGGACTTGGAAGTTAATCTATATAAAGTCTATACAATTCCACGGGAGCTTGTATTTTGCCCATTTACAAAGCCATTGCATGCCCAACCCATCAGAGCAAGCTGAATGATGTTGTGTCAAAAAAGTTGTGGTAGAACTAGAAAGGCAGCAGAAGGGATAGGGAATAAAAAAACCCATGGGAACTAGGACTTTTCAGCTGAAATAAGAGAAAACTGAGAGGGAACATGAAGAGGGCTGCTAGATGGAGAGCGGCAGGGAGGAGGAGAATAGCGAGCTCACGCTCACTGTTCCTCAAGATGCAATAGTGAGTGGCACCGAGTGAAATGATTAGACAACGTTTAAAACAAACAAAAAGCCAATACTTTTTCGCTCAATGCATAATTACATTTGGAACTCATTGCTGCAAGATTTCATGGAGCCTGAAAGTATAAACAGGTTCAGAAAGGCATGAAACAAGTCCACTGAAGGGTGCAACATCTGACTCAGCAAGCCTTTTTACCACTGAATGCCAGAGGCTACCAGCAAGAAAATCCTTCTGGTTGGACCCCATTTCTTACAGTCCTCCTTTAGTACCCGAGTTGGGACATTATCTGAGAAAGACACATCTTTGGTCTCCTTCAGTATTGTCACTTTTATGAGTTCAGGAATAAAGGAAGTAGAAATATTCTGGTGGAGAAGGAAAAAAAATCAGTGCAAGAGGCTTCTTCTCAATTCACATGTGCCAATGGTATAGACTTTGCTCTTTATTTGAATAGAGTGAAACTTCTTGTACCGTAGGTTGGGGCTTTTTTTTCTTCTGAGAATGAAAACAGGCCTTGCATTGTCATTCATATCACATTTATTGGAATGAGAGGCAGTTTATCTTTTAATAAAAACACACTGTTCAAACGGGAATCACATAAGGGGGCTGCTCGATGGCTGTGGAGGAAATGGGCTACACATTCCTACTAAACCAAAACAGCATCCTTGCTCTCTGCCACTTGAAATACTGTTCACAGGCAGCTGGTGCAGGCAGGAGCTGGCTGGGAGACAGCCTGGAGGGATGCTGGTGGAGCCCAGTGCCCAGTGTGGCTCTGCCGGGCCCCTGTGGTGGATTTGCTGCTGCCCACCAGCACGCTGCCATCCCAGTCAGCCTCTTCTCTGGACAGATGGAGAGCAGTGTCCATCCACCCCGCAGCTTCCAGTAGGGGCCACTGCTACACAGAGGAGGAGGAGGAAGAAGAAGAAGAAGAAGGAGAAGGAGAAGGAGAATTAAGAAGAGGAGAGGGAAGAGTTCAGAAAGCATCACAGTCTTAGAATCATAGAATTATTGAATCGTTGAGGTTGGAAAAGACCTTTAAAATCATCAAGCCCAGCCATTACCCCAGCACTGCCAAGCCCACCCCTAAACTGTGTCCCTAAGCACCGCATCTGCGTATTTGTTAAACACTTCTTGAGGTTTTATTTCCAGGCATGAGGACATCTGTTTGTAAACGGCTTGGCAAATGTGTATGAAGTTTTACTGTTTCTGCTGAGCTGCACTAGAGGAAAGGGATCACCACTAGGAACTGCAGGGGCTGCTTCATTTCCACCTCAGGTGTTCCTTGCAGGGATGGAAAAGTCACCCCTCTTCCCAAACCCTTCTCCCTGCACCATGTGAACTTAGAGGAGCAAGTGGATCCCTTGTTCCTGAGGGGACATCTGAGGCTGGGGAGGTGAAATGTCCCATGCGACAGCACTTCAGAGAGGAAGCTATGCATATTATAACAATAATCAAGTTCTCTTTACAAATATCTATATGCAGATTGCAGCTTCCAGTTTGGACCTAAAGAAAGGCTTGTGTGCCTAAAAGCTGGTTAGTGTTTTCTGGAGGTAGTGATTGATCTCATAATAATCTTACCTTCAAGACTGCCCTTCTTTATCCTTAGACCATGGTAACGACAGCACTACTAAATATAATACTGAGACTTGTAAGATGTATTTTTAACTCCCTAGTTTCACGTGAACCATGTCTTCCCTCTCTTGCATGGGATGCTTGCTGCTTTCTAGGGCTCCAGTACAAGCAAAACTGAATTTACAGGGCCAGTGAGTAATTATATCAATGGCTGTTTCTGGGGAATTCACTCAAAAGTTTAAAATTATTTAGGGAATCCCTCCTGGCAAAGATAAGAAGACTGTATGAGGAATATTAACCTTGATGGATAAAATGAGAGACCTCAGACTCTGCCTACCCTCATGGAGAAGAAATGCCACCTCTACAGATTTAGGGAAAAATTAAAGGAAAATGTCAAAATACATAAAGGTACTAAAAGACCATTTCCAGCTTGCCACGCCCCTCAGCAATTCTGCTTTCATCCAGAACTGAAAAAAATTAATTGTTTCCCAGAAACAAATGTTTCTCAGCTATTTGTAAAGAGCTAAGGGATAGGAAGGTACACCCCTTCTACAGTGGAGTCCTCAGAGGGGATCGAATAGCTTGTGTTTATTTATCTTCACTAGCATAACCGGCTGTCAGTGGATTATCTCCTTCTGGCATCGAGATGGCTCTTTTTCACCATCAGGCAGCTGCAGAAGCAGCAGAGATTTTTTTTGCTGATTTTTGGCTTCCTACCTCAATGTCTCTCTTCCTTTGGTTGCTGGTGTGAACTGCTTGGTGGGGAATCTGCCTCTGAGGCCAGCCTGTCCTGCTTCCCTTGCTATGCATCTGAAAAGTTCAGAGGCTTCTTCTTTGTTTCAGTGTTGAGGCTAAAATGGTGTGATTAGATAGATAAACAATAGTGTCATTTTGCATCCTCTGGCTCGAGATGCAGCTGCCCCCTTGATGTGCTTTGAAATGATACAGGCACAGGAGCTTGTGCTGGGAAGCAGGGGGATTCTCCACTGCAAGGTGGGATTGTCCCAGCTGTACAACACTTGTCACGACACAGCAGCACCAACACCTGATTCAGATGAGAATCACGGGTTTGGGGCACTGTGCAAGCAGTTAAGGAAAAAACTATTTCCACCCCTGAAAACATAATATACAGCATTGGCGCTAACACGCTCCAGCCCTTATCTCAGTCTGAAACTGCATGCGGTGAGAAAAGGTGCCCTTTGCCGTTCCCTGCCTTGCTGCTAGTGGCAACCCTAACCCTAACCCTGAGCTGAACATCTGCAGAGGAGAGACACTCGTGCCGGAACACAGCGTGCCACCTTAGGATGGCTCAGATGTGGGCCTTATCTCCCCCTGGAAGCAGAACCCGAATACAGTAATGAGGATCCCCTACAACTGCTGGCTGCTGCGTTCCCCCCGCCACAGCGCAGTGCGTGCGGGGAAGCTCCTTTCTGTTGGCCTCAGCGGGGGCATCTCGGGTTGTGTCACTCTGAGGAGGCTCCAGGTGGGGAGGAGTGAGGAAGGTCCCTGTGACACTTTCGTCTGTGGGGGTCGGGGATATCTCAACAGTGTGTGGGCTGGGGCAGGGGGGTGCCTGGGGGTTACACCTGCATCTGGAGTGGTCCAGGGTGCTCCCATGTGATGGGACTCAGAAGAGAGTAATTTGGGGGCTGCCTCCTCAGCATTTTAAGGTGAGGACTGGTCGCCTCAATTACAAGGGGACTGAGCTGCTTGGTTTGAGACCAGCAGAGTTTCCTCAGTCCCAGGGATATGATGATGGCAATGATGCGTCAAGAAAGAGACCCCAGACTGCCACAGTTCAGAAGCATCCCTTAAGCCTCCATTTGGGGTGATGTGGGACATCTCAGTTTGGCACTGACACCTTGGATTCACACCGTGCATTGATTCTGAGGGGACACTCCGCATTTGGGCAGGTCTCTGGACCTCAGTCCATTTGCCTTGATAGATGAATATTGAGGGTCAGGATGCAACCATCTGGATGGGGAGCTAGCTCGAGGCACACCAGTTTTTTGAGTGCAGGACTGCGGGATACAGAGGGGACCAGAGAACCTCAGTTCATGGAGGTGAGGTTGCCCAAGAGCACCTCCATGGTGGTGCCAGGATACTTGAGTATGGTGGGTGTCAGAAGAGCAGAGCCTGGAGGTCTCTGGGTGTTTGGATTTGGGAGGGTACCAGGCAGCTCAGCTGGAAGGCACACATGGTGCTGAGCAGCATCTCCACTGCGTCACTGGCTTCTTAATTTGGGAGGATACCATTGTGCCTTCATCTCCTGTGAAACCCCTGCTCCACACAGTACTTCTGGCAACCTTTATGCAGTTGATGGGAGGAGTGTAGGAAAATATCCAAGTCCAAATTTATACAGGCTTCCCATGTCCACGCTTAGACCTAGTGGCAGGGTCTGGTGGGAAACACCGGGCTGAGCAGCACTCTTGGGTATGGCAAGCACCTCCGTGTTCAAAACCAAGAGGGTGGTCGCTGTGCATTATGCATTAGTCCCCCTGCTGCAGTCCAAGGTGGGGGCTTGCACCGCAAGCTATGGTGAGGTTCAGAAAGTGTCCTGGTGAGGCTCAGGTTTCCTGGTGAGGTTCAGAAAGTTTCCTGGTGAGGATCAGAAGGTTTCCTGATGAGGTTCAGAAAGTCGCCTGGTGAGGCTCAGAAAGTTTCATGGTGAGGCACTGCCATTCCTGCCTGGCTCCTGGTCTTCCAGCTTTACCGTTGTCCCAGTTCAAAAGCATGGCAGGGACCCCAGGGTGGGGGAAGGCTCGCTAGCCATAACA
This sequence comes from Falco biarmicus, assembly GCF_023638135.1. Lineage (NCBI taxonomy): Eukaryota > Metazoa > Chordata > Aves > Falconiformes > Falconidae > Falco > Falco biarmicus. The sequence goes on from NC_079294.1 coordinate 2,668,171, forward strand.
GGGTAAAAAGAGAAAAAGGAACCTGAACTTTTCCTAATTCAGATCAAATATTTGGATCAGAACAGAAGGTCAAAAGAGATTAGGCCTGTTTGAATATGAAGCAGAGGGGACCAAAGACCATAAGGTCAGGTGTTGAAAGTGAGTAGAGAATAGATGTGTGATGGGCCCGCACATGGTGGAGGGGCATAGTCCTTTCTACTGGTGTTCAGAGAGGAACTGTAATGTTTTAGATATTTCCCTTTGATGAGAAGGAACGAAATACTGAAGGCACCCAGGGAAGCTGCATGAGCTTATCAGGGAGAGTACATAGTCCCAGTGACACGTGCGGGGCACATGCATTGGCAGGGGCAGGTAGGAGGTGGCTTCTAGAGGTGGGCACCTGGAGAGGGAGAGGGAGAGAGATGAAGAGGAGGCATAGGCAGCAAAAGTACCTCCAGAGGGCATCAGAGTTGGGTGGGTGAGGAAAATGAGGAAAATACAATCTGAAACCGAGTTGTTTGAGAACAGCGGGCAGAAAGTAAAATCGGGCTGAAAAACGTGAAAGGGAAAGATGAAAGAAAAACAACATAACCAGGGAGAAAGTGAGAACAAAGAGAGAGAACCAGACTCTGAAATCCACCCGAAAAGTGAGTTCCTCACTCCCTATCCCTCACTGCGGTGAATATTTGGAGGATTTGACTTGCTGCCTGGGACAAATTATGTTAAGTAATGGGGAGGATAATGGGGTTTACACATGGAGGGATCTTCTTGCCTCCCTGCTGCTGTTTCAGTAACAAGTGTTTGGCTTTACATGATGACCTTTGTATAAGGAAGGGCTCTACAGTAGGTCAAGGATTTTACTCTGAAGTAAGGGCAGTAAGGGCTGGGACTAGGAAAAGTGACTGAGTGTGCTTGAAAACATTTACATGCTTAAGAAAGTGTGTGTTCATATTGTTGTAATATTTTTATAAAGATTCAGTTTAGAGCTGTTGTAGGGAGGAATTCTGAAATACTCCACAGCTTTTCTCCTTTCCTCCCATATTTCTGTCTTCCCCCAAGATTCAAACAGTCTTCACCTTTTTCCATGCTATGTTTTAGGATTACTGTTGTCTTTTTTTTTTTCTAGCTCCTTTTATTTCTCATAGACTCACCTATTTTAGGATTTGAATTTCTTTTTTCTTTCATTCCTTCTCTTCCGGCTTTCTTTCCCTTCCAGCCCTAAGTGCTTTCCTCATTGCAAGTGTAATTCTACCTTTAATTACTCCTCTCCATGAAATCTCCCTTCTCTCCTGCCTCCTAATGCACATTCTCTTTCACATCCTCCTACTTCCCCTTCCTCTCCCCTAGCTTCCCATCTCTTTCCCTCCATCCTTCCTTGACACTTTTCTTTCCTCTCCTTGTTCCTGCCTGGATGAGTGTCCCTTCCTGCCTTCCTCTCCCTCCACCCTCTTCCTTGCTCGCTTGCAACTCCCCTGCCCCCCAGCTTTCCCTTCCTGCGATGCCCCACTCCAGCCTGAATGTCTCCGTCTCTCCTCCTTGTGGAAGACAGGCTTGGGATAGCCTGTGAGAGAGACAAGCCTGAAAAGAAGGATTTACAATGAGAACTTGACAAGAATGTGGAAAGCTGAAAAGGAAGCAAAGTGTGTAGGAAGAAAGAAAAGGAAGGGAAATGAGGGAAATGAGACCAGGGAGACAAAACTAGAGAGAAGAAATAAAAGTCACAAAAACACTCAGATGGGGGGGGGGGGGGGGGGGGGGCGGGACCAAACAGCTGGAAAACGCAGTAGAAAAGATAAGGGTGTTCCTAGTTATCTGGCGCTGTGGCAATGAGTCAGAATCACCGAGTTTCCGATCTCCTATTCAAATGTAAACAAATATTTCTTCATCTTTCTTGCAGTGGTGCCCAAGGGGTGCCAATCAACCCACAGCACAGCGGGGTTATTTGCACAGAGAGACCTCACAACCCTGGCAGCACTTTTGCTGTAAGGCAAAGGCGAAGAGTAGTAGGAGGGTACAGCACACCTGCAAAGTTGTCAGGCAGGGGGGTTAATAACTGGTTGGGGGTTTTGTTTTTGTTTTCTTTCACCAAACCTGGAACACATGAAGATGCGTGCCCACAGATGAGCCAGGATGATGCCCCTGGCAGGAGAGCCTGCCTTTCACCAGCTCTGGTACTCCTCTTTGGCCTGAGAGATGTCCAGCAGCCAGATATTCCGCTCCTCTGCCCTTTGCTTCCCATAACTGAACCCTGCATGCTCCCGATAACTCTCACCTTGTATATTTGGTAAAAGCCTAACCTCAGTGTTTAGGTACGTGAACTAGAAAGAAGTGCAAGACTGACCCTCATTAATGATTATCATATTCTCGGACTGTGAAGTCTGTATGATCTACCCATTTTGCTCTTCTCTTCGGACTCACAACCACATGAAAATAAATAGTTATGATAAAAATTGATTACCTTTTCTAGGTACGTTTTGCCTATATCTGGCCATATGTCAGTGTGAGACTGCCTCGCCCTTTACTTTGTATTTGTCAGGAGAAGCTAAGTAAAGGTTGTATTAACTGCTATTTGCCCTGGTCCTGTAGTATGCAGCCAGGGTGAAATTCAAAGACAATTTAGAATGCTATCACCAGTCCTACTGATGGTATTTTGCACTCCTTTTATTTAGTACAAAGCAAATTGTACCTCAGGTGCTTAATTTTCTTCTAAAAAAATTAAGACATTAAACATATTTGCTTTTCAGCTTGCGAACACTCCATCCCTCTGATGCAGTGGTTCTGACTTCCTGGGGACTGCCAGTCTAGAAATGTTTGTGCAGAGCTGCTCACTGTACAAATACACCTTTAGGATCCACTCGTAGCGAGTACTCCCCATTTAAATCCACATAAGTTGGTCATGAAGCAGAAGGGTCACTGAATACACTCTGGTCTGTACAATTGCAATCAATTTCTGAAGAGCAGAAAGTTTCCTTAGGCAGCAAAAATATGTTAGCTCCATCAGCAAGACAGCACAGATTGAGGCTGTTGGCACTTAATAATATGTAAATTGTCAGGAATCCCAAGTCACCCATTGACACCAGCTCTGCCGAAGGCGATGACTGTGCCCCGTCTCTCTCAAATCTGCCCCGTCTCTCTCAAATCCGCCACAAGTCTTGCCCAACCCTTGTTGGCTATTTCTGGCATGACCTAGTGAAGCCCTTAAAGAGGCTTCAGTACTGGAAGGGATCACACCTTTTGTAACGCTGTATGTGAAGCGTGCAGCAGAGAGCAGGAAAACAAGCCGCAAGACAAGCGATCTATGCTCAGATCTCTTTTTCAGTGGCTTGCTGGTGGTGTGCTAGCCAAATCACTGGATTTCTCTGCCTACTCTTCCTTATGCAAACAAGGGGAAGTGATACTTAGTCATTATTATAACATCTAGGGATGCAAATTACTGTGTCAATGATTACTGTTTGTTCTCAAAATACATTCCATTTCCCTTTATCCCATTTACAACACCGGATTAGTCACTTTCAATATTACAGAATCATAACCATTCATTCCTTCAGATGGAGTACTAGTTTCCCTAAAAAGAAAAGCAGCTCTGAGAGGTGGGCCACTATTTCACACAAGGGTCTGCGGGATCAAGTTGCTTAGATACTGGGGTGAGGGAGGATATTAAGTACAGAGGTGACCAACAAATAGCACTAAGAAGTGCATAATATATTGAGGATATAGCAAACGCTTGTCTAATGTAACATCTGATGGCTAATGAGGATTTGTAACTCATCTGTAAGAACAGCTTTACTTTCTTGCAATGATACTGATTGCATCAGGAATTTCATAGTAGTGCAGAACAGTACATAAATTAAAATCATTAGACTGATGGGATACACAACTATTAGCACGCATCACTGTGCTTCCTTGAATGTGGATTTTACAAAGCAGGAAGTATCTTCAATAACCTACCTACATCTTTGTGGTTTTACAAAGGAGTTTTTCACGACTGCATGTGTATTAGTGCCAACTTCTCCCTCACTGAATTTGGAATTACAAAAAAATCCCTGATCTCTAACTATATATTGTCCTAGTGAGGGAGGAAAATGTTTTATTGAAGTTTGCTGGAATTTTGAATGAGCTTTAATCACTGAGATACTGGAGACAATTACTCAGGCTATGGCTACACACAAAATTGTGGTGATTGAACTGAAGATTGGAAACTGATAAAGCAGTTCAAGCCTGTACAAAAATACCTTTCTCAGCTCAGGTCAGTGTGGGCTTTATACACCTTTCCTGGCAGGTAAGCAGGAAGTAGCAGTTGTCATACATCTTGATTCTTACAAGGATTTGACACCATTCCAGATGACATTCTCCTAAGCAAACAAAGAAAATATAGTTTAGATGAAATCCTAAAAAAGTAGGTGCGTGACTGGTTAAAAAAATAGCTTTAAAAACCAGTTAACAATTGTTCTCTGTCAGACTTAGAGGAATTTTTGAACAGGGTCCTTCCAACATCTGCGTGGAATCCATTTTATGCAGTATTTTCATTAACAACCTGTGATGAGGGAATAAAGAGTACTCATAAAATCTGCAGACATCATCTAGCTGGGAGAGGATGCAAACAGTTTGGTGGATGGACTGAGAATTCAAAATGATCTTGCTAAATTGGAGAAAATCAAGAACTCAGTAAAGAAAAGTGCAAAGTGCTACATTTAAGAGGAGGAAATCAAAAGCACAAAGAGAAAATGGGGAATAAGTGGCCAGGCGGCAGTACTGCAGAAAGGCAGCTGGGGGTGTGAGCCATGAACTGAACAGGAGTCAACAGTATGGTGCTGTTCCAGAAAAAAGGCAGAACTGCTGTGGGGAGCTGGGTGCACAACACAGCAAGTGACCGGTTTGCTCTGCCTGGCACGGGGAAGGCCAGACACCAACTGAAGGTTTCACAGCGGAGCTGCAAACCTAAGAAGAGGCTTTGAGAGCACGTCCTGTGAAGAAAGGTTAAGACGGTTTGTTTAAGAAGGGCAAGACTAGAGAATGATGTGGTAACCGTTGGCTTGTGGAGATGAAATGTTCTCACTGACTGCTGGGAGTGGGACAAGAAGAGGTTTCTGCTTCAAAACAGAAACCCTGGGAAGATGCCCTGGTATTTAGGCATAAGGGAACGAAGTTGTGGAGCTACTAAGGTGGCTGTGCACAGTGTTCTTCATGTTGGGACCAACTTCTTCTGGGGATTCTGTAGGTATGGTCAGGCCTGCCAGTGGGCAGCAAATGTAGGATGCCAACGGAGACAAGCTCAAGGCACCTGCTCAGGGTGGCCGCAACTGAACTGTGCCACCCCAGATATGAAGACAAAATGACTTATTTTGCTGTAAAGCCCTCAGATACCAACATTTAATTTGACAGTGAAAGCAGAGCAGCTTCCTCCTACCTGCCAAATTACAGAGAAACCCTGTGGCAGCTGATGGAAAAAGGCCATGAATTATGTTCCCGGCCTCTCCTGTTGAGCTGTTTCTGAACATCTTGGTGAGGAGATCCCGGGAGGCTTCCCAGAGGCAATATAAAGTGCCTAAGCCCTTGTCAGTGCAGGCAGTCTCTGCTTGTCTGCTTATATCCATGTGGACATTTTGCGTTTCAGTCGCTGCTAGTCTCTGTTGTGATTTAACTGGGGAAAAAAATTGACAATATTTTCCTCCGCGTTTTCAATTCTCCCTAGAGCTGGCTGCACTTTCTTTAAATACCAGAGCTTTGAATTTCATTGAGGAAACAAACCAACCAAAACCGCAGAACAATTCTGGAACCCAGTGAGTTTTTCACCCCGTTTCTTGACCTGGAGAAGGAAACATAGCCAATGGTGAGTGGCAAATACAGGTTTGCTAACCTCCACTGGCCAAATCTGGTGACTAATGTCTCCTTTCTTTTGGATGACATGGGATTAACAGATGTATATTGGTCTTGAAACTAGAACATAGGGTTCTAGTAAAAGTTGGGAAGTTGGGAAGCTCTGTGGAGATCCATCGTTACTTAGGAAGCTGTGTCCTCTGCAATTGACTGTAACTGGTAGGATGCAACAAAACTGAACTCCTTGCTGTGGAGTGGGGGGAGAAGACCAAATAGCTCTGTGGAGGAGCGTGTGGCTTAGCAGGCAGAGGGCTGGATGGGCAGGTAGCGGGAGCTGGGACTCACTGGACTTGCTGCATGACACTGGGGAAACCATTTCACCTGTCCCCGTGTCACAACAGCTCCAACTGTAAAATGAGATAACGAGCCTGGCTTTTCCTTATAAATAACTTTCCTTATGAATGACTTCCCTTATAAATAACTTGCCTTATAAGTAGCTTACACGGCAAATACTACATAGGACATAACAGGCTCTGTGGCATTTTTTTGTAATACACACATTTCCGAACACAAATAGCTCAGTAAAACAGTTACAGATGCTATGCTTCTTAAGGGAAACATGTGCTTTCAAAATGTGTTGTTAGTATAAAAAAACAATTCATTGGACTGATTTAAATGTATTAGCAAGCATCTAACCTGCAGTAATTTAATTGCAAAAATTTAATTGCAAAATTAAAACAATTAGCAAAGCAGCCCTCAGTGTTCATAATTCATCCATTTTATGCAGAAATTCATAGCATCTGAAGCACCCTACAAAAGAAACAAAATAAATACTAATGGAAGATGGGGCTTTTTTTGCAAACTTTTTGGGTTAGAGTTAAAACAAGTAACTTTACCCATTAGTCACAGAGTGGCTGCTTACTCAGGCTGGAAGCCAGTCCATGCCAGCACTCACTGGATGAAATCCACGTGCCACAGCCCAGCATAACGAGACATCTCCCATGTGACAGCGACTAAGGGGGCAAAGAGGTGTCTTGTGATCCCAATTCATGGGCACAAGATCTTCCAACAGTTAAGCAGATAAATAAGCTGCAACCACGGGCTGAGCTGGTTCACCTGGGGAAACTGCTTCACATAAAAGACCCTGTCTACTCTTCCTGAAATGTTCTTGCAAATAAGCAGCTTCTTATATGGTGAAGCTTCTCCTCTACTTGCAGGTGGAAGTTTATACACTGGCTAGTGCTTGTTGGTGGCCCCAACATGCTGCCATTTGTTGGAGAAGATAAAAAACTTCGGTCCGTTTTATTCTCTGCCCATGGCCAGACAACGGTGATTAGTTGGGGAACATTTGAATTGGCATTGGCGCCTCAGCGGTTCTTTGCAGGATGGATGCTTTGGGTTTCTTCTTGACTTTGGCTGGGGCTTCAGAAGCCAAGTTCACATCGGGAACAGTGGGCCTGGGGCTTTCCTCCCCTATCCTTCCAGGAACCGCTCTTCACTTCTGAGAATTATCGAGTGCTGAGATTGCTGGCTGAGGTGGTTTTTGGTGGAGCAGGCAGAGCAGATGAATTTGACCTGGTTAGCAGGAACACACTAATCTCATCAAATATTTCTAAGTATCCAGTGGGTTTATTTCAGTTCGAGTCAAAAAAACTTCACTTCCACAAGGTAAAAATGTCTCATTTAAATTATCTTAAGAAGGCAACTGTGAAGTTCAGTTCTCCAGCCTTGTCAAAACAAGGGTCTTCAACCAGACTGTTGCTGGGCTCCTGGCACCACCCTAGCAATGGGAGTATTTCTCCGTACAGGAAATTGTTTGTGAAACTCGGCTCAGCCCTTTCACAACACCCTCTTCGCACTTTCCAGGAGCCATTTAACACTTAGCACGGTAAGCGATATGTGGCCAAGGAGAAGGGAACAGAAGAAGGATTTATTAGGGCTGACTGCTGTTTGAGGGAATTTGCTTATTAAAGCAGATGGTAATATCAGAAACAGTAATCAGGTGTTGTGGTAGGCAGAAAAAAAACCTTCCAGTGCTAAATTTCTCCAGACTCTGATTCGGCTCCTTGTTAACCAAATCAAAATCTGCAGTCACTAGAAGCTCAGTGGAATCTACATCTTTATTTAGTATATAACTTGTTTGAACTTAGTTGCCCGCAGTTGAAGAACTGGCCAGTTGTCCAGATATTTCCCCTTTTAAATAAGCACGTGCTATATGTGCGAGAGAAAGTGACTGCTGAAGATCTGTTAAAAGGGGTAGCATGTTTGGTGAACTGCTCCAGGACAAGCTGCTCCTGAGCAGCTTCCTGGCTCGCTCTTTCACATCATCAGCTCACATGCCCGTGATTTAGACTTCAGACTGAAGTCTTCTGTGTCTGATACCCAGCTTGCTGTACCTCACTGCCATCTCTGTTGTGCCTTGTGGCTGGGAAAGCTCTGCCCATGCCCTCTGTGAAGCAGACAGCTCAGCCCTGACATGCTTTTTATAATCTTTTGTATTTCTGTCCTTTTGGTCCACAGACAATTTGCTTTTATAGTTTCCTACCGAATACAATACACAAACTTAGCATGCTCGCTTCACTGGCACATTTTGAACCCCTTTTTCTAGCAGACCTTCCCTAAGTTACCATCCCTTTATAGATTTTCCACTGATTTCCACTCATGTTTCTGTGGATGTTCCTTCCTCTGCATGACCTGGAGACAGCTTGGCAGCCCGAGGCAGCCTAAGGAGCTGCTTCTATGCAGAAACTGCAGGTCCTAGAGTGTGCTGAGCCAACATCAAAGATAAAGCATTAAAGATACTGACACAGCAATGGCACTGGCAATCAGCTCTTGCACGTGTGAAGAATCTGTAAGGATGTCCTTATGCATCTCCTTCTTCTATCCGATTAAGGTGATCTGCTACCATTTACATCAATTTGCCAAATATATATATATATTTGCCAGTTTGGTCTGCTGTTAGCAAGGACATTAATGTCTGTGAAAGTTTCCATGTTCTCATAATTATCTACTACCTGTTATAAGTTTGATCACTTCTTGAGTACAGAGTTTTTTGCTTTAGCCAAGTGCTATGAACCCCTTTATAATTCCTAGTTTTTACAAGGGCAGGGAGCTAACCCGGGTTAACCCTGCACTTCTTTGTTTCCTAGCTTTGTTTGGATTTTGTTTCAAATATTCAGTGGTTTTGCAAAAGGTAGGTGTTTCATGGAATTCAGAACATGAGTGAGAAGGCTGCAAAAGTGGAAAGAATTAATTCCTTGCTTATCCCATCCCTTTGCACTGCAACCCCAGGCTCCTGCAGGGAACAGATGACATGACACCATCAGCATACTGGCACACAGTGAGCATGAGCACTTCTCACTGCACAGCCACCTTGCTGCCAGGGTGGTGGGGACAGACTGGGGCCAGCTGCCAGCTAGCAACTCCTACCAGTATAGCCACAGCCACTGGGGGTTCAGTGCCCGGGTCTTTCCCCAGCCTCTCAGAGTTTGTAGTTGGCATGAAATGTCACGCTGCTCACAACATACCGGTCAGTAGCCAAGCTGTCAGTGAAAACCAGCTCTACCATATGAACTGCTGTGACATCTGAGTTAGAGTCAGCTTTATTCAGTAGGGAACAGCCAGCTTGGATGGCTAATTGCCATCCACGGTTCTCTCTTCCTTCAAGATCTTCCTCCAGATTTACATCTTGGACCTGTCTTGGCATCTGGATGAGGCTGGTGCTCACGTACCAGTGCAGTGAGACGAAGACAAGTAGGATCTATGCAAAGCCCCTCACTACAAGAGGCAGCTTTAGCATCACCTCTGCCCTCCATCCCCCAAGGAAAACTCCCCTCTTGGACGGCTTAGTAAAACCAGAAAATGTTATGCTGGCGACGCAGTCGGTCCCTAGGCCTGGACAAGCATTCCAGGCCTCCTCTACCACGGCGCTGCTCTGAGGGGCAGGGATGGGAGGGCCGGGGTGGGGGGGCCGGGGCAGCACTCCCCGCTGGGGGGGGAGCGATCCCCGCTGGGGGGGCAGCGATCCCCGCTGGGGGGGCAGCACTCCCCGCTGGGCGGGGAGCGATCCCCGCTGGGGGGGCAGCGATCCCCGCTGGGGGGGCCCAGGCGGGCCCGGGCCTGCGGCGGGGTTAATGCCCAGGCGCCGAGCTGAACGCCTCGGGCGCTCAGGAGAAAAACCGCTCATCCCGGCCTTAATGCAGGCGGCGCACCCTTACAGGACCGATCCCCTCATAAAAAAAAACCAACTATATATTTGTAAAAATAAGATGGTACCCGAGCCCCTCTCGCCCCGAGGCGCGGCCGCGCAGGGCGGCAGGCCCCAGCTGATGGCGGCGGCCGCGGCTCCGCCCTCTTCCGCCTTGGCCGCGGCGGCGGCGCCCCCTGGCGGCTGCGCGGGGTGCGGGCGGCCCCCGCCTCGGGGTGGTCATCGCCCTCCGGTGATGGGGTACCGCAGCGCCAGGGGGGGTTGGCTCCGGGCTGGTGGTGTTTGTTTTTTGGGTTTTTTTCTGACTAAAATGACGTTAAATACCAGCGGGTTTTTACTAGAAATCGCGCAAACTTTCCTCAAAAATCACCGATGGCGTCTGGGGCCGTGAAATAAGCCGGGGGAGGGAATCCTCCTGCTTTCACCTGCAGGGAGCGGGTCCCTCGCTTCATCTGCCGAAACACCCTCGGCGGTGGCTCAGCGCCCGCGGCGCAGACACGGACACGGAAATGGACAGGGACAGGAACACGGACACCGACACGGGCACAGACACGGAGGCGGCAGTACCTCCCGCCCGCCGCCAGGGGGCAGCGCCGGCGCGGGCCGGGCCGGGGGCTGCGCGCGCAGCGCCTCGGCGGCGTCAGGGCGGGCGGGGGCGGTGCGTCCCCTCATGGCGGCCCGGGGGCTGAGGGAGCCGGCGGTAGGCTGGGGCGCCCTGGCTTTGCGGCCGGCTGCAGGGGTCCTCGGTGGGCGGCCCGCCGGTGGGAGGCCCCCGGGAGCCGAGCCGAGGCGGCGCCGGCGGTGCTGCCGGCGGGGAGGGCTCGGGCCTGGGGGGTCTGGCCTGTTGACAGGGCCAGAGCCCGGTGTCCCGCCCGCTCTGTCACACTTCCACACACCGCAACGTAAATACTTAGCAGGTGGGGTGGGAAGGGCCTAGGTTTGCCCGTTGCCCCGTTTGTGGGTCCGGGGCAGGTCGAATGGGTGCCTGGGGCAGGGGTGGGCGAGTGTGGCGAGCCAAGGTGGATCCTGCTCGCCCCCAGCCCCTGCTTCGCCTCCAGTGGTTGCCTCTACCAGCTGAAGGAGAGCAGCACCATCTGTCTTCTGCTTTTCTTTTTCCAAAGCATACATGCTTCACCGATTGCCAGTCTTCGCCCTATAAGTAGCACTCCGTACCGTGTAATTTGCCTTTTTACTTTTCTTCTTCCAGTGCTCCATTGCTGTTTTCTCCACTACGAAGAGCAGCAAAGAATGAGTGGCGTTGGGGCCCATGAGAGACGATGAGATCACTTCAAAAGGGAGGAGAGAGAGAATGAAAATTAACTTCTCAGCTCTCATCCTGATTTTTCATGTAAAAAGGTGCATAGCTGTAGGATATGGAAGTCTCTGGCCCACATGCTTCACTAGCACAGGAGGTGGCAGGATACAGGACCTGAGCAGCCACCAGTAGGTTCTGGCACAGCAAGTTCTGTGTTCCTTTGATTAAGAGACTGGGTGCAAAGGGCTGACCAGCCAGTCATTTTTGGAAAAAAAATAGGCAGAAACAAAAAGAAATTGAAGCAATCCATTCCTTTTGAAGGTAAAGGTGAAGGCGGCACAAATGTCATCCAAATTGCTGAGCATCTCTGCATTACGTTTACAGGTCAAATGCAGTGTGAAGGCAATGTGAAAATCTTAACTGCCAAGGCATCTGGGCTGTGTCAGAAAGACTTGCTGCTCTCTGCTTTCTTGGAGCTAAAAGAAAATTCAGTAAGTTGCTGAGTTGAATGCTTCATCTGCCTCCCTCACAAGCTTCTGGAGGTGACAGATGTTTCCTCGGGGCCTGTTATTTTAGACACTTCCATAATTTATATATCTCTGCAAGCCTGGTGGGTGGAATTGGATGTCACAGACAAGCTGAAAATAACTCATATACTCAGACTCCGATATCTACTGGCCCATGTAGAAAAACTCTGAGATCAAATTGAATCACATTATATGTGCGTGGCAGATGCATTGAGAGATACAGATGGAGCAACGGTGGGTTAAAGTGAAGTTGAAATGTTCTGTGGGGACTGCTGGCAAGGACTCCACAATAACATTGTGCACAGCAGAATCACCGTGGCTTAGCCCTCACGATTGTTTTGCTAAGATCTGCAGTAGCATACAGAGGAAAAATTAATATTTAGAACAATATGTAATTCCCTGTGTGATCATGATGTAGAACTGGACAGAATGCCTTTGGCCTCTGCATGAGAGGTTCAGGAAGCTATCTGGGCAGATGGCTTTGCGGAGCTGCGCTTGGGTGTGCCTGAAGTAAGGCCAAGGGGCTTCAAACCTGCTTCAGGGTCCTTCTCGTTAGAAGCAGTACTTGGTAGGAAAATACTGCTGCGGGACCTTGGAGCCTCAAGCCGTTAATGCCTTGCCAGGTATTTGGGGATAGTCTGGTGGAAGAGACAGGCAAGTAAATATGCTACATCCGCACATGCCCAGCGCTCCAAAAATATAAATCAGGGGACGCTGTATTTGTGGCATATAGGCAAGTACCGGTGAAAGCATAGAGCAGGGGCTAAGGTGTAAGGGAATATTCTCAGGTGAACGTCTCAAACGCTAAGTTTTCTGCTTCTATCCGTGTGTAGAGACCAGGGAGTTTCACCCAGCCATTCATTAAGTTTTCCCCGAGTGCAGCCTGGCTTCCTTTGGGTACAGCTCAGAACCAGCATTCTCTGGGAGGTGGTAATATTTTCCAAGGCTGGGCCATTTGTCCATGCCAGCCTCTAGAGGCTATGGAGAAGCTGTGCAGAAAGGGCCTGGGCGCACTTGGCCACACCCTGTAGCCAGCGGTAGGATGTTTATAGCCTGCCAAGGTAAACTGCGTGAGCGGTGTGCCTCGATTTACAGCCAGATCTCCAGAGCAAAAGCACTGAGTGAAGAATGGCAGAGCTTTTAACTCCTTGTGAGGAGCTGAAGACAGAACTCTCAGTGGAGGAGCCAAACTCCTGGAGGATATTGCCACCTCCAGGGAGCATGTATCTCATGGGCTTTCCTGACATAGTTTCTGCCATAGCACAGCCTTGGCACATGTCATCTCTGCATTTAAAGCCTTTTTTGCTTTGTTTTGGTTTTCCCAAAAGTCGCCTACAGGTATTTGTTTCCACTTTCCTGAGTGCTTCCCAAACACAGGGCTTAACCTCGGTGCTGTTTCTAGTCCCCTTTGAGCACTAATATGTGATGACTCGGATCTCCCGAGGCCTAACCCAGTGCTTTCTTCCAGTTGTTCAACCTCCCTCTTCAATTCGTCAGAGATTGTTTGGATTCAGCAGATTTCCCTTTCTTCAAGGCCAATGACTTCCACTCTTTCCTTGCATCTTCCAGCCTCCCTGTCCCCATGGTTGTTTGCCATTCCTTTTTTTTCTTTTGAGTCTCTCTGTGGCAAGGTGTTGCACAAAGCCATACTTTTGGATGTACAGTGGAGGGGACAGGGAACGTTCATCCTGCTCTCAGAGGTCCCTTTAGAAAAAAATATTCTTTAAACACCCACAAAGATTTAAGCCAAAAGATTTTAATTTTTAAGCTGATGAACAAATAATTTGTCCAGAGTCAAAATATTTGTGCTGATAACGGTGCTGTGCCCTGAGTGAATTAATTTGCCTATCTTACATTTACTTGACTTCCCTGCTCGCAGATACCTCAGTCCAGAGATATCCCATATCCTGGTCCAAAACTCACAGCCCTGCTCTTGCAGGAGGAAAATGCTGCATCTTTGGAGAGCTTGGGTATACTCTTAAGGGGCACAGGAGGAGCAGAACCAAAGGACTTCTGCTGGTTCACTTGTTACCCAGCAGGTTTTGGATTTGTCTGTCCAAAACTTTGGGTGACATCAGTGGGATAACTGGTATAAAATTGCCATTCTGCCCAGGAGGATGTTAGATCTGTTAGCTCTCACAGTGTCCTGATGCGTGTGGCCATAGAGGAGTGTGGCAGCAACTCCTCTAATCTTAAGCCTCTTACCGTAGTGGAAAAAACAACACAGAAATATCATGTAATTGTTGGTTGTTTCTTTTTTTTTGTGTTGTTTTTTAAAAAAAATGAAGGCCTCCCAATTCTCCTAATCACTAGCTGCAGTCCAGGAAACTTTGTGTTTATTAAGCACTGTGTAAATTTGCAGCTCTCTATAAATGTAAAATCAATAGTGATGATAACAGCAGCAAAGTGCTTAGTCCAGCCCTGGTAATAACCCAAGATTGCTAACTTCTTGATAAGGTCACTAACACAGGCACCTCCTCTCCATGTGAAAACACAGGGTGCGGAACAGAAGATACTTGTGTTCCCTGACAAGGAAGGAAACACTGAAAACATGTAATTTCCAGCAGGTGACAATGGCAGGCAAAGACACGAAGGATTCGCTTAAGATCTGTTGGGGGGGCCTTAGCCCCTCCACTGAGCACTGCAAACATGCTTCCTTTTCTAGGAAATTAAAATCTTAACAAACACCTCCTCGTTAATGGGATCTTTTTTTTCGTCTGTTCTCACAACCACACAAGAAAGGAGAAACTCCAGTAACCTGACGGAGTGAGCAAAATGACGTTTCTGGAGGATGGACAGAGCGGCGCAATGACGGCTAGTGTGGCTGACCCCTCGGAACTGTGGCCCTGTCAGTGCCGTTCCACTGCTTCCCGTAGGGCATGGCCTGGGCAGGGCCTGGGCTTCACGGCGGGGCTCACCGAGTGTGCATAGGGACCGCACTTACACCTCTTCCCAGGCATCCTGCAGCTCTTGTGGCAGCTCTGCAGGTGGAAGGGCTTCAGGCTTTTTATAGCTGGGGCTTTCCCACCACGGGCAATAACTAACTCTATGCATTTAAAACCAGCGTGTCTACCACTAACGGCTGGTAGCCCCCTCTACCTTCCACTGTGGTGATTCCCTTAAGGCTGGAACCGCTGCAGGCAGCTGTGGTTGGCTCCATGCAGTCTGCTCCTCTTCCAGCCAGGTCCGTTTTAAACCTGGCTTAGGGTTCCCAGATGGCTTACTGCCATCCAGCCGGCCTCTGCCATGGCCTCCCCAAGGAGCTCACTGGTAGACCGGAGACCTCCAGGGCATCCCTGCCTCCTCCTTGCCCACCTCTGTCAGTGAGCCTGGCTTCGTCTTGCTCTGCGGTAGGTCCACAGTCACCTTTGGGCTTTTTCTGTGCCATGCTGCTGTGGCAAACCGAGTCCACCCGCACATCCGCTCCCTTCTGTTCTCCTGGCCTCTGCTTGCTAAGCTATCCCCATGTCCGGTGGCCTTCAGCGCAGGAAGAATCCTTCTTAAGCCCCTTTCCCAAAGGCAGCACTCCCACTGTTAAATAATAATCGTACAGTAATAATCACCAGAGGGCTGGCAGGGACTTCAGGAAGTGTCTGAAGCCATCCCCCCCCCTCGCCGAGGTGGAGTCACCCAGGAGCAGTGCCTGACGCGTGCGTGAAATCCTTCTGGCGATGGGGACGCCGCAGCCTCCCCAGCAGCCCCCTGCGGCCCAGGAGACCTTCCTTGGAAAAAAAAAGCATTTTCTTGAGTACAGCCCGGATCCTTCCTCCTGCAAATCAGGCTAATTATTACTTGTCCTCCTTCTGGTGGATCTGGAGAAGAACTGATCGCAGTCTGCCTTATAGCAACCTTTTATATAATAGCAAGACAGCTTTTAGAGTAACTGAAAAAGAGGCGTTTGCTCACTTGCAAAGTCAGGAAATTCCCTGCCAATGGACATTCTTTGTCGGGGATCCTTTGCCAGCATAGGCTGAGCTCTAAGCCCCACAATCTACATTTTCCTTTTGAATGACTCCCACAAAATAAACCAAATATCACATCCAAGAAGATTTATTACATCCCTTCCAAGGGCGAAGCATTCCTCAGCTACATTCCACTTCTGTCTTTTGTGCTTAGGGAAGGGGAAAAAAATCTCTGTGATGCCTCTGGATCCCACCCCTCGAGGGCTTCTGTCGTTAATAAAGCCGAGCAGCTGGAGCCAGATTTGTCAGACTAGTCCTGAATGGCTGGCTCGCTCCTGCTGCAAGAGCAGCCCCATCAGAGCAGCGCTAGGATTTCTGCCTCTGCGAGAAGATTAACAACTCGTGGCACCACGTTTCCTCAGTAAAAACACCTTTTGTTGTTCCCAGTGACACACTATCCCTGTGGCAGTGGCTGCCAGGGTGGATCTTCTCACTTCCTCGCCGCTCTGGCTTCTCCTGCGTCTGCATGATGCAAGAGTTTGCAATGCTTTTCGGGAGCTCAGATGTGCTCTTGGGTACTCTATGCTTGAAGCGATTGCTCTCTCCAGGCTTTGCAGCGAAGCTTTTACCCAGATGTGTAAAGGAGGATGTGTATAGAGGGAGGGCAAGGGGATGAAACCTCTGTTGTGTTATCTGAGCCTAATTAAGCTTCTCCCTAGGCAGTCACTAATTGATTGACCCCAGGACTGCAAAAGGGAGCAAATTTACCAGAGCTCATGAAAAGAACAGAGTTTGGAATTTGGGGTTTTTTTATTTCAGAGATTAATACCTTTGACTGATGTCTTGCTGACTGATACCAGTGAAACAAACACTATTCAGCAAATGTTGGTAGGTGGATTTGGCTTTTTAAATCTGAGTGACAGAAGTGGTGAGTCCTCAGATGCCTGTTCGTCATCACTGTGTCCCTTGCCAGCATTTACAGGTATCACTTAACTGGAGCTCTGGCACTACTTTCTGCCCCAGCCTGGGCTGCGCTAACCAGCCTGTAGTCTCTTCCAGCGGGTATCAAATCCATTTCAGTTTCACAGGCTTTAAAAGCATTTCACAAAATCGACCAAAAAAAACCCTTGTCAAACCAAAAATCAGTTCACCAACCATAAAATGCAGCTGCTGCAGGTGTGGGTGAGGCCAGCTCTGCAACAGCACAGCTCAACACCCAGCACTACTGTGGAGAGGGGGGAAAAGCCTGTGTCCAAGGGGAGCTGCAGGGAGAACGAAGGGAAGAAGACCATCCCCTCCCAAATATCTGGAACACTGGCTTCACCAAAAATGCTGAGATCTTTCCCAGTGTGACAGTGTTCAGATCACTCTAATACAATTGAACCCCCACCGGGAGCAGGGGTTCAGGCTTACTCAGGTGAGTGACAGATGCCACCTTCTCATATGCATGAAGCTCAGGCCACTGTTTGCAGGGCTGCTCTGTGAGTACTACTGGGCATTTTGTTGGTGAGGTTTGATGCGGTGGAAGCTCACCCTGTCAGGTCTGAGACGTAGCCAGTGCGCAGGAAAGGCTACGGGAAGAGAAGGTGTGCAGAACAGCGTGGAAGTGACATGCGTGCCTGAAAGTGAGTGAGACTGGGATGAGGACAAGGTGGCTGGAAGAGCAGCCCCGGGCCAGGTGACAGAAGGCTGTCAAAAGGCCAGCTTTCACAACCAGCCCAGCCAGAGCTCCTTGTGTCATTTGGAGCTGATTCACTGTGGCTCCAGTCAGCCTTGAAACCATTTCAGCTGGGCTTTAATGCTATTTAGAGCATGGAAGGAAAGCTCGGGTGTGTAGCAAACTGAAAAAATTGTGTGTGCACAAGCTGGGCCTGCGATGTTGCTGCAGATTTGAAGTTTCTCCTGTCAGCCTGCGAGTTGCTTCCCTTTTTGCCTCGCTAGGATGAACTGGTGTCCTATTCCCTCCTATTCTTCATCCTCAAAGAAGATGCTCATCTCTCGTCTCATCACAGAGGTTTCTGTGCATTCTGTGAAGTTTTGCAGGGATTTGATGGAACTGTCAGCTGAGCAGCAGCACTGGCGGGTGATGCCTATCCTACACGGGGTTTCACCATGAGCATACCTCTACAGCCATGGCTCCCTATCCCTCTCCTAGGCCTGTTCACCTTTAGGTGCTTTGGAGCACTTCTGACTTGCTTTTCTGTCTCTTCTGTTTAGAAAATCTGTGACGTCAGTGAGCATTTACAGGGCAGTCCCAATTTCCACGCTGTGTTTGAAGGACACTGGTTTGTTGGGTCTCTGGGTTTAGGTGGCAGCTGCAAGAGCAAGTCCCTGGGTGTAGCTATGGGGAAGAGGGACTGCCACCGTCTCCGTTGTGAAATGACATGTGTTGGCAAGGCAAACTGACCCTCTAGAAGAAGATGCCGCTGAAGAAAGAGAGGAATCCAAGTGTCTCCTCTCCGGAGCACATGGACTTCCCCATCCTGAGGAGGACACTTGTGACCCTCACAACCCTCCCCCCCGCTGCGTGCTCTGTCTGCTTCTTTATTCTTTTCCTCTCTCCTCAACCACACCCACTATTTAACCATTTAGATATAAAAATAAAAAATAAGAAAACCACCCAACCCACTAGACAGAGGGTTTGCTAAAGAGGGGTAATTTTAAAAGCAAGTCTTTGAGGTCAGCGTGTAATTGTAACATTGGGACTGTGTGATTCAAGACAAAAATAATCCACTGGGTATCTGGTCAAGGAGGAGAGGATGGCAGCTGGCAGGGAGGGAAGAGGGACTTACACGGGATTGATCAGACAGCAAAAGACCAGGCAAAACTACTTGCTGGCACTGGGACTCATATTTGTGTAGGATACTGCAAGACTTCCCTGGCTGTGATGGGTTCATAAGAGCTGCTGTTCGGGGTCACAGCTTCCCTGGGTCGGGAGCCCTGCCTCTGCCAGGAGCTGGCACTGGCCGCTTCCTGGGAATTTAACTGTCTTCCGCAGAAATACTGGGATGATGTGAAATTATTTATATATTAACCTGCTCATGGGGAACATTTCTGGTTTGGTCTGGAGTTTAGTGTGCTGAGGTTTTTTAACAGTTCCCCATTTTCAGTCTCCTGCTTCAGATACTTGATGAAACCTGTCTTCTTCAAAGGGTTTGTGGGGCTGCAAGCCATGCCCTTCCCTCGCGTGCTGTAGCAGAGGATGTTTTCACCCCTATAAATGTCGGATCCTTTCCTCAGTTCCTTCTCAATTACAACTGACAGCAGTAAGTTA
This sequence comes from Falco biarmicus, assembly GCF_023638135.1. Lineage (NCBI taxonomy): Eukaryota > Metazoa > Chordata > Aves > Falconiformes > Falconidae > Falco > Falco biarmicus. The sequence continues at coordinate 2,687,132 of NC_079294.1, forward strand.
TGTGGGCCAATTGTATAACATATTTTACTAGGATTTTCTGTAGTGCATTTTAAATGGAGAAGTGAGCCTTGGAAGTGCCCAAATGGCTCTGCTGTCTCCTAGCTCTGAGAGCACAGTACCGTGGGTAGGAGGACCACACCACAGCACTGGTTTTGTTTAGCAGTCTGGTGAGAGACAGTGGCAGCCCCCATCACTGGAAAATAATGATGCTAATTCTTGTACTGGGGCAAAGCACCGACTGTCTACAGAGAACCCTGATTCTCCTGGCTCCAGAGGTGGCATGGGAAGGACCCCGAGTGGCCTTTCAGCTCTGTCGTTCCCAAGACTCAGTTGCTTTCACATTTGCTCCCAGATGAAATTACCATAAAAATCAGTTTTACTGTGCAAGAAGGGTAATAGGAGGGAACACGCCTGTACATGGATGCCAGTGGCTGGGGGTATAGAGCTGTACCTGAATTGATGCCACTTGTGTTTCCATTCTAAGATGCCCAGCCATCAACTCTCCAATCTTTCACCACAGTTCGGTGTTTCCCCTTCCCAAACCACTGTCTGTGCATGAAAGGGATTTATTTTTAATCAGAAGCCAGCACTGGTTGCAGGGGTCTTTACTCTGTGACCTTCAATTCTTTCTAGGAGGAGACAGTGGGTTTCGGTACCTTCTTGCTGTGGCTGTCTCTGGGTCAGCCCTTCCCAGAACAGATGCCACTGATTCAGGAGGTCTTGTTGCCTCCCCTTTATGTAAGTGCTGGTTACACAGTTCCGCCTGGATCCATTGCAGTCATAAACCATGCTCAAGGGATGAGCAATTTAGGGTTTGGAGTCATTGTGGACCAGCCCTGGAGACCTCATGCAATTGTTTTTCATCTCTTTTACACCCACAGTTTTGCTAGATTAGAGTTACTGCAGAACCCAGAGAGTTTCTGACTTGAATTTGAGTTGGGAAAGACACACAAAAGAAAGGAATTTGTGTTGTAAATTAGATTTCTCAAATTTCGGTGATTTGTCATGGAAATGTGGCTCAATCTATGCAGTCATAAAAACATTTCACATGTTCAAACTCTTCTCGTGCTGTTAACTTCCCTGATGTGGCGGGGTACAGTGACTGTAGGAGGTAAGGTTAATTTCAAATCAGCTGTGGCAGAAAAATGACTTGGCATCGCAGCTGCGGAAGCATTAAACCTACAAAATGAGGATTAACCTAGAAACCTTTCCCCACTGCTAGTGATCTATGTGAGAAGACTGGATTCTTGGCTCAGGTGGTTTTCTGCCCCTTCCGAAGTGTCTAATGGGGTATATGCTGCCTCTTGGTGCAGCTCAGGTCAGCGGGAGAGCACCCAAGCACCTCCCCGCGCATGTTGTGCTTGCCCATGATCCAAAATGAAAACCATAATTCAGAGCTCAGTTAATGGGGGTGGCCTAAAAATAATAGGATTGAAACCGGTAAATGGTGGTTTGTTGGCTTTGCCCACCAGCACCGTCGCTAGGGGCGTGCGTTTTCAGCTGGTTCCCTGCAACCATCAGAGTCACCTAAGAAAAAAGCAGGGAAGGTGAGAAGCTTCCATGTTCCCAGGACTCCAGGTGCTCAGGCTTTAAGAAAAGTACTAAATGTCCTGAGATGCCTGGAGAAAGAAAGACCTGGCGAGGCCGTTATCCCCGCTTGCCACTCAAAGCAGAACCTCTCATTTCCCGTGTACACCAGTGGATGTTAGTGATGCGCAGGCGCAGTGCCGCAGGCGGTGAGTTCTTCAGCACTTCAAAGAGCCTTCTGCTGCCTTTGGGCGTGTTTCACGTTTTAGGCTGCTGCCACACTCAAGCTCTCAATGAATCAAAAGCTGTGCAGGATGCGGCAGCACCAAAGGGAGCGTGTGCAGCATGCCGAGGTGACAGGTACTCTGGGACAGAGGAGCCAGGGACTCTACTGCCTCACCTTGCCTTGCCTATCTACCCCCTGGTCAGCTGGAGAAACCACATATCTGCGTCTCTGTTTCCTTGCTGGGCATCTAGATAGCAAGTGAGAGGGGGTTGCTCAGTGCGTCTTCTGAAAAGCAGCTGATAATTTTTATCTCTTTATTTCAGAGCTTGGCCAGTGCATGAAGAGGGTTGCATTACATGCTTGGCTGCAGCTGTATGAGACTTGTTGACCCTGGAAGTCCCTCTTTTCCTTTTTGCAGGTTGACAAAGCCACTCTAGGGCTTTTCAGGCTGGAGATGCCGGTCAAGCGGGGAGCTCTGCAAACCCCACTTACTGGGGGTTCCCCCGCAGGAGGTTCTTGCTCAGAAGGGGCAGCTGGCTGGCACAGGTGGAGGCCAGGAGGGCAGCAAGGCCAGCACCGGGCTGCTGCCGGGAGCGGCTGCGTGCCCAAGCAGTGTGGGCAGTGCCAGCTTCGCTCCCACAGCCAGCCCCAGCCCCACGGGCCGCCTGGGCAGGGAGAGCCAGCCAGGGGGCCAGGGGAGTTCGCTGCCGGGAGTGACACATCTGCGAGCGCCTGACAGCATCTGTTGCCATGGCAATGCGTATTTGAGCCTGAGCCAAGCTGCATCTTCCCTGAAGTTGTGAATTGAGCTTAGCTTTATTTATTTAAACCCGACCATAACGAGGGATAGAAAGAGAAGAGACACATTACAAATCCCCTTGCGCAGGCCGTAGCCACATGAGTCAGAGGCACTGCAGGCTTTAATCAGCCCACCTGACGTCAAACCTCTCCATCAGAGGAAAGTGCCGCCTGGAAATGTCAACATGCCCAAATGGAAAGGCCAGAAGGTAAATCTTTTCCTGTGCTCACTCACCGAGTAGGAAAGAACAATTAAAATTCAGCCAGTTCCCTAGACACATCTTAATAGCAATCTGATTGAATGCTTTTCTCCTCCAGGCCCTCTCCCATCCCTGCCATTAGCTGCTGGGGACAAGGCCTGTTGGTCTGAAGGATCTTTCTAATGCAGCATCAAACCCCAGATCCTTCAAGAACTAGGTGTCACCACCGGCAGCAAAAATGGGCTCTGCAGGAAAGCTCTGTGGCTGAAGTAAGCTCTCCCACAAGCACTGAGCTATCCGTGCCGCGATAGCGGGTCCCAGTTTCACTCGTGTGAATGCACAGGGGTAAGAAGAGCGACTTAGCTTGTACCTACATCACCAGCCGACATAAAGTTGGGATGAGGAAAAAAGTAGTGGGAATCAGATCATGTTCGCCAGAGGTGTCAGCCACCTGTGGGCAAGTCAACGCCAGCCCTGAGAGATGCACCATGGCGATGGGAAATGGTTGTGGGCTGTAACAGAGGAGTGTCCTTCTGGGAAGGGAAACCCTCCTGCAGCCTTCCTGCAGCCTTTCTAACACAGCTCAGACTTCGGCCCCCGTAACATAGACAAGGTGCGAAGAAGCCCCCAGCTTTGGAGACAAGAAGCCTGTTCTTCAATGTAGATCCTAAGTCAGGTGTGCAGAGGGGAGAGGGGTCAGCCAAGGACATCTACAGCTTTATCTGCTCTGTTGGGGAGCATCAAGCTGGGACGCCTAGGGAAACCATCCCTTCCCAGCCCGCTGGTGTTTGCCAGGGGTGACAAAGGGACACATGCAGACATCAGGGGACACAAGCACATGGAGAAGGAGGAAGGAAGGAATAATGTTAAGATGCAAACCGCACCGCTTAAAACCAGGGCGGCTTTCCAGTTCCTCCGAAGTTCTCCCCCCACCCAGCACTGTACAGCAGCCAACCTGGTGGGCTTCTGATCTTCCCAAATCACTTAACACTTCTCCCCTTTTATTTTTGTCCTAAATGTAAGTGTTTCGCTTTAGTGGCTGATCCTGGCAGCGTGCCCCAGACATTACACTGGGGTTGCTTTTGCTCTAGGAGATAAGTCTGTAATGAAGGTTTCCTCCTCGGTGTCTCTCTTTCCCCCGTAGTGAAAGTCTGTAATTACCAGCGAGGGGCGAGGCAGACAGCACTGAAACAATGTCATTTAAACAGTGGTGAGACATGCCTGAATTGCTGGGTTGTGCTCTTCTCCTCGCAGGACTGCTTGTGGATGCAGACCTTGCTTTTAACCCTTGCCAGGGCAGGGAACACTGTCCCCCCCACTCCCCCAACCAGCCTGCCTGTGCCCACATCTGCTTGGCTCCAATGGGGGCAGAACCTGTTGGACGTAGCCAAGGTCTGATTGTCTGGCTTCTCCCCTGTGCCCGAGGGGTCAAGTGGCACAGATCAGCAGGGATTGCCCCCTTAGTCATCATGCGGGTAACTGGGGGTTTGGAATTGGCTCTTCAGCTCCCATCTACACCAAAGCTGTCTGTCTCCTGCTCCTTGATGCGAGGTATTTTCTTGGGGCAAAATTCAGTCAAACAGGGTGTGCAGCTGTACCCCTCATCCTTAGGAAAAGGTTTGAGATGTAGGAAACAGTTAAGAGAAATGAGGCAGTACAACCCCCTCAGAATGGCTCTGCAGGTTGTGTGCAACCCTACGAAGGCTGCCTGGGTCCCTTTTGCAAGCTGGCTGTGCAACCGTGCAGTCTAGAAGCCTGGTAGGGTAAATAAAAATTAAAGCATGGGAAGCTGAGGCAGCCACCCTCCCCTGCTGTCCTGCAGCTTCCCATTTTTCCAGGTTTCCCAAAGGAGAGTTATTCACAGCATCTTCAAATGCTAGCAGCAGACTGCTGGAAGGAGATGCCCTCATACTGAAGTTCCTCTTCATTATTAGTCACCCTGAAAGTTGTCTGGTTCTCCAGGGAGATTGCCAGAAAAACAAAAAAAGGGGGATGGGGGGTGGGGGGGTGCAGGGAGCCTCTGCTCTTTCTGAGGTGTAGAGCAGAGAGGGCAGACTGTGTGTGACAAGGCAAGGCAACATTCTTAGCCCGCCATGAAGAAGTGAAGGAGGTACAAAGAGATTTCTCCTCCTTTATCAGTTACCTTCAAAGTGGTGAGTTTTCAGTTCTCAGCTTGTGTTGTAGTGCCCATTTACAGTTTGGAGGCTTTGTTTTCTGACATACCTAATCCTGCTGCAGGCAGCTCAACTGCATCCCCAGGAGGCTGAAGGAGTTCCGTGGAGGGATGTTCCTAGGGTCTGGTGTCTTCTATTCAAGGCTTTCCTTTCCCCAGGTCTTGCATTCCCTGCTTCCCTGCCTGTCACTCACTCCTGTTTGCAAGGCCAATTTAAATCTACCCAAGGGCCTTAAGTTCACCCCAGAAAGAATAATAATTGCAGCGCTGAGCTTTGCGGCTTCCCTTTCATTCCCCACATAGCATTAGGGTGCTCACTGAAACCACAGCATTCATGGATCCTTGCCATATGCAAACATGCAATTAATACGCTCTTCACTTTCCCCTCTACAAGAGGGAGGAAAGAAGCACAAGTCGCAGTGTACGTTCCCTCAGCACACGCACAGGTGTGTGTGCCTGCACCTCGCCTGAGTGCTCCGGCATGGCTCACACCTAGCTGGGCTCGCTGGTTACCGACGAAACATGTCTGCTTGCAAGCAGGCGTTTAACTTGATGCAGCACCAGTTCTGTGTAGCTGCACGCGAAGCAACCTGCAGAACACAACTCGTGTCCTCCTTCAGCTGGGGCAGCGGATTTATGAACGCTCTGGTTTTACAGGTGCCCCCCCACCCCCGGCTTTAGCAGGGAGCTGGGCTAGGTGTGATCTCCTCGCTGGCTGCCCTCCCTGCCCTGCTGCTGCTCGCTGGTGGTGGGAGCAGGTGCGCTGGGCACCTGGCTGGGAGGCAGCACCCAGGAGAAAGGAGGAACTGCAAAGCAGCTGAAGCTGGCTGGAGGGAGACGTGTGTGAAAGAGAGTTTAAACCAGCATCTGGAAGGAAATCAAAGGGAGCCGGATTTCCCAGATGAGGCGGAGCAGAGGGCAGAGAAAGGCTTCAGAGCCTGCGAGTCCTTCCTCGAAAGTTACCTTTTGCTAGAGAACGTTCTGCTGGATTCCTCCTTTCCTGTCTTGACTTTTTCATGGGTTTTGAATTGTTCCCACAAAACCTAAAGGAAGAAATCACAGCCTGAGGGTTGGATATGCAACTACTCGTGCCATCACAAATGGCCTGTCTCTTACGGGGCTGTCAGGGGACTGCAGTGCCTCTTCTTTGACGGGTTGAAAGTCCCGTTTCCATCCTCACCTTGTTCTCAGTGGGACTTCAGGAGCAGAGGGGACCTACAACGCAGCAGTTGCTCCCTCTGTCTGTGTTGCACAAAATGGTGAGCAAAACCACCCCCAAACAACATAGTGAGAGGTAATTTGAATCCAGAGAAAAAATGGAGAGAAATAAAGGCAAGGCTGCTATAAAGAGCTACTGAAGAGCCAAAGCGTGGAGCCTGCACGGCTCCAGAAAGCCTTTGTGGCTAGGAAGATGGCTTGTGGCAGAAACCAGCTATTCCATCCCTATGAACGCCAAAGCTGGAAAAATAAACAGGACAAATGGTATCTTTCACCAGACTCGAAGTAAAAGCTCTGCTGTGGTGGCAGCCTTGGAGGCAGCCTGACCCCCAAAGCAAGCAGCGCTGACAGCGTGAGTCCTTCCCGTACCGCTCTCCAGGCTGCAGATCAGGGTGAACCCCAGGCAGGCGACCTCTCCTGTAACAACGGGGCCTGCACGCAGCCAAACAAAAGTCACTGACATAGGCAACTCGCCCCACATTCCTCAAGAAACACTCATCCTCGATGAGTTTGTGAAACCTCCTGGCTTGGTCTGGGGTGGGGGAACAGAAAGCCTCAGCTTTGCAGCCTGCAAAACGGCCTGGATTGCTGTCGGCATGTCCAAGGCCAGGGGCTGCTTCCCTTGTCTTGCATGTGTTGGTCACAACGGTGCAGGGTGAAGGCAAAGAAAATGGAAAATGGTATGATGAGAGGCTTGCGGTTCTCCCTCCGTGGGTATAAACGCAGGCAGTGTCGGGAAGGCAAGGCAGGATGGAGCACAGGAGAGCAGGAGCTCCTTCTTACAAGAACTGGGCTGCTGATTCACTTTTCAGCACTGATAAAATGAGCTTGGTTGTATATGTGCATTTGCAGTATCAAACGTTGCGAGGCCGGGATAGCTTATCTGCTCTCAGTTTGAGACTTGTGCAATCTAAACATGGTTGCTGTTTCAGTCTCCTGCTGTGATCAGATTGAAAATAAATCTAAATATAAAATCAGAGAAAATAGGGCTGAATTTGAGCGATCATGTGATTCAGCCCCTGCCCCACGGTCACCTCCTGATCTGCCATAGCTATGTCCCAAGAGATGGCTGCAGAACTTTTAAAGATTTATTTTTTAAAAGAAATTTTTTTCCCAATTTTTTTAAAGATGCTCCGGTGAGGGTGACATTGCTGCTTCCCAGGCGCTCGTCTCTTACTGCTTGTCCCCTCCAGTGTGGCAACAGAAGAGCAATTTGTGCCTGCAGCTCTTTGAGTGCCTAGGCTGTTGGCGTGAGTCATCTCTTTAGACCCAAGAAGCCCAGTTCCCTCGGTCCCTTTTCAGGGTTCACTTTTTCTCCAGCTGCTCCCTCTGCCCTCCTCTGGACCCAGCCCAGTGAGTCCCTGCCTTGCTCGAGGGGTGACAGGGTAGGCATGGTGTTTGAGCTGACGCCATGTCCTGCGCTGGTCCTCTGCAGAGCAGAAGGGGAACTTCACGTCGTAAAGGTTTCCCAGGAGGATTCCTACATCTATATCCCAGCATGGCATTTGCCTTTTTCACAGCCATGTGATGCTCAAGTGTTTCTAACGTAAAAAAACTGTAATTTTTTTCTTTTCAAGATTTTTTCTTAAAAAGAAGAGAGAAAAATGTTTTTTTCAGGAAAAATACCATAGTTGCCAGGTCTCTGCTGCAGCCGTGCCGCTCAGCCTGTCCTATCCCCCCACTGTGGGCACTCCCTGCCAGCTGCAGCAGCATGTCCAAGACTTTCTGAACTGCAATTAACTTCCCTCACACCATCAACACTTTCCCTGTCCCCAGGTCTCTTTTGGAGCACAAAACTGCTCGCCTGCAGAAATACCTCTCCTTTTTGGCTGCAGATGGTCAGCAGTGACACTCTCTGAATGCAGAGGTAACACTTGCGTCGCCTTTAATGGACTGCACTCGTGCCTGATGTGGGCAAAATGTCCGTTTCTAAGCTCTACACAAGTTCTAGGGATGGGGGTCCCATCAGAGCTCTCCAAGATGGGACAGAGCAGCTTTGCAGCGCAATACTGAGGAGGAGGGCGTGTTCTAATCCTTCCTTGCCTGCAGAGGTGAGCAGCGATAGACAAGGGAGCTGTGTCCGGGCAGTTCTGCTCAGTACTAAAAGTATTAAATAGAAACAGGGTCTCAGAGCAGGCAATTTCATTTTTTCCAAGATGTTTTAATCTTCCAAATGGACTTCACAATCCCTATCTGAATGTGCCAAAGCATTTTTCCTTCAGAGCGCAGACAAATTTGAAGGTTTGCTTTGCTTGACCTCTTCTGATGACACTGCCACCCATGCTGCGCAGTCGCTGGAGCTGACACCACCTGAGCTTCCTTGGCCTGGCACTGAGGATGAGTGCAGCATGTGGCCTGAGAAGATGATTCCTTGTGTTAACTTGCGTGAGGCACTGAACCAGGAACTCTTGGTTTCACTTGGTTTCATTGTAGTCAGGGAAGCGATACCCGCATGTGGTTGCAGCAGGTGATGCTGCCCCTGCTGCAGCTCTGCCCATGCTCCGTGACCCTGGGCCGGGTGTCCATCACCCTGCTGCTATCGAAGGGCTCGGTCCTCCCAGCCCTCGCAGCTGAGGACCCTGCTGGCTGGGGCGTTAAGGAAAGACGTCTTTCCCCTTGCTTGCAGATGAAGGTTTGCTTCTTGCTGAAGGGGCTGGACATATTTCTTCTCCCCATCATGCAGTGGCAAAGGTTTCGCTGTGTGTGTCCCCCTTTAAACCCACTGGCACCCACACTGCCAAAGAGGTTTCTTTATCATTAAAGGAGGAGGAACAGCATTTTCTCAGCACAGCTCTGTCCTGGCTGAATTTATGTCTCTGACCTTTTACCCAAAGGCTCTTTACACTTGACTGAAACGTAAAGTAAAAGTAAATGTAACTGAAAGAGCCCATTGTGCGTGCGGGTATAAAGGCTTTTGTGTGCAGGAGGCAGCACGCGGCTGCTTGTGCAACAAGTAGCCAAGGACCACCTTGGGTTGTGCAGTTAAGTCCTGAGACCCGGGGGGAGCAGAGCGAGAGCCGGGAGGGAGGGAGGGAGGGATGGAAGCCCAGTGTTTGGTTCAAACACAGGCTCCAGCCAGCCTCAACTCAGCGTTTCGCCACCAGGACCCTCACGGCTGGCAACCTGCAGCCAGGTTTCTGCCAGGAGAAACGCACCGCTGTCTTTGGGTTTTATTTTTCTCTCTGTGTGCCTGTGACCATGACAGACCCTCCTGGCAGCCAGGACTCCGGTCCGTTCTCTGTGGAGCCATGAAAGCAGGGACAGATTAATAAAACATCAGGGCTTCTTCAACAAGATTATTATAAGTGGTTTTCCTGAGTGTTGGTTGGAGTAAGGATCAGAGAAGACGGGGATCCATAATCCCATTTATCTGAAGCCATATAATCTTCCTGAAGCTCTTTAATGGTGTCCAACTCTTTAATTATGGAGCAGCCACATGGGCTGCTGCAGCCAGGCCTGCCTGCATGCCCGCGGCGGGGAGCGGGGGCGCGGGGCTTTCCCCACCGGCAGCTCCCCTCGGGCACTGCCCCCCCGCCCCCTTTCCGGGGATGCAGGGGGGGCCACCGGCCCAGCCGTGCTGCCGGCAGCTTTGTGCAGCTCACACAGCTGAGATCCCGCTGGGGGGGAACCAGCACCACCCCCGAGCCCCCTCCGCAGCGCTGGAGGGAGTGCAGGAGCCCCGGGGGGAGACTGGGGGGAGACCGGGGCGGGGGGGGAGTGCAGGAGCTCCGTGGGGAGCCCCGGGTGTGGAGCGCAGGAGCCCTGGGGGGAGCCCCGGGCGGGGAGCGCAGGAGCCCCGGCGGCGGGGGGGGGGAGCGCAGCAGACCCGGCAGGGGGAGACCCGGAGAGAGACCGAGGGAGAGCGCCTGAGAGCCGGCGGGGAGGTCGGCGCGGGGGAGCCCCAGGGGAGCGCAAAGGACCCGGGGAAGGGGCAGCCCCGGAGCAGCGGCGGGACCCGGCGCAGCCTCCCCGCCGGTGCGCGGTCCCGCCGCGGCCGCGCTGCCTTAAGGGGGTGGCGGGCGCGGCAAGTCCCGCCCCGCCGGCGGCCGGTGCGCGGCCGGGGGCGTGTCGGGGCCGGCGGCGGGGCCACCCGGCCGGCCCCTCGGCAGCGGGGCACTGACAGCCGCCCCGAGCGGGCACCCGGCAGCCGGGCTCCCCCGCCGCCCCATGGGCCGCCGCCGCCGGGGGGCGGGCGGGCGCGTGCCGCCGCAGTGAGCCGGGCCGGCGGAGCGGGGGGCGGCCGCCGAGCCCCCGCGCCGCGGGCACCATGGACAGTATCCTGGAGCCCTTCCCCGCCGAGCGGCTCTTCCCCGCCGCCGGCACCGGCTTCCTCGACCTCGGCGACTTCAGCGAGGCGGATTTCCTCAGCAATGTGGTAAGGGACGGCCGGCGGCAGCCCCCCGCCTCTCCCTGCCCCGCTCCCCCGGCAGCGGGGCCGGGACGCGCCGGCGGGGCTCGCTGCTGCGCCCCGGGGTCCTGCCGGGGGTGCTGCCCCCCTCCGCTGCGCCCCGGGGACACCGCGCCGGGCAACGGCGGGGGGGGTCTTAAAACGCGCTTTTTTGGTGGGGTGATGGCTGGGGGAGAAGCGGGCGGTCCCGGGCGGGGGGCGTGCGAGCTGCCCGTGGCCCCGCTCCGACCGCCGGCTGCCCCCGGGAGACCCTCGGGCTCGGCGCCCCCGCTCCCCTCCCCGTGCAACTTTTCCTCGGAGTGTCGTTTGGGAGGCGAAGCATCTCCCGCTCGGCCTTGAGGCCGGGCTGATTGGCTTTGGAGAGAAGGGTGAAGGGGAAGAGTGACTGCGGAGGGAAATGCGTTGCCGGTCCCAAGAAACCAAAGGGCCATGGTTCGCCCCCAGGGAAGCCGCTCAGCCTCTCCCAGGAGCCGAGTCCCCGCTCCAGCGCTGGCCCGCGGCAGGCGCCCGGCTCCTGGTCCTGCCCCGGCTGTCCGGGGGCGGTTGTGCGGCGGACCCTGCGGCCTCTCTGCCAGGGAGAACCCGGCCCTGGAGCAGGAGGGGTTTGGGCTGGGGGCATCATCCCGCGCTGGGCAGCGGGGCACTGCCGGCACCCGGGGCTCCGCCGGCCTCCGAGCAGCCGCAGCCCCGGACAGGGAGCCTGCCCCGGACAGAGGGGCTCCAGCTGCACCTTGTTACCCCCTGTCACAACGCTGGCACCTCCCGCGTTCCCGGGGCAGCCCTGAGTGTCCCTGAGAGGTCCCCTTGCAACGAGAGCAGGGGAGATGCCAGCAGCACAACGCAGAGCAGGGGACAGGGAGGGGAGGGCTGTAGCCATTAAACACCTGATGGATCCGCTTCTGTTTTGCTACGCGAAAGGTCTCCAAACCCTTCTGCGCTGCCTCCCTTGTGGAGGAGGCAGTAGAGATGCGGAATCTGCATAGACGTGAAGGCACCCCACTTGGTGTGTGGAGGCACTCCAGGTCTGGGAAAGACATCATGCCGGCAGCCCCATCTCTCAGAAACCTCGCCAGCTCCCGATTTCCAGGATACCAGGGTGCCTCAAGGGCTGACTCCAGCCGGGCTCTGCGGGAGGCAGCTCGTCCCGCTGCGCTCAGGCAGCCCTTCGCATGGCCCGTCACCCCGAGACTGAGCGCTCGCTCGCACTGCGAGGACGTTTGCTCACATCTGAGAGACCTGTTGTTAGGAGTCGCGTGCTTTTCCCTAGTTCTATATACATCCAATGTGGATGAAGCTATGCTGATATGAAGTGCTTTATGCCAGGAGCATTAATTCCCTGAGCGAAGTGAAAATAGGATGTACTGGCAGCAGCCCTTTCGCCTAGGTGCAATGCGGGCTGCGGTCAGAAGTCACGGAACCTCTAACCAATAGAGGTGGTGCCTTTTTATAACTTAAATACAACTTCTGCCTGCAAGCAGACCCTGTGAAAAAGAAGCTTTTGTGTAAGAGTGCCATCTGGTGCCACCTGCCAGGACAGTGTGTTTAAAGTGTGTGGTGGCCATGTGCAGGCTGGCTCTGTCCTGCCTTGCTTAAACGGCCTTTCTGCTTGGAGAGCTGCTTCTGCAAGGAGCCTACCCTTACATCACGTTAACTAGGTTGCAGTGACTCAAGCTTCGTTGTGCTCAGCTTACAAGTAGAAAGGATCTTTTTGTGTGTGTGGATTTTTTTCCCAACTGCCAGCACCACAAACTTCTGCTGGAGTGTGAGAGTCAAGCCAATACCTTTTCTTCCTGCAGATGATAAACACAAGAGATTCTGTAGCCACTTCTCGCCCACCAAATCTGTTGGTGATACAAGTGCCAGAACATAATACATCACCCTCTTTGTTCTCACTCTGCATGACAACATGGGGGAAGGAGCACACTCACATTTTCTTACTAAATCCAGCAAATCTCCCGGGATCTTGAGATGTGTTGAGAAGTTCTTTTTACATAGAACTGTGCAAAGCATCACCGTGCACAATAGCTCACAAAGTTGCCAGTGCCTTTGCTTCAAAGATGGGCAAACTTATCCAGATATTGTTCAGCAAGCATTTTTCTTAGTGCAGGCCAGGAATTTTGGCCATAAAATGCCAGTATGGAACTTTTTCTGAGGAAGATTTCCTCCGTTTGGAAAGGAAGTGGAAAGAAAAGATGGATGAACCTTATTGCAGAGGCTGTGCTCCTTTGGGGCAAGAATTATGCATCTCTAAACTACTCTCCTTTCCTGAACCTTGGCTTCTAATGAGTCATCTTGATCTTTAAAAAATGGTTCTCCATATTGTTCATCTGAAGTTGCGACAAAGAAATAATGAAGGCATGTGTGTAGCTGCAGCCTCAAAAAGGTCTGTGTGCGTGAAACAGGAAAAAAGAAAACCCAAACGATTTGAGTAAGTCTGGGGACTGCCACTCAGATGAACCTAGCCAGGCTGGAGCAACAGGCTGACAGAAACCCCATGAAATTCAGCAAGGACAAACGGATTCTTGCCCCTGGGACAGATGGAGTGACCCACCACGGGCCATGGAGCAGTGCTGGGCCCCGGCAGCAAAGGCAGCTAGCAGTCAGCAACAGGCGGGCGGTGGCAGATGGTTGGAGGGCAGTGATTATACCCCTTTTCCTGACAATCATAAAACTGTGTCTGAAATACCGTGTCCAGTTTTGGACTGCCTGGTACCAGAAAGACGTTGATAAATCTGAGCATGGCCAGAGGATGGTCACCAAGATAGCTGGGGGCTGGAGAGCTTCTGTGAGGGGAGGCCGAGGGAGCCGGGTGGGCTCAGCTGGAGGCAAGGTGGCTCCAGGAGGACCTGGCAGAAGCCTGCCTGCGCTGGTGGGGAAGGGATGGAGAAGATGGAGCCAGGCTCTTTCCAGAGTTGCCTGGCAGGAGGATAAGTGGTCGTAAATTGGAACGGGGAAAGTTTAGCCTGGGTATAAAGAAACAGCTTCTCACTGTGAGGAGAATTAGTGGTGGATGAGGCTGCACGGAGACACCATGGAAGCTTCATCTCTGGAGGTTTCCAGGAGCTATCCGGACAAAGCCCTGAGCAACCTGTATTTAGTGCTGGACCTGCTCTCAGCAGGAGGTTGGGCTGGAGACCTCCTGAGCTCCTGCCCAACTTGCATGAGTCTGCCATTATATGATGGGGTTTTCAGGTTTTTTGGAAAATCTTAGGGAAAGCAGAGTCTGCTTGGTACTTGGAGGGGAAATCTCCAAGGGACAGAAATGTTTCTTTTTACTTCACTTAGCTTGTGCTAACCAGACTTACGTGTGATGACTACATTATCAACAGCATTATCAGTCTCGTTTTGCTCAGGAGTCCACATACTGCTCTTGAACTTAGGCAGCTTTGCTCATCTTTTTCTGCCAGAAGGACGTACCGTACATGAAGCCGATCCTTCACACAGTGCCGGCTTACCAGTGTCACCTGTCTGCCTCCTGCCCAGCCCAGCATTTCTGGTCGTTCCTGTGAGCACCCATCTGTTCACTTATGGTCTATTACAGCTGCGCTCACGGAGCTCTTACTTTCTCTCTCAGCTCTTATCAGTGCCATGAAACTCTTCAAAAGCCTTATTTTTTGAGTCAGATTCACCACAGTGCTTCACTGGGTTTGTAACACTTCAGTGTCAGAATGAAGCCAGAATAAACCAGCCAGCCAGAAGTCATGTGTTTCTTTTTAACCCAGTACCTCAGTGGGTTTGTTTCTTCCTTATGTTTCTGTATTTTATAGTATGAAAAATACCTTCAAAGATGACTTTGGATGTTCATGTAAACACAGCTCTTTTTTTGATTCTATGGGTTTCAAAGCATATTCTTTACCTCTTTCTGAAAGAGAGACATCAAGGCAAAAAGAAATACCCTACATGCTAGTCGAGGTCTGCACTGTTAGAAGTTGCAAAATAGCAATTCAGGCTGTCTCGGTGGTGCTAACCCAGCTCCTCTGCAGGGCGCACGGTGACGTGCCCTTGCACTGTGTGATCCTATATGCCCAGCCAATGTGACAAGCGGCATCTTCTGAAGCCTACCAGGGGACAGCAGAATGGGAGAACCGCTTGTCTCTGGGGGTTACTCCTTGAGTGCAAACTGGGTTTTGTGCTTAATGTGTGCTGTTCCCTTTAATGTTGTCCCGGCCCGCAGAAAAGCGGAGAGTGGCAGGACTGTTTGTAGTGAGCAGGCTGAGAGCAGTGCTGGTGCAACTTGTGAGGGGAGCCTCCCCTAAAGATAAAGAGGGACTATTCACCATGAATGACCGCTGCTCTTGCAAGAAGCCTGTACACACTTCTTTTCCTCTTATGCCTACTACAGGGACATAAATAGCACTTTAGTGGTGCTTAGGTCTTGGGCTGACCTTTGGTCTGAGTTTCATGCTATGTAAGCTCCCTCTCACCATCTCCTTACACAGGGAGGACAAATTGCTCAGGCAGATCGGGTCATCCACTTCTCATTCCTTCCAGCTGCTCTAATGGGAGCTGGGTCTCTGGGATTGATGGTAGTCCCTCATGGGGACATATGCAGCATTTTGGGCCTCTGTTCCCATGCCTAGTAAAATTTGGTCAGTGACACATCCTTGATTAGTCAGCCAAGTACTGGGTAAGGCAAGACTTTTTTCTTTAAATTTTGCTTGGAACTTGTCAGTCAGAGATTCCTGTGGGATCTGGAGCATAGATACAGAGAGACCTGCTGGGGCCATCAGACCTGGCCTGATGGAAATCAATCCTAAAATAACAGCTCACAGACTTTCCTATTTCATTAGTCTCTTTGGATCCACCTTGTGGTTCTTCCACTTCATGTCCATGCTGCTCCTTACTGTCTCACAGCAGGACTTACACCTGCAAAAGTGCCAGCAGCAGGATGAAACCAGAGCTAAACACAGAAGTTCATGAGTCTTTGAGCCTACAGCATCATCACCATAGGGTCATCACCAGGAAACGTATTTCCATTTTGGTGACAAAGACAGGGAGAGACTTGAACTTCCTTTGGAAGACTCTAGGTCAATACTTTCTCCACAGAGACTGGGGATCGTTTGTGTGTCCCTCCTAGCTGCCAAGAAACTGATAAACATTTGGGATAGTCTTCCTAATAAAAATGTTCATCTGTTGGACAACTGTCTGCATCTGCTGGGCATCTGCTGGCCTAAAGGCTTGTCTCAGCTGAAGTGGGAGAACCCTTTGACTGCACTGGTAGGCCAAAGCTAGGAGAGAGGTTGCAACTCAGAGCAGGAGTGGAGGAGGAAGGCATGCATCCTCAACAGGGTTAAACAATGGAGACAGAGCCATCGTCTTGGTGGGGAGAAGCAGGAAGGACTTTGGTGAAGTGCTTGCAGAGTAAACAAAGGGAGGGCTTGGCAGGAGGTGGAAGCACATCTGTGCATACAGTCCGCTCTCACTGAGGGGGGGTGTCAGCAGCACCAGATGGGAGATGCTGGAGCTGTGTGCAGCTCAGGCCATGTCTGCCAAGTGATCCCCATCCCCTCTGGCATATGGCAGCCATTCCATGCCAGCACCACTTTCAGAGAGGAGGAGACTTGAGGTCTCATTTGTATAGATGAGACCATAGAAAGCCTCTGAGGCTGGCCCATTGGACCTCCTCCTGGTACCAGTGCAAGTGCCTAAGCATGGCATCTAGTGGCTTCTGAATCCCAAGACAAGTGTTGGGTTCATTGGTGCAAAGTGGCTTTTGCTGCTCAGGAGCCCATCTGGTGCTGCACCAGTCCCACCCCATGCTGCACTAGTCTCATTCGGCACTGTGCTGGTCTCATCTGGTGCTGCACCGGTCTCGCTGAAGCCTGGAACATAGCTGCCTCTGGTCGAGAGGGAAATTTGGAAAGAAGAGTGTTTTCTGAAGCAGCCCGTTAAAGGGAAATTTAGAAGCAGGGATTTCACAGCCACAGGTGCAGCCCCACTATTCAACATAGGGCCAGGCTGACACCTCTGCAGTGTACTCCTGTGTTTCCTCTGGGAAAGGTCTACTCCTGCACTTGCTCCTTTTTTTCTCAGCACTTCCCTGTAGGTTTTTAGACTGTAGAATTTAATTAGCATGTAGTATATTACTTACTTATTATTTAAAGTATTCTCAGTGTTAAAGGAAGCAAATGAAAATGCTTAACTCTCTGAAGCCGCCTTTGTGATGGCTACATGGCAGGTCCTCTTCCCATAGCCACAGGTAGGATTGTGCTTGATCTGAAGTGCATATTGTACCAGTGCATTTCAAGGCATGAGTCAACCCACGAAAGCCTGTGAATCCTTGTCCTGTTGTAGACAGTCCACTGCAGGAAACTAGATGGTTTGCAAAAGCCAGCTGGTGACTCTTCTTGCTGCAGAGTTACAGAGGAGCATGTAGGGCACCAGGGATGAAGCTGACCATTACAGCTCAGCTAAGAAATGGCCAATAGCTGTCTCTTGGCCTGGTTTGGCTGGAAGATTTCCCAGGGAAATTCCAGGTCTGTGCTGCAAGGTCAGGTGCTGTCACCTATGCTTCACATGCAACCTGGTGGCCAGCATTGTTGTTCTTCAGGAGAGGTGTCTGTCGGAGGAGCCAAGTGTGTGAGTCCTCACTTCCAGGCCAATCTCAGTCCTGGGATTCCTACATCCCACCAGTCCTACCCTTCTGCTGGGGACTGTATTTATCCTCCTTTACACATCTGAACTGCTGGCACTTCATGTCTCCACATGGGAGATAAGAAGTGAGAGCAAGGGTGGAACCAAAGCCACGCTTCTCAGCTGAGCCCCATGCTGGCACTGTGTCTGTCCCACTGCAGCAGGTGACTTCTGTGTGTGCAACTTTAGTGTAGTTTGGTATCCGCTGGCTGAAATCACTGATCCTGATTTCAGGCTGGCAATAGGACAGAGTGAGTGTTTGTGTGGAGCCCTTTTCTTACTCTTTCCTGTCTTTGGAGCTCAACTTGTTGTGTTGTGAGTCGTTAGTTGTTTTCTTGGGTTATCATCCCTCAGAGCAGAAATAGCTGAAAGGTTGTGAAGACCCGAGGGCATGGCCAGAGCAGCAGGGGACTGCAGGTAGCATGCTGAAAGGCAGGCTGTGCCTTTCGGCCTGGTTGCTCCCCACATCTGCTGTGCAGTGTTTACATCTCTCTAACTTATTCCCAGCTGCTCAATAAAACAATTTTTTTTTGCTTCTACTTTCCTGTAGGGTCACATCATTTAAGGTTTTCTTTTCCTGTAGTCTCCTGAACACCCCAACCTTCCCCTCACCCACCCCTTTCTGACTTCTTTACCCACCTTCTCTCTTTGCACCTCTGCTTTCACTCCTCCTTTCTTAAATCTCTCCAGGGCTGGCTTTGAAATCATGTGGAGCTGCTCTGGTCTGGTCAGTGTCCAAGCGATAGATGCTTGACACTGATCTTGACACATTGTCCAGCCAGAATGAGGTCTCATGAAGGTTGGAACTGCAGATATCCACACACTTTTTCACTCCTTCCTTTCTCTTCCTATTTTATCTTCTTACTTTCTAAGACTGCAGAAATTCCTCATGCAGGATGGAGGCAATGTGCATGGCTATTCTCCCTGAAACTAGTGTGTAATATAAACCAGTGCTGGGGTAATTAGTACCATCTTTAGGGCTCAAAGGTAATGACTTATGTGAGGTCATTCAGTACGATCACTGTCCAGCCTGTTCCAGGGGAAACTCATCCCTGACTACCTCAGAAAAGTTGCTTTTGGCTTCTTGACACTGTGACTTTGTCTTGATTAGGAAAAATGTTCGTTTAGGTCAGTCTGGCGGACCCGATTAGCAAAGCCGGCTCAAAACTCAGTTAATATTTTTCCTAGAATAGATGCAAGAGAACGTTCAGCTCGGCAATCTGTGTCAGGAGTTCCCCTGCAACAGGAATGTCAGGGCTCCCTTGGGAGGAACCTGGCAGCAGAGGCTGGAGGAGAAATACAACTTGGGCCTGACATCAAGCACGTTACACAGGAGGGAGTACAAATGGATACAACATTGGTTTTGCACACTCATATTGGATTGTCAGCATCCCTCCTGCAGGTGAGCTTCCTTAGACCAATGCCCAGGGAACTTCCCCCATGCTGAGATCTCCACCACAGTGTCACGGGGGCACTGGATTCTCCTCCCGATGCCACAGCATGTCCAGGTGGGAGCACTGCAGCTCCAGAATAACACATCTCTGCTGACCAAGGTGCAAGGGGTCTGCCTTGCAAGCCTGCTCCTGGCTCTGCGGTATTTGCAGCTCCCCCTGTCCCAGGAGGACAGCTTTTCCCTCCAGAAGGGGAAGCCAAGGCAGAAAGACGAGGGTGAAGAAGGGGACTCAGGTCCAGAGCCTCGACAGCTAACTGTTGCCTGTCACAGCAGCTTGATGCTAAATGAGCCCCCTAAATTCATGACAGTTGAAGGAAGGAGCTGGGCAGGTGCTTTTGGCTGAGCTCGCTGCTGCCCCAGGGGAGGGAAGGCAAACCAGGCAGCTCAGGGAGGAGGAAACCAGCTCTGACATTTGTAAAGACTGTTGATGGAAGATTTCTTTCAAAACCTTTTCAGTCTGTCGGTCTGAGAGCTCTTTGCCCAGGGGCTGCTGGAAATCTGGCTCTTCTTTCCAAGCAAATGTGGCAGACTGAGAGTTGATGAGGTGCTGTCGAGCCACAAATATTGAATTGCCAATTGAATGGTGTTGGCTTTGTTTTTGTTGTGTTTTTTCTCTCCTTATGGACAGCGGTGCAGTGAGGTTGTCGGGAATGGGAGAACTGTGTTTTAGTCCCAGCTCTGCCAGTTACTTTGCATGTGATCCTTAGGGTGTCACTTGCACAATGCAGCTTTCACTCTGTATAAAATAGTACACATCCTTATTCTTACTGACATGGGGCAGTGGCATCAATGGGTGAAGCAGATTAATGAAAAGTTAGACTGGGGTGGAGTTTTGCTAGTGGATATCTGCCACAAAAGGTCCATAGGAGCTATTGCTTTGCGTCCCTGCTTAGAGTCTCTTTGAAAGGCTTTGCAGCTATACATGATATTTGCAATGTTTTCAGTTTGGCAGGGCCATCCTCCACTGATGTCCCTGCTATCTTTCACCCTTCTTGTGTTCCTTGTCCCTGGGGACTGCACGTGTCTGATTCTGACCTCAGATACTTCAAGCAAATCCGGAGAAGGCAGTCTAAATGACTGCATTGGTCAGCATCAGGATTTCAACTAAAGTACTTGGGCCATGCTGTTGTTGGCCTGACCTCTTCAGGCCTTACTGAAAACCAATTAATTTGTACTTTATAAAACCAGTGAATGGACTGTATTCATACCTCATCCTCCACTGCATAACCAGACCCTGGCTGAGTCACAAAACCTAACTTCTCCCCGGTTTTGGCACAAATTGCTGAGGGCACCCTGTTAAATTTCTGCCTGAAATTGCTGCATGGTCAGGGCTATGCTGAGTTCCCAGGCTCCCAAACTATGTTTCATCTGGTTTGTGTCTGAGGAGAAGGTACTGAGCTGCAAGTACCAGAGTGCAATGGCTTTATCAGTCCCCAAGCAGGGCAATTAAGATCCACGTCAGTCCCTCCCGCTGCTCAGTGCATGGTTTTGTGCTCTCCCTTTCTCTTTGAAGGTGCCTTTTCCCTACAGTAAGTCTGCCTGACCTGTTGTAAAGTTAGGATTTCCATCGTCCACTGGGAAGAGAGATGCAAAGGTTGCTTTCCCATTCTGCGACACTTCTCCTGCTCTTCAGGATTTGTCAGATATAGTTGGCAGCGGTCCAGCAGCTGGATTAGCATTAAATAATGAGCAAATGGCCTGCAGCCCTTTTTCAGACCCAGGAAAGCACACACCTTTCATTCTTTTTATACACGTCTTCGAGCCCTGTTTTTATCACATTGGGAAAGAGCTAAGTCCCAGATGCTGCTCTGGTCAATGCTGGGGACAGAACAGAGGGTGCTGCACTCCTTTCTTTGTCGCTAATTAGTACCAGGATGGTAGCTAGAGGCTGCTAGCTGCGAGAGCAAAACTGTTCTCTCCCTCCCCTTGTAACTGCAGCCACGGCGAGCAGTCAGTGGCAGCTGTAAGCAGCTGTGGTGAACTGCAGCAGAGCAGAAGCAATGCTCATTTCTTAATTTTCCTGCATGCTTTAGGCTCCAGAGGAGCAGCTCTGGTAACCTCCTCCTTTGTAGCCAGAGGCTGAAGTCCCAGGTGAGATGAAGGCATTACTATGTCAACCCCAGCAGCTAAACGGTGTGATGAGGTCACCCAGCAGCCTCGATATCTAGAAGTAAGTGCCAGAGATCCATGTCCAGACCAGTGCCCCATCCGCTGGTCTCAGATGCCTTTCAGATATTTGATGAAATTGGATTGTATAGAGTTGCCAGAGAATTTATTTATCTATTCTGGGAAAGGGAAGAGGGAAGGAGTCCAGGAGGGATGGAGAATAGGGAAAGAAAGAGGGAAGAAAAAGCAAAGACAAGAGAGAGGTAGCTATGCAGTTAGCATTACTGAGCCATCTGGACCTGTTGGCATGGCCCCAGCTGGACAAGCTCACAGGTTTATCCACAGCATGATGTAATCTCCATCGTCCAGCATTTGAGTTTTCTCCTTGCACTGGATGGCCTCATATCTGGTGCATGTCTGGAGCGGGCATTTTGATTTCCTGTTGCTATTTGTGGACTTTTCCTGGCCGATCCTCAAGAGCAGCTCGGGCGGTTTGCATTCCTTAAGTTGAAGAAGCAATGCCATCCCGCCGGCGTGGAGTGGAGGCCAGCCATGGCCAGCCTGCTGGCTGGAGCGGGCCAGCCCCACGCAGGGAACCAGCTGTGGTTTGCACCGTGCTGCAGCTGGAGGAAGGGTGACACCTCTGCCTGGTGCTTGGGACACTGCAGCCGAGCTCAGGAGTTGACCAGCACAGAGGACTGGCAGGACCACCCTTCCCAGCCTCTCGTGGGCTTCCCTGCCCTGCTGGGTCTTGCAGCAGAACAGGATGAAGGATAATTTTATTTGGCCCAAGACCTATTCCTCCCCTTGGTAGATGTGAGTAAAAAGCAATCAATGATCTCAGTCCTGCTCCCTTGCTAATGCCGGCACCGGGGATCACCAAGGCCCTTGGCTGCCCTGTGAAGCAGGTGGGCTTCCCAGCACAGGGGAAGGGGAGCTATGGAAGATGTGGTCCAATGCTGCCAGGCACCCACCCTTGCTAGGGAATAGGCCTGTAATCTCCTTCTCTCCATCGCTCAGTGCCATTTCCAGGAGGCAGTGCAGTCTAATGGGAAGGACTCAAATGTACATTCCCTCTGTGGGAGACAGCCGCACCTCACCAAGACCAGCCAACTTTTTTTTCTCGAGTCCTTGCCAGCACATGAAGGGAAGAGAGTTTGACCGTCCACCTCCATAACATCACACTGTTTGAACATCTTTTAAGTTTCAGGAGCCACACAAGAGCAAAGTGGTCTTCTTTGCTACATAAAATCAATGTGTGGAGGGGCAAACAGTAGAGCCTTAGGTCCCCTCCTGCCTTCAGAAACAGAGCAACTCCCACCCTCCTGCATGGCTGCAAAGGTCTGAGATGCCCAGAAAATGAAGACAGAACTTCTCTTCAGCGTACCACTGCTGCAAGCAAACCTCAAACCCAGCGATACAAGCGGCCTGCTTCAGAGTACGCCATTCTTCGCTCTGACTCAAGAGATGTGGGTAGTTGTGTGATGAGCAACAGTCTGACATGAGCACACAGTACTGCCTCCCTCACGATGCCTCACCCTGCCCACTTAGCTTTGCTTTCTCCAGGGGCTTGGGAACAAGGAAGTTGAGTGCAGTGACCTCCAGGGAGCAAGATTTTGTTCAGCTGAGAATCCTACCGTCTGCTTCAGAAGTTGTCCTGGTTGCACCCGGAGGGAGCAGGGCTCTGCTTTCATAATACCCCGGGGATGGCTTGTCCACCAGGGATGGACTCACTGGAACCACAGAGCTGAGCTTTTCCACCCGACTCAGCTCTGCTGAGCAAGAGAGTAGCTGAGGAAAACGATGGCCTCTTTATAAACCAACTGGCAAAACTCTTGCATCTCTCCTGGGAAGTGGCCAGGGATTCTGAGTCACTGCTTAAGTGGGTTGCAGCCAAGGTAGTCTTACCCAAGACATTAAGTGAGAGAAGAGAGATACACCCAGGAGTGCCAGCAGAAAGAGAAATAGTCATGACCATAATTAATAATAATAATATAATGATGAAAAGATTCAGAAATGCACTGCCCACTCCAAAAATAAAGTTTGAGGACAATTCAAATGCTGTAAAGAAAAGAGAAGAGAGGAAAGAGTCGAGAAAGACCGCCAAAGCCTGCATGTCAGCTGCAATGCAAGGAGTCCCATCCAGCTGGCCTGGGTTCAAAGAGCTCCTATTGTCCAACAGCATTTCCAAGACACCATTCAAAACTTTCAGAAAATGAACCCAAGATGCAGGGTGAGATTTATCACACAATAAAGACAAGCCAGATGTGTGCACCCTTTTGGAGAGAGAGGATGGGAGGAAGGCGATGGAGGAGCAAAGCAGGGGAGAATCAGGCAGCAGAGGCGTGAGGGAGGAGGGTGGCATGAGGAGGTCTGGTGCTGTGAGCATCCAGGCAGGAGCAGGGTCTGGGTGTGTCTGGGCTGGGACACACACTTGGCACTTGTGAAGGGTTTGATGTGTATGGAGAACTCCATAGTTAGGAAAATTACTTGGCATCGGGATTAAGGGGCAGACAGAGAATATCTCACTGATGCTTTTTCTCTTTTGTTGCACATAAAACCATGATGGATACTAAGAGGTTATTGTTACTTCTGGTCCTGGATAATGTACCTGCATAATAAGGCCATGTCTGAAAGGATGCCCAGGAGCCAAACCACTGTAGATTTTGTCTTGATTTTCTAGGGCTCGCATAGCCTTCATTAGTGCATTTGCAGCACTGGCCACCATGGCAGGGCTGTAACTTCTTTTGCCCACAGGAATCACTCACTTCCACCTGTGATTTGATTATGTTAAAATCTAGCAATTAATTATATAGAAATGTAATTTAATCTTTGAGTCTGCTGCTAACGTGGAGTTACATGCCTACAACCTGCCATCATTAAGTAAGTCCTCAAGTTCTCCCTGCCTGCAATGAGACCAATGGTGTTTCTGCTGTCTGCAGAATAATCTGGGAGGGTAGCCGTTGCCATACCACACTCCACAGATTAAAAAGTGAGTTGGTTTAGTTCTCAGGAAGACTTCTAGTAGTAAGGACTTCATCTAAGAGCAAAAAGCCTGAGAAAACACTTTGGAGTTTTAAGCTAGAGAGTCCCTCTTTGCAATGACTCATGTGTTTGGTGGCTTCAGTCAGCTTCTACAACAGGTTTTTTTTTAGAAAGGGGTGGGTTTATCTGAAGACTTTAAATTAAGATATGTCTTCCTGTGAAGCTCAGTTGCAGATGATGAGTTTGAAGCAGGAGGCATGCACCTGCACTCAGCTATGTAAGGAACCATATTTGGTTACCTGGTTCCTCCAGTCCCTGAAACCACAAAGCCATCCATTGTCTCATTGAGCTGCTACAGGGGTGTCCAGAGAATGGATTCCCAACTCCACCAGTTTCTGCAGACCTCCCTCCGATGCTGGGGTGCAGATGCCTGCTTGATCCGACACAGGAGCTTTCAGGGCAGGTTGTCAGGGCATAATAGGTTTCCTATCTTCAACAGAACATGGGATCTTTTCTTCCCATAAGCTTCTGACTTTATTTGAGTGCAGGATCCCAGGCATCTTCACATTCCTATTTCTTTTCACCAGCTACAGTGTACTTGGCTGCTGGGTCTCATCATGGAGAAGTGTGGCTTGAAGAGGGGATAGCTGGGGAGACAGGTATTGGGAAACAGTTTTCACAAGCTGCCTTTCTCCCTTGGCCTTGATTTTCATCCCACGGTTGAAGTGACTGCATTAGCTCTGACCAGTTGGATCTCCATCCTCATCTTTGGAAACACAGGGCTTTGACCCTTGTTCACCAACATCACACCTTTGTTCTCCCCCAGGATGGTGTTAATCCAGGCTGTCCCAGTAGTGAAGAATGGCCTGAAAGATGTTACTGCCCTTTGCAGGCTAGGAAGGATTTCCCCATTCTCCAGAGACTCTGGTTTCTGCAGCTCCACCACTGAGGTGAAAATGATACCCTCAGCACTGGAGCTGAAGTTGAATTTCCTATCTGCTGCTCAGGGCACAGATTTTCCACTGGGATATTGGCAGCAGGTCAGAAATCTGCATTCCAAGCTGAATTGCTTTGAAAACAGTCCTGGTGCGGGACCACATTTAGTCTGCTGGTTGCAAAACCCAGCTTTTGCCCAGCCTGGCCACTGAAGAGAATCCCAGCTCTCACTGGCTCAAGATTTTGGGTGAAAATCTCTCACATCCTTGATCAGCTGGTCCAGACTTAGTTGCTCTGTAATTGCCCTTTTCAAAGGCCCAAAGAATGAAAGCCACCAGTAACGTTTGGTATTAGCTGCATGCCTCAGCTTTTGGACTTGAACAGAGCACAGCTATCTTCCTCTTCCAAGGCCTGCTTTTCTTTATGGGTCTCCAGGGACCTGCCAGGGGACAAAATGTGAATTATCTCCAATTTTGTTCTCTGAGCACTAAAAAGAAACAGTTTCAATGAGGCAAATGAAGCTGATTGTAAAGATAATACAGACCATGCCTTCTTCTCCCCTTATCTCCCAAAGCAGATTTCCTCTGTCGCCCAGGGTGCCTGTCCCGTTGCTTAGATTGCCTTTCTTGTAAGATGTAGAAAAAAGGCCCATAATGGCATGGGGGTGACAAGCTGTGTAAGAGCAGAGATTTGCCAACTGTGGTGGCTCCAACCCCATATGGGGCAGGGCCAGAATCTTCCAAGAAAGATGGAAGAAGCGGTGGAGCGGTATTTATTCCAGTTTATTTTGGTTATTGAACAAGCTTCCCCATCCCACTGACTGGTGACTGACTTGAGCGGTTGCAACTCTAACTCATTTTTGATTGTATTAGAATGTTCATGCTGTATTTCATGTCTTTTGACTGTAACGCTGCTCCACTGCAGCATGGCACCATAGTTCACAGTCATGCAGAGTAAACCAGTATTTTCTTTTGTTTGCCCTGCCTGCTGCCTTTCATCACACCGCACATCCCTCTCCATCAAGCAGAATTTTTCCCTAAACTGTACAGGCAGACATGCCACACACAATTAAATCCATGTAGTTTCAGGGTAGATTTGCCTTTAGATTTCCAGGGCTGGGCCAGAGCTGCGTCCTGAGGTTGTGCAGGGCAGAGCTGCCACATGCCAGCGGGCATGGCTGTGGAAACCCAATTGTGTTCTGGCTGTACCTCTGTGGGGACTGAGAAGGGATGGATGCATTTGGGCCCTGCAAAGGGCACGCCTGGGTGGAGGTGGGTTGAGGTAACATATCAGATAGGGCCTTCTTGAAGATGATGGATTATATTTTCACACATAAGGAGATAAAGTTCATGTGAACCCCCTCGCCCTGATGCTACAGCAGCTGAAAGACTCCTGGCCCCCGCTCGTGGTGTGGAGTTATGGTGTCACTGGGAGCCTGCTGCAAACTCAGCTGAGGCTGCCAAGTTAACACAAGGACGTAAAACACCAATTCAGACAAGAGGGTGGTGATGACGATACAGCTTCTTTCTCTCAGAGCTACTGCTCTTGTGAAGTCTCTGTCTGGAGACTGTACTGACCTTGGCTTGGGAGGGAGCAAAGAAGAGGAAGAGACCCCTGCCAGCTTGCCCAGGGGTACCTGCATTCCCATGGAGAACACCTCCCACGCATCTCCGTTTGAACGGGGCCCAGCTGCCACCATCATGGTTCAGAAATAAAGGCAGCTTTGTTTCATAGTAAGCAGGTGTCTTCAGTTCTCTGAGCTCAAGAAAGGCCTTGAAGGACAAACTTTTTTTATTTACCTTTCATAGACTCCTAGAAATAGCACCCAAGTCTTCTGCCGAATGAGGGTTGAGAGCAGCTGATCTAAATGTTCCACCCAGAGAGGGTTGTGTCCACTTCTGCATATAGTTTAAGTCCTGCTCCAAATGTTGGTTTTTTTTTTTTATCAGAGTCGGCTGCAAGGGAGTTAGCTGTAAGTCAAAGGAAATTTGGGACATTTGTTGCATATGTAGCATACACGCAGCAAAAGCTTGCTGGAAAGCAGAGGCATTCCTCTTTATCCTCCAGGGTGCTGCTGCTGGGAGGAGAGATGCTCCTGTCTCTGCAGATTCAACGAGTCTCGTGCAACAGGCAAACTGTGTATTGTAGCTGCTTTCTACCCCAGGCCAGTGGAGCTTGGTTTGCCTTAGGAGAGGCTGACATCTTCACTTTCCTCCCTAGCACGCACATACCCAGTCTGCACCCTGGCACCCGCAGGTGGTTTGGGGGCACACAGATGGCCATGCCACTGTGGCCACACCGTGATGGCACCTGTCTTTTGAACCACCTTGGCCTGGGCTCTGCCCTACTCCACAGTTGTTGGCCTCGCAGAGCACCTCCACACTACCACAGCCCACACTGGCTGCTAATCCTGTTTATGCTGAACATGGTAAGCCCAGGTACGGGTGCACCATCGTCCATGGCTCTTCTGCCACCACAGCAGCTGGTACCTTCAGTATCTACTTCAGGGCCACTGGGAAAGCCAGTCTGGCAGATTTCAGCTTTCCACATGCTTTTTTCTCTCTTTTTATTCTTTCTTTCAGGGGCAAAACCATTTAAAGACTTATCTTGCCCACTCGCCCTGCACCTGGGCTCCTCCCCAGTGAAAAGCAGGCTCAGGAACTCTAAGCTGGGTGTTTCAAAGCTACAATCCCAGCCACAGAATTTTGATGTGGTGTTGTGTGTATGCTTTCAACAGCATCACCCATTCTGTCAGCTGAGTTTGTTTTTTCCCCCTGTTAGAGCTGTAGGAGGGGGGGGGGCGGGGGAACCCACAAAACCTTTATGGCTGCCGCAGCGGTTACTGCAGAGGGTGGGAGCATTATGTACTGGAAGGGGTAGGTCTCCCGGAGAGGCTGGGACCCTCTGAGGTGCTCGCTGAGACATCCCGGGATGAGGAAGAGCCATGAAGGGGCAAAGGTGAGGCCTCCTCTGGGGCACCGCCCGCGGAGTGCTCTCCCTGCCGGTCTGCCCCGCCATCTCGGCGTCCCCTCCGGCCTCACCTTGTGGCAGAGCCGGGCGGCAGCCGTGCCGTAAGGAGGGGGTGCCCGGCGGGGCCGAGCCGTGAGGAGGGGGTGCCCGGCGGTGAGGTGCGGCGGGGCCGGGCTGTAAGGAGGTGCCGGGCCGTGAGGGGCCGGTGTCCAGCGGGGCCGGGCCGTGAGTAGCGGGTGCCCGGTGGGACCGGGCCGTGAGAATGGGCTGCCCGGTCATGAGGAGGGGCTGCCGGGCCGTGTGGCGCGGGTGCCGGGCGGTGGTGAGGAGGTGCCCGGCGGGGCCGCGCGCTGAGGTGAGCCACGGCGGGCCGCGGGCCGCTCCGTCCTAACCCTGCACTCCTCCCGCCCGCCTCGCGCCGCTCGCTGGCAGCCGCTTCCCATTGGCCGCCGCTCGGCTGCCTCGGCCAATGGGCGGCCGCAGCTGCTGGCCGTTGGAAGCGGGCCGCGGAGACCGTTAACCGCCGGCGGCGTAGGAGGGGCGGGGGCGTCCGCGCTCCTGCCTGCCGCCCGTCGGAGCCCTCAGAGGACCTCGTAGCTCTCAGAGGTCTTCAAAGCCCCTCAGAAACCCTCGGAGCCACTCAGAGCCCTCGGAGCCCCTTCAGAGCCCTCAAAGCCCCTCACAGCCCTCACAACCCTCTGAGCCCCTCAGAGCCCTTGGAGCCCTCAGAGTACCTCAGAGGTGCAGCAGGCCCGGGCCAGGCTCGGCCGCAGCCTCAGGCTATGCTGCCTGATGCGGGGTGAAGTGGCTGCAGGCACCCATGGCCCAGGCGGGGACCTGGGTGGCTTGGATTGCTGCTGCTCCCTCGCTTCAGGGTAGTGCCTTGCCTTGGCACCACTCTCTCAATTGCCTTCCCCTGATTGTGTCTTGAGCCTCTGTCGTCCCTCCTAGGTCTTGTGGCGCCTAGTGCTGGAAATTGTAAATCCAGGTCCTTTGGCACGGATGCGTGGTGGAAGGAGGTTTCCACAGTGAGCTGTGCCTGAGCCTTGCTGGGTCTGCACAAGGCACTAGGGACACGGCTGCGGCTGCTGCTCCCGAGGACTAACAGCTTGTAGCATCTTTGGTCTGAGGGGCTGCAGTCCCTGCGGGGAGGGAGCTGATGGCACAGCTGGCCTGTGGGAAAACAGGCCACCTGCCTTGTTTTCAGTGACTGTAAACCCTCCTCTTTCTGTCATTGTGCATTATTCTACAGACAGCAATAAATTCTGGGCTTGGTTCCAGGTCAGGCTCAGTCAAACCTTCCATCACTTGGAGGGTGTCAGGGAGGCGTTTGGTTCACCATAGAGCCCAAGGTCGCGATGCTGAAAGTAATCACGGGTGACTTGGGCGTTGCCGGCAGTCTCGGAGGAAGACTAAGGGGTGCTGCTGGCCAGGATGCTGTCCTGCTGCTGAAGGGAAGCTTGCACCTGGTTTGGCCTGGAGGGCTTTGGCCATGCCATGCAGGGAAGCAAGAGCAGCAAGGAGGTGGCAGGTCAGTGGTAAGCTATCCAGGCAGGTGGGGGGCCTGGGTGGACCAGGCGTGGAGCAGCAGGCAGCTGTGGTACATGGCAGGAGAGAGCAAGAGCAGTGTGGGTCAGGACAGAGGGACACCAGTGGGGTTTGAGAGAGGCAGGAGGTGGTTGAATGATCGCTTGTGCCCCTTGGGGTACCCATGCTCTGGCTAGACTGTGAGGAGAGGTTTGCACAGCATCTGTCCATCCTGCCTGGATCTTGTTAATGCTGTCAAGACCTTCACTTTCATAAGGTCTAAAATTTTAAGGAGAGCAGAAGGACTGTCTGGAGTGTATGGGCTCTTCTTTCCTGGAATATAAAGGAAACCTCGGCTGTGCAGCTGGAATGCAGGGGGCTTCATTCCTTAGTGAAAGCAGAGAAGGGAAATGCAGATGTCACAGCTGGGACAGGAGATTTATCTTGGCAAGCAAAGAGGAAAAATACTTTCAAAAAGAAAAGAGAAAACTCAGAAGAATCCCCTCCCCATATGTACTGCCTGCCAGCACGAGCAGAACCTCCAACCTGCAAAGGCCTTTCGTCTCCTGGGCCTGGGCTGCCGCCCAGCTGGATTAGCCCCTCACTGCTTTCTCTTTGGAGCGAGACCATTGGGGTGGGAGCAGGGAGGCTGTGAGAACAAGGCTGATCCTGAAGGGAGATTGTCTCTAAACAACTCAGCTGGAGGTGGGAAGAGGAAAGTCACAGTCAAAGGATGGAAGCGTGAAAGGGAAAAGGAGGGACAGATGCAGTCAGGGTGATCACAGAGAAGTGGATCCAGGAAAAGGAAATTATCCCCTCCTCAGCCATCCATGGTGCTACTGGGCTTCAAGAGTGGCACCTTAAGGGATCCCATGCACAACCAGGCAGGCGAAGAGGCTTAATGCCTCAGTCTTTGCTTGGGGCCACCAGAGGTCTAACACCAGCTCCGGGTGGCGGGAAATAGAGAGCTTGCATCTGGATGTCTGGATGCCTTACATTAGCTCCCAAGATAACGGTTGTACAACAGGAAAGGGTGTTCAAATGAGAAATGCACGCACGCACATACAGTGTGCTATTTAGACAACCCTAAGCATGAGGTCAGGATGAAAACATGTGGTGGAAATATGTTTGGAAGAGTCAGTGCCTATGTCGGTCACCAGGAGTGGGAGGGAGCAGGAGCCAGCAGCTGACAGATTCGCACTCTCTCCCTGTGGCTGAGGTGGCCTCAGCTCGAGCAGATTCTCCTGTTGCACTGGAGCAGCTTAAGACACTCTGTTGGGCCTGGAGATGCAGTGGTCATTGCCTCGCTGTACCTGCACATGCTGGCTTGTCCCCTTCAGGTGCTGCCTCCCCATCCTCCCAGAACTGTGGTAGGGGGATGGGCAGCCAGAAATCGGGCTTGAATCAGGGAATCCAGCACATCCTCACCATTGCGTTTCTGTCCCTTGGCTGCCCCCTCCCTGACCGCTCACTGGTAATACAGCTTTGGAAACACATCTCGTGCTATTTCTTGGCTTTGGAGCATAGTTAGAAGGAGAAGGAAGGAGGGTGTGAAAGGGAGGGGGAGATAGCAGGAGCGAATAATGCAAAATGAGACTGTGCTGTGAGCTTCGTATCCCATCTGGAAGCTGTTTTCCCCCAGTACACTTCACACCCGCTCCCTCTGGGCCAGGATGGTAAGGATCACATTTCCCAGTTGACTGGTCCCCCTTGCTCAAGCCAGAGCCATCTGCGTGAAAGCTACTTGAGATATCTTAAAGGAGAATCTCAGCAGAGTTGCAGAGTCCTTCATTGTCACAATCAGAGATTCTTGGCCGGTTCTCTGAGGAGTGAGAGCTGACTTATCTCAGCCTGGATGGAAGGTGCTCTTGAGGAGACAGTCTTAAGCCGTGAGGAGGCTGTGAGAGGGTGAGCCTGCTCTTGCTTTTGTGTCTCTGTCCATCCCACCTTCATTCACGACCAAGTCCTGTGGACTGTTTCTTGGACCTTCCACCAACATGTGCCTCCGGTCTGCCGAGATCTTTGCTGCCACAACATCAGCAAGACTCTCCCCAAAGCCCAGCACAGTTTGTTCATTTAGTGGCAGTAAAAGCCTTTAGCTGTGCTGGCCCCTATCTGGGTGGGAAGGGAGGGCTAGTGGCTGCCCAGGACCTCCTTTGACATGTGACTTTCCAGCCAGGATAAAGCTACCCATCCATTCGGTCAGGTGATAAACCTGCTTCCGTTAATCACTCAGGTGCTCTGTTTCATGCTCTGCCATGATCCACACAGCCCTGAGACACTGTATCCTGGGACCTGCAGTTTCCTGGAGCCTTCTGTCTCACACACATTAAGGAAAAGTATGGCTGAAACCTTCTCTGAGTTTTGCTGGATAGGTGCAGCTCCCCCAGCAAGGCTCGGGTGGGACAGAGTTTGCATGTTCCAGGTTGGCAGGCTCCATCTAAACTAATTAGCAGCAGTTTTGATGGCATCTATCCAAAATAAGCTCCGCACTGCTCCTCACTATGCCCATCACAGCTGGATCTGGACAAGAGGACACTTTTTCCTGTTAGCATGTGGTTGCATGCATGGCTGTCTTTACAAATCAGAAATCTAAAGTAAATACCTGTTGGCATCAGGTGAGAACAGAACCAAGCCAAGAGACACAGCAGTCTTCCTGGGACGTGGTGGCTTAGCTTCCTGCTTGTCCTGTAGCTTCTCTCGTGGATATAGCCAGCTACAAAGCCATGTCGTTATCTTTGTTTGCTTTACCCTTCCTTCTTCTGCTTTCCTCTGCCTCTTGCCACCTTCTTTGATGGCTAAAATAGCAAGCTCCAGCTCTGTGACACCTCTACATGCTCTCCCTCTTTGAGCGGGTCTGATCCTTGGTGCACCCTTTGATAATAAAGACCCAGCAGCACAGAGAGGGGTACATGCCCCAACATTGCTGGATTCTCAGGGAAGGTGTGAGTTTCCTTCTCTGCTTATCACCCTTCGTTTTCCCATATTGTGCAGTAGGTCTCTGTCTCTCAGGAGAATGGTCTCCTGGGGGCATGAACTCCTGCATGTCTGGGAGAACAGTGTTGCCTTCCTCCTCCCTTCCAAGTAGCAAGGTCCTCCAGCAAGCCTGCTGTGTGGTGTCTAAAAGAAGAACCAGAAATCTGCAATTACTCCTGCCAGTGTTGATGCCCTTATTAAGGCTCTGATACTCAAACTCTTGCACTCCTTACACATCTCTCACCCCATAGCCACCGCTGGGGAGATTTTTTGGCTTCAGAATAAAACCAGAGGCACACCTTCACCTCTTCCCTTCAGGTAGGTTTGTCCTACAGTAGGAAGACTGTTGATTGACCAAGAGATCCTTGTTCCAGGTGTGGGTGGGATACCGTTTAAAAGAGCTTGTGGAACTACTGCATAAGTCCATCTTCTTAAGTCCCACCTCTGCCTTTGTTAATGCACAGTTGTGAAAGAAATTTGAAGCACGTGGCAGAGTCGCCAACAGCTCTCCCTGCAGCTCTAGCTCTGCCTCTTTTCCAGAGTTACACAGTGATTCTAGTTTTGATGGTTCCAACAATATATATGATTTGAGTGCTTCTTGTTGGATCCTGGTTCTACTGTGCTGTCGTGGTGCGTTGGCAGCCAGAACTCTGAATCCCTTCACTCTTCTGTGGTTATGTTCTCACCCTTACCATAAGGCTGTTGTGTTCATATCCTCTGTTTGCCTGGGTTGTTTAGAGAAAGCAAGACAAAGAACAGCTGCTATATGAGCAAGCACTCTCTGGGGTTAATGCTCAGGACTCTGGACCCTTTACCCCTCCGTGCTGTAGGATAGGACAAAACCTGGCTTTACAGTGTTTTTTAGATAAATATCTAACCCAGTTCCATCTGCTGACTCAGCTCCCTCTGAAGAATGGTTATGCTCGGCACAGATGGGAGGTGTTTTCTGTTGCTTGATTCAAGTGCAGAAACGCTTCTAGGCAACTTGGAAATGGCTGGGTAGATTTTACCAAGCTACCCTGCCAATTCTGCTTCCGGTATGGGAACAAGTGGAGAAAACTTCAGCCCAGACAGCCCAGGGAGGGCCTCAACACTGGGATTTAGCATGTGTGTGCCTTCTCCACCTTACCTGCACATGCAGTGTCTGCCCTCCCAGGGGAGCCTTGGATGGTGGTGTGGTGGGCTGTCACTCCAGGCAGTGGAAGAACAGACAAATGGGAGGGACGTGAAGGGAGGGAAACCTCCTCGTGTCAGGTAGAATGCAGATGGCAGGACTCCCCCTTATTTCCAGCATGCTCTGTGGACATCTGAGTTTTTAAATTGAGTGGCTGAGGGATGATGTTGGAGGGTGAAGGGGACTGACATGTTGGAGGTGGCTGCAGCTCACCATCTCCCTCCCCCACTTGGTGGGAAGCATGGGGCTGTTCAGCTGGAGCTTACTGCACTCCCCAGCCTCCACCCCAATCCTCTGACAGCCAACATAATGTTGACAGAGTGATACTGTGCTCAGGTAAAACAAATATACCTTCCTGTAGGAGCAGGAACCTGCAGGATCCGGCATCCGGGGTCCTCTGGCCAACTCCTCCTTTGGTCTGAGCGCTGGGGAAAGAAAGCAGCTCCTCTAGGAGCCGGGCTCTTTCCTGAGCTCAGCTCTCACACTGGAATTCATTGGCATTTATGTCTCCACTCTAGGACCTGTGTGCTCTCTCCCACTCTCTCATCCATACCCTGTTGCTCTTGGTATTTCAATATGCTGCTTTCAATGCCTTTCTGCCCACCCAGATGCTTTTCCAGGCGGGGGGGACCCAGTCTGACTCTGCTGAGCTCTCTCCAGTTCATTTAAGTTACACAGTTCCGTCTGTGTAATACAGTCACTTGAATGTATCTGTCTTTTCTTTTCCTCTCCCTGAGCCAGAAGCCTCAATCTGCCAGCAAATGGGATAATTTTTCAGCTGGTGTTTGGCAACCATAATTTTTCTCCCTGCCCAATCAATGCTTTGTTGTAGCAAATGGAAAAGTTAGTGATTTGACTTCTGAATAGGAGGATATGCCTCAAAGGAAACAGGTTCCCTGTAGCATCAGGAGCCTGACTCTGCACTGGCCATATTTACTGACTGTTACTGGAATGATTAGTGGAATGATTGTTTGTTGTTAACAGCCCATCTGTAGTGTTTAAACTTCATTGGGGAGCCGAATTTCACAGGCATTATCTGGCTGGAGGACAGCCTCATATGGTCCACAGAGGGGCTGTGAAATCCCAGAGGAAATTAAATACAACAGGGGGCCTTCCTGTTATGTTGATCCAACTGATCTTTTTTTCTTGTGATAGAAATCAGCAGCTGGGTTGATGTTCTCTGGGGCATCAGAGTGCCTATTGCTGCTGGCAGAGAACATGAGAAAGTGTCTGTCACCAAGGACAGGTGCTGAAGACCATGATTTTCTGCCATACTTGCATTTTGTCATCACAGAGGCTTCTTGCCTCTATTCAGCTTGTTGTCACAGTGAGATGATGCTGGGAATTTGAAGATAGGTAACCACAGAGGAAGGGGGGATGTGAGAATATAGAAGAGTTTCATGAGTGTTTGTGGCATAGATAAACAGGCAGAGAAGATGTACAGCACCATGGCCCTTTCTATCTTAATTCAAAGTGTTTTTATCAAGCTGATGCAGGCAAGGGATAGGAACTGCTTTTTCCCATCCAAAAAGGGCTGTTGCTGAGGTTTGGCTCTCAGTGCAGAGGATGGCTCTTGGATCCTTCT
The DNA here is from genome assembly GCF_023638135.1 of Falco biarmicus. Taxonomy (NCBI): domain Eukaryota; kingdom Metazoa; phylum Chordata; class Aves; order Falconiformes; family Falconidae; genus Falco; species Falco biarmicus. The sequence goes on from NC_079294.1 coordinate 2,722,027, forward strand.
TGGAGTTGACAGTAATGCTTTCTCTCCCTTTGTCTTCCTTCAGCATTTCTCAGAGAACCTGGATCACTTCTCTGACAACATGGAGGATTTCTCCAATGACCTCTTCAGCAGTTTCTTCGATGACCCAGTACTGGCTGAGAAGAACCCACTGCTGGACATGGACCTGGATCCACCCACTCCAGGCATCCAGGCAGAGCACAGCTACTCCCTCAGTGGAGACTCTGCTCCCCAGAGCCCTCTTGTGCCTGTCAAGACTGAAGATAATGCTAACGGTGAGCATGAGACGTGCGCACTGCACTGCTTCGGGCACATCTGTTAGCAGAGGCTCTGGCCCGCTTCCATATATAAGGAAAAACTGGCTAGTCCCTGGGCTTGCGCATGGCTAATCCAGGGAAGAATTTGATCTGCCATTGTCAAACACAGCCTACATTTTTTCCTTCAGTTTGTGCTCTGACAGTCACATTGCTCCTTTGCCAGGCTAACTGTTATTTACGAGGATGATAATGGGTTGTGGTTCAGTGCGCTGCCAGCTTCTGGCAAGCAATAGGAGAGGCAATGTCTCTTTAGGACCCTGCAAACCTGGGTGTGGATGCCCTAGATCCAGGTCTGTTTTGGCATCAAGCAGCAGGGTTTTGGCTTGAATATAGGAAGCATGAGTCTCTGGCTGCAACCAGTGCTGGTACATGTGGAAAGCTAAGTGGCTTCTTTACCGGCAGATCTTTTAGCAAGAGACAGAGAGGAACAGTCATTTCAAAACCTATTTTTAAAACAATTCATTTCTGGATAATTTATGATGGCTGGATATTTTTAGAGCCATCCTTGCAAAGAGTCCTGTAATTTGCGGGACTGTGTGGGTGTCCCAACAGCTGATGGACACCAGGCTGCCTGAAAAAGCAGTGGCACAGGCTCAGCATACACAGAAGAAAGCAATTCCTTTGAGTGAGAGTGAGACCTGGGATGGAGGCTTCCCTCTCATGGCCAGGAATGATCCCAACTCTTTGGTACAAACGCCAAGGCAGGAGGAGATGAGCTGGCCTCTGCTGCCTCTTTGGTCCCTGTGAAGGGCGCAGCCGTCAGTGCCACATTCCTTAGGGACCACTCAGAGAGGTGCTGGGAGAGAGGCTCATGGCAGGTCAAGCAGGCTCTGCCTTAGTATCAAAAAAGCTTTCCATTTGCACTTCTTTTTCCTTAGCTTTAACCCAAATACAGTCTTGGAGGGCACTCAGCCCAAACAGGCAACCAGGCGACTAAAAAAACAAACAAGCATGAGCGCATAAACATCTTTATTTTGCCCCTGCAAATGAATAGGAGGAGATGAGGCTTGGAATGAGAAGCAAAAAGCATGAGTTTGTAGAAAGCAGGGAAATGAAGTCTGCCTGCATGAAGCTACCTCAGGGACTCCTCTCTGAGACACTTGTCACCACTTCTGCTCCTCTCTTCTGTGTCTGGACATGCCCCTGCTTCAGCTGCAGTGTCTCCAAGGCAAGACCGTCACTCCTCTGACTGGAGTGTAACACTGATCCTTGGGCAGAGGCCAGCACAGGGTGTACAGCACATAACCTAGGAGAGCTTGAGATGGACCGGGCACTTGCTCTCAGAGGGTGCAGATCACCTCTATACAGGGAGTAGGGCCTAACACTAATGTGGCAGGTATAGGAGTATATTATATATATGTAAATATATATATACCCCAGTCTTGCAGCAGGATAATTCAACCCATCTTTCCAGGGCTATCTTGGCTCGTAATTGGGTGTGAGTCATATTCTAGTGTAGCCCTGAGTCAGGTCCAGTATTTGCAACACTGTGCAGTCCTTCTGGCACAGCTCCATCCAGTCTTGGTCCTTTTAGACACTCACTTCAAATTAATTACCCAGGAATGGCTTTTCTTTAACATTAAGCAAGCTCTGCTTAGTCTGCAAAGCTCCTCAGGAATGCCCAGGCTCTGTCTAGGCTTGGAGCTGACTGAGGCTTGCTATTTATGTGCTTTCTCCCAGCTTTTCTGCAGATCTCCAAAACACTTCCAATCCTGCCCCTTCCCACATGGTTCCTACTAACACAGGTCAGCTAGGGCAAGCCACTGGGTGCATTGTGACCCTGCTTATCAGTGGAGTTTGCTTTCCAGATGGTTTGCGCATACAGACTGGCTGCTTCAGTTCTCAGTGCTAGCCCTCAGTACTGCAGGGTGTGATTCGATGCCAAGAGCAGGGGAAGCCAGGGTTGTGCAGAACAGCGGGTGCTGGACCAGCCTCGGGCTAGTGCCCCCACCCCTCTACACGTGCTGCTTCCTCACTGCTCTTTGCCTCACCTCCTCAGCCCATGGCAGCTACGGATATCTGTCAGCTGTACTTCTTGCCATTAGGTACAGAGCACCAAGAGCAGAGGATGAGCTTCCTGGCATGCCTCACCCAACAACATACAGTGAAATCTGCAGTGGTTACAGACGGGCCATACCTCTGAAACATCCTCTCAGGCAGCAGAACATAGATGTGTCCACACAAAATGCCTCCTTAGTCCCCCATTGACCCCCCAATGGCTTATGTGTTTCTGATTCTGTAACCCAATCACTCCCCAGATAAATCTCAGAGGGTGGGAAAGAGAGCAGGGTCAGAATGTAGACAGGAAATGGGAGCACAGCACATACTTATTTGGGTGTCTGCTCCTTGGACTGTCTGGATTCACAGCACTGGGGGCTGCTCTCCCACTGAGTCAAGTCTGAATGAGGAGAGCCCTTGGTGGTCTGCTCTCCCTTGTCTGGTAACTTACTTCAGCAGCAGCCCTCCCAGACAGAGGATGCCCCATGCCTCTGAGAAGAAGTGCAGAGCTTTGCAACAGAAAGGGAGGATGAGGAAGATAAGGATTAAAATCACAGTCAGGCAACTTCAGGTTAGCCAGTAGAGAAAATGTTCCCACAGTGGGCATAGTGAAACCATAGAAGAGTTTTAATGGGGGAAGCTGTGGACTCTTCATCACTTTCCAGAGGAGTAAGATCAAATCAGACAAACATCTGTCAGGACTGACACAGGTTTAGTTGGACTTGCCTAGAGCAGCGGGGTAGACTGGAAGACCTCTCAAGGTCTGTCATCTTTGTGACAGGCTGTAATCAGGCAGAAGAAGTCAATACAAGTTTTCGGCTGCAAACACTTGTGGTTGTGTAACACCTTGCCTCCTTCCATCAGAAAGGGCTTGTCAGCATACCAGGGGTAACCGGGACTTCACTACCAGCTGCGGGTTTGGTGTCCTTAGCAGGACAGAGAAAACGCAGTTTAGTCTGTGCCTGCTCAGCAGCCTCTCTGTTGTCATGGCTGTGCAGTGCACCCCTGCCTGAGACGCTGCCTGATGAGTCGGCTCCACTGCATTGTGGGAAGTTCTAGGAAGCAATCCAGTATGCACACAGCACAGCCACATGAACTCGTGTCTGTGCTTGAAGATGTCCAGTCACACAGGGAGCTGGAAGGAATGAGCTTCTGCTAGAGACCTATCTAGGCAGCAAAATAAGAGGTGCTAGACCAAAGACAGGAAGACAACATATTCCATTGGCAAGAGCAACACTGTGTTAACTGATACAATTTTTGCACAAGCTTAAACACCACTCTGTCCAAGCAAAAACCAGAGGCAGGATTCTGCCCCGTCCTCTCCTGAGGGCAACAGAGACTGAGTTGGGCAAAGACGATGTTAAGCTACCTTTTAGTTCAGATCGCAGCTCCCACACAGACAGCTGCTTGCTTTTACTGTTTTTTTGTGCAGGCTTTTCTGGAGCTGAGAAAGACCTTTCTCTCCCTCTTCTCTTGCCAGGACATCTTCCAGACTGAGACCTTCATTGCAGAGGTGCTTTGAGCAGCAGACAGCTAGGCAACCCCTGGTTCTGTGGGTGCTGTATGCAGAGAGCAGGGCAGAGGGGTTGGGGAGTAAGCCCAGCTGTGGCCTCACGTTGAGCCAACTGGGGCACTGTCTGGTGACACACTTACCAATAGCTTGTCCTGTGTCAAGCCAAATGCATTTTTGGTTGTCAGATAAAAAGAGGAAGGGAAGGGAGAAGGATTAGGGAGGAGGATGCAGGCTCCAGGCCAGCTAGGAGTAGCTTTTTGGCAGGCTGGAGTGTTTGAAGAGCAATGAGGGGACCAAAACTTCAGAGCAGAGCGCAGGCAGCTCCCCTGCCTAGCAGGTTTTTTTCCCATCTGAGCTGCAGTTTATCCACCACTACCTGAATCCCAGCTCCTGGGATCTCTACTTCCAGTGACAAGCCAGGCTTACACCACAGATGTGCATGAGACAGAGCAGGCGGCGAGCAAGGGGAGCATGCCCACATAGCATCATTCAGTTCTCTTCAGACACTTCCTTTCCCTTGCTGCTGCTTCTGGCCCTGCCAGCGATGGCAGCAGAGCATGGCTGTAGGCGGCAGTCCTCCTGAGCAGCATGGAGTGGAGGAGGGAGCCTCAGAGGTGACACTGAGGGGAGCAGCCATAGGAGCAGCCTCACAAGTAGGTGCCACATTGGACTTCCTTCCACAGAAATGGACCTCCCTCGTCTGCTGTCGTGCAACAAAGCTTAGGTACTTGCCATAACATCGGTGGGAGGCCAAAGCAGCACTGTCAGCCTTTCACTGTCATTGTGCTTGCCCTCTCACCGGCTCTTTAGCACAGAGATGGTGCTCTTCTTGGTAACGCACCTGGCAGCTCTGTGATGCTGGCCATGCTGCCTAAGGAGCAACAGCCCAGCATCCTCCTCTCCTGGAGCTCTAAATAAAAATAAGCTCCAGAGGATGAGACTGAGACATCACTGAGGGAAGAAACCCTGCAGCTGTCCTCCAGCACTCAGGCTGCACAGTCAGAGCGGAGCAGAGCCACAATCCCTCTAGCTCTGTCCTGTCTGCTCCCTGCACGCTGGGGGTTCATTCTCTTTTGTACTCTGTGTTGTGGGCCTGCACATGCTTGTGTGGTGACAGTGCTAAACTTGGAAAGGCAGCCTCCCCAGACGGGGAGAAGCTGTCTGCGTGACTTTTTTTTTTTCTTGTCCTGTTCTTGCTTGAGTTTGACTCTCACGTTGTGCATGTTTCAGAGCTGGAGAATGGAGTGTGGTCGCTGGGGCCCAAGCTCTGCTCCATCATGGTGAAACAGGAACAGAACCTGGCTCTAGACCTGCCTGAGTCCCAGCTAGCTGCCAGCTCCATACCAGTGCTGAACCTCAACCCTCTGCAGAGACTACCAGTCCCCGAGGAGGTGAGCCCATCTAAGATCCATCGGGAACCTGGGCTCTCACACAGCAGCAACTGTGGTGATGCAGACCCAGCCATGTGACTGCAGGGTCCTGCTAGGCGATTTAGCCACTGGACAGACAGGAGAAGGTGATACAAAGCCCAGATACTGCACTATTTGTCGTTCTTCTCTTGAAACGGCAGGCAGAGGAGCAGCACTCCTGATGAGCACTCCTAGAACCATGTCCTTGATTCTGGCAGCAAAGCTACAAGACAACTTATCCTTCCAGAGGAAATGGTGGAAGGAGGGTTTTGTCCAGCAATGGAGGCTTTACAGTCTTGGTTAAATACAGGCATGTTTCCTTGGCACAAAGGCCAAAGGCTTTAAAGCTTGCACGTGCTAGAGGCCTGTCCCCTCATTCTGCCAGTATTCCTATAGTCACTCTTGGCTTATTTGCATTTTTCAGAGAACAGTGTCAACTAACGTGTTGCCAGTGACCTCACTATTCCTGAGAATAGACCCCCACTCTGCCACTGCCTTTTTCATGGCCTCACGCTTACCATACAGCCTCTCACTTTTCTCAGCTGTTCACTGGAAATGGAGGTCCCACTCCAGGTCCTGCTTGCTTCTTCCTATGAAGCAGCAGGAATTACTATTTCTAAGTAACAAGGGACCAAGTCTTTTGGTCATATCTAAGTTCTTAAGAAGTCCGTTTGTTTTGAAAGAGGCTCACTTATGCCAAGGGTGTGAGTTGGAGGCTCAGTTCAGCTGGCCTTGAGTCCAGCCATGTTGGATGGGAAAGTCTGACCAGTCTCACACAGACCTTGGCGATCTTGTAGCAGCTCAGTAGGTAACAGCAGAGCATCTCTGGGGTTCACTTCCTTTTTTCACTCATGCTGAGGATCTTCCCATTTAAACAACCATCCAAAACAAATGGGTACTTCCAGCCAAAACTGTGCACAAGCTTCCTCCATTATTTACACAGCTTGAACTTGCTGTGCCCTCAAAGCTCTGCTGTGTGTGCTCAGCAGCCATACCATGGTGCTCTCTCAGCTGTGTTTACAGTCTGGAGGAGTTTACAATGTGTCTGTTTAGTGTAAAAACTCCCCCAGCCGATAGTGGGCTGGGGGCTGGTGAGCCAGGGATCTGAGGGGCAGCATAGCCCAGATGGGAATAAATCTACTCTTTATTTAACTCTCAGCCCCCTCTGATTGGAAACAGCTGCCCAGCAGCCCTGGTGAAAATGATGTGAGCAGGACAGGGGGTTGTTCTGTTTCTGGTTCTGTATAACCTCTACACTCCCATTTCTAATGAAGGCAGATCAAAGAGGGACTTCCCGTGGTAATGCATAGGTTGTTTCTGTCTGGGTCTAACAAGGGAAGAATTACCCAGGATAAAAGTCATCTCCCTTTTGGAGGTACTTAGTGCATTGCTTGGCAGCATCTGCCACTGCCTCTTCCTCTGCAAACGTGTTTGCACTCTGTGTGCCCAGTGACACAGACTTCAGGGGGCTTATATTTGGACTCTTGGTTTCTGTTATGGGTGGTGAGAGGCTGCTTTGGGGCAGACCTGTGAGATGGGGCAGGCCAGAGAGCAGGGAAGGAGCAGCTATGAACAGAACTGGTGGGAACCCTCTGGGCAGAGAGGTGGCAGCACCCAAGAGCTCTTTCTGCTTCTTTTCCACAGACTCCCATAGAAATGACTCCAGCACCTGTGATCAAAGCTGAACCCAAAGAGGTGAACCAGTTTCTAAATGTGCCTGCAGGTAAGAAGATAGAATTTGCTGGTTGACTTACATCCCTCTATATCACTCAGATATAGATCATTACTATACAGGGAGGAAAGACAACACCTGAGGGCAGAGCCATGCACACAAGGTAGCACTGGGGCACAGACCAATAGAGGAGTGAGTGCTGCACTGTTCCAACTCAGATCAGTGTCTGGACCAGCAGCCACACAGAGGATTGTTCATCGGGGACTCCCAGGGAAAACAGGCTACTTCAGCAAGAGTGCCTTTAAAATCCTCAGAGAGGCTGTAGTGTTATCCAAAAACAACCATCTGAAAGTCAGGAAATTCAGGATCCAGTTTAATTTGAAAGAAACCCAAGCATCTGAAAATCTGCCGATGCACAAATGAAAGCACTATAGGAACTCCCACTGCCACAGAGAGACATTCCTTAGGCAGATTCCCACCTCGTTAAGGCCCCGAGGGCTCTCCAGTACAAAGTGGGGGCAGTTTTGAAGCGCTGGAAACCAACTGAGTGATCAGAGCCCCTTTGGATCAAGTGTACTGGCAAGTGTGTGAGCTCTGCAGTGCTTTTGGAGGAGCTTTTCTCTCACAGATTTTCCTGTACTTGTGAACAGGCTATGGAGCAAAACATCAAGGGCTTTGTACACCATTTTGGTTGACACCAGCGTACCTTACTGCTTTGTAAATACCCTCACTGTCTTGGCAAAGACCCTGCCAGCTGTCTGACTCCTGCAGTTCCTGGTTAGCACATTTGAGGTCAGCCTCGCCTCTGTCTTGGGCAGTGCTCAGTCCAGCGTTGTTCTCAGACCCAGCCTGTCTTATCAGAGTCATCACCCTCTCCTTTCAGTCCTGTGTTATGGCAGTGCTTTTCCCTGTTGCTACTCGGGGTCCTGTTTCTGTACCAACAGGATGACATGGCGGCCATTGACTTGATATCCTTATTTCTCAGTAGATGACCTGGTGCAGATGCCTCCAACTCCACCCAGCAGCCATGGCAGTGACAGCGATGGATCTCAGAGCCCCCGGTCCCTGCCTCCCTCCAGCCCAGCTCGACCTGCTGCTCGTTCTTCTACTGCCATCTCCTCCTCACCTCTCCTCACAGCACCACACGTAAGGAGGCAGCAGGATGTCACTGGGACACAGGGCTCCTTGGTGCTCAGAGAGAGTTGGATTCTTTCCAAGGCTCATGTAGGGGATCTTGCCCTTGTTAAGGCCTCCAAGCTGAAATGCTCTGGCCAGTCAATGTGATGTCTTAGCACAGGGATGTGAGGATGCTCACAGGAGTGAGGAGAGGCACAATGAGTCTTGCACAATGCCTACCAGCAGCTTCCTTGCTTTAGCAAGTGCTGTCTGTCACCTCGTACTTTGGGAAGTGGCCTGTGCACTGCAGAACTTTCTGAAGAGGTTAATGGAGGAGAAAGGAATAATTGAGAATTCCCATACCCAGACTGTGTTTTAACCATCGCCCAGAAGTTCTTTGGCAGGGTCCTGCAGTGTAAACGTGTGGCCAGCCTCTCCATGGAGAAGCAGATGCCCTCCAAGTAAAGGAGGAAGGCAGCTGCTGGGCTGTGCCCCCCAGGATCAGGTTGAGAACAGGAAAGAGCACTGCCCTGCACCAGTTTGTACTGAGCCCCTAGCTGCTCTGCGAGGCTTTAAGGAGGTTCACTGGGATAGAACTCCTTGCTGACACTGACAGGTGTTCTCTTTGTGTTTCAGAAGTTACAAGGGACCTCTGGCCCGCTGCTCCTGACTGAAGAGGAGAAACGCACCTTGATTGCTGAGGGCTACCCCATTCCTACCAAGCTGCCCCTCACCAAAGCAGAGGAGAAAGCACTGAAGAGGGTCAGGAGGAAAATCAAGAACAAGGTGACTGCAAAAAAAATGTAACCATGCAGTTTCCATGATTCCAGAATGTCCTCAGCTGACCGGTGCTATAGTTACCCTCGCCTCCTCAGCTGCAGTGCAGCTCAGAAAAGGTGGTGTCCCACCTTTGGTACACTGGCACGAGCTTTACATGGCACCAGAAATGGTGCCATGGTGCATCTCTGCATGCATGCTGTGCATGCAGCTATATCTGGGAAGTGTGGCTTCCAGCCCAGCTCCTGGGAGCGCATGGCCTGGGATGGGGCCCAGAAGCTAAGGTCAGACAAACCAGCTTGGTCAGCCCTTGCTGTGGGGGCAGGGAAGCAAGAGCCATTGCATGGTGCAGGATGGGTGATCCACAGAGCTCGTTAGCCAGGCAGAGGCTGTGAGACTTTCAACTGTGATTAGAAAGCATCCCATGGGAGAAGTGATGAGACCCTGAATTAGTCACCCAATGACTCAGAAGTGGTCTGGGGCAGAATCTGCCCAGATGGCCACAGCACGTACCCGTGTGAGTCAGAGGAGTTCAAAGCAACGCTAAAGATGCTCTCAGCTGCAAGGGGGTCAGGCATACTGCAATAAATGGTTGTGGCCTACAGGCCAAAGAAAACTGCATACCTACAGCATCCGTCCCTCCCGGTTTTGGTCTGGAGACTGGTAGGAATGGCAGACTGAATGGAAGGCAACTTCCCCATTTGCCTTTAGGGTGCTGTGTGTGCAGGGAACAGGCAAGATGAGGGAACCACAAAGAAATGTCTAGAGGCTTATGATACTGACTCCTTTCTGATGGCTGCCCCCTCAGATCTCTGCTCAGGAGAGTCGCAGGAAGAAGAAAGAATATGTGGAGTGTCTAGAGAAAAAGTAAGTTCTTTTCAGTCTTACCTTTGGAAAAGGAGTCCTGTCCATGCACAGCCCCGCTTTCTAGTGCTTTTGTCTCTGAATTGCTCAAAGAATACAGTTCCTTGCAAGGCTGGCTGCACATAAGTTTGGTTTGGGATCCTGCCCCTACTCCCCTCCCTCCTAGAAATCCTCTTGCAGGGTAAAGATTGCTTTAGAAACCTTGTGCTTCCAACTGCTTGGTTTGGCTCATCTCCTGCAGAACACAGGCCATTTTGGCTACCAACAAGGTGGGATTTTGGGTAAAAGTCATGTTTCCCCACTAGAAGTTGCTTCTGTTTTGTCTGTCCTATAACCAGCAGGCCCTCTGAGGGCACTGACCACGGGTTTTCCCTCTCTCTTTCCCCGTGAGGGTGGACACACCCACATTTGATAGCAAGAAAAAACCTTGCCACTACAGTTGTTTCCCACACTCCCTCCCTTCTACTATTCCCTGCATGAGCTTTGCTTTTCTCCTTGCAACCCTGAGGTCCTGCACATATGGTAGGTATAAGCCTAAGGTATCATCACATGACACTGACGGGGTAGAAAATAACCCCTGAGGGCCTGATCCTGTGATCCCCTCTGTACTAGCAGCCCCTTATAGGCATTCGCAGGCAAAGAAGAATTCCAGGATCCAGGTGCAAATTCACATTTCTGTTTAAATATCATCATCTTTCCTGTTACTAACACCACCTGAGATCAGCAAAATGGAAAAAAACCAGCCCGCAACCCCAGCTTTAATTAACTCTTCTCCCTGATGCTATTTGTTTATCTTCTCTAAGCATGCAGAAATACTGAATAAATCCAGATGACTCAAGGCACTGTCAAGTTCTCATGTCCTTCCATAAGCAGCACCTCGGTGTGCACGTGAGTGTGCGGAACACGTTACTTCCAGCTAGCGTCCCACACTGACACCCAGCTCCGTCAGGCTGGGGCTGGGGAGTTGGCTGGCCTTGCTGAAGTGGCAGGGCCAGGGCTTTGTGCTGGGGCCTCATCCCCAGACGTGGCTGTGGTGCCTGTATGTACTCAGTGGTTTGTTACGCTAGTGCATTGCTGTGACAGATGGCTTTCAAACAATGCCAGGTTTAAATGTGAACCAAAAGCAGCATTCAGTGAATTTTTTTAATGGAACAAAGTCTTTGGTCAACTTGGCTTTCTGTAAGAGCTGGTTTGTCAGAACCTGTGCTTGGGCCCTTCACCATTCAGTTTGACACCTTCGCTGCAAGCCCAGTTTTTACACGGAACGCCTGATTCGGAGGCTGTGCTGGAAGCCGGCAGCAGGCTCAGGCCGCGGCCCTGGCCTGGCTCCCTGCGCCCTGGAGCCATGCCCCGGCCCCCGGCCCGCCGCAGCCCGGCCACGCTCCGAGGCAGCGGGCGGAGGCTGCGGGCTCTCTGCTGCCCCCCAGCGCCTGCAGCCGGAGCTGCCCCGCGTCCGCACACCGGGGCCCGGCTCTCACCCCCAAGGCGCAGCCAGGGCAGGTTCCCAGGCGGGGTGGGAGAGGTTTGAATTTGTCCCCCTCTTCCTTTTCCATGCTCCTTAAACGGGGTTTGGAAGTGATGGAAATGCCTGCAAAACCTCGGATCTGTCCTGACTTGACCTGCTTGTAACAGGGTGCTACTGGCTTTCCCAGCCCTGAACTGGGAACAGGAACACGTAGCCCACCTGCAATCTCACTCCTGGTCCATTGGGGCTGACTGTCACCGGACAGACCTGGAACATCTGGCTCCAGGACCATATTCGCAGGTGATGGATGAGGCCACTGAACTTCCACTCCCCGAGAGAGGCAAGGACTACATTTTCCTTATCTGTCTGGCCTTTGTAACTAACTGGCCATGGGTTTTATTCCCGCAGGGTTGAGACATACACGACAGAAAACAATGAACTCTGGAAAAAAGTGGAGACCTTAGAAAATGCAAACAGGTAAGAGGGGCTAGACCTGACCCTCTGTGGGTGGGGTGGGGTGGGCAGGTAGGGAAGCTGGGGGGTGTGCTGGGGCAGAGGGATAAGAAGAGAAAGGCAGGCTCCTCCAGCTCCTGGTGGGACGGGTGCTGCTCGTCGAGGCGCTGGTTTTCAGCCCGTGGCAGCAGCAAGGCAGCTGGGTTTGGTTAGTGAGCCTGGAATGTTTGTGTTGGGATGGCCAGGCTGTGCTGCAGCAAGGGGAGGGGAGGGAAGGCGCATTTCTCATATCTCTTCCTCCCTCTCCCTGCAGCTGTTTGGGCTCATGCTGCTCTCCCCATTGCACTCCAGGCCTCTGGCTGCCTCCAGGGTAGCTGCACTGAGAGAGGCCCTTCACACCAGCCTCTCAGACCCACTGTTTCTGGTCTTGGGCTCTTTGGAGGAATACAAGGCCCTGGACATAATGTGGCTCTTTCAGGTTTCTCTCGAGAAAGAGCTGAACAGACTTGTTGAATACAGGGAAAGCCCATTCCTCTAATAAAGGTGGAGATCCCAGCTCCCACCAAATCCAGGCCAAACCCCTGCCTATGTGGTACCCTGGCCCTTGCCTTGCCTCTTTCCCTTGCAAAGCAAGCCTGGAAAATCTACCTCCCATCTGCTGCTGCTGCTGCTCACCTGAAAGGGGCAAGCTGCTCCCACAGCCTCAGAACAGGCCACTGGCTCCCTTACCTAAGAATCTGGTGAGCACTTGTGCTTCTAATATACAGAGCTGGCTAACTGATCACTAGGGAAATTTGCTTCCTTGGAAGAAAATAATGGAAGATTCCCATCCCCACTGCAGGGGTGGGCAGCAGGAGCTGGAGGAGGGCCCAGCTCTGCTCCCTCTTGCTGAGTGCAGCAGGTGTGAGCAAGGGCAGGGTCAGCTGCAGGGCTGGGGACGCACACACTTATTTCAATTGCCCCATTTCTGTCACCCCCAGCTTGAATTAAAGGGGAAACCCACAGCCGGTCCCCTCTCGCCCATCCCTCTGCTGCCACTACAGCTCATGGAGCACTCCTTGAGGCTCTGCCTCACTCCTTCCTCCCATTCATGACACCAGTGCCTTAGCCCCGGCTTCCAGGCCAGCCACCGGTGCCGGGGCCAGGGGCTGTCGGGCATGGTCCAGCTGAGGTGTGCCAGTGGCCAGAGCCTCCCATCTGCCCAGCTGCTCTCATCCACAGGGTACAGCCTGCCGCCTGGCCTCTCTGGGAGCGTGGGCAGCCCTGCTGCTGAAAAAGCATGAGCCCCACCCTGCAAAATCAGGAGATTGTCCTAAAAGCCAGGATACACTTTTTTTTTTTTTTTTTTTCCAAAAACACATTGTGTTCTTTCTAATTGGGGTTGTTTTTTGAGCACTGCCAGTGGGACGCTCTGTGCTTCTCTCCATATGTACAAGGAGCACAAGAGGATTTGGAAAGAGGCAAAGCTGGGATTCTCCTGCAATCTCCTGGCTCCAGGACCTGGCATTTTATAAAAGCTCAAACATATTTGTGTAAAACAGTCAGTGCTCCCAGGGGGAAATACGCATAGTATGCATTTCAGTAATTTGCAGCTCTTGGGAATGGTGTGATCTGTAGTCTCCCTCATCCCAGTTTTCTTCACCAGCCCAGTGAAGGGTTTGGTGGATCTTAGTAACACACCCACCACTGTTTTGTGCTTATGTGTGCCAATGCCCGCATTCAGTTAAACAGGGCAGAGAGACCTTAGCACGTGTTCCAGCTGGGGCAGCCAGAGAATGAATTGTGGAACTCAAGATTTGGCTTTGCCCACATACCTCTGCAGAGCTTGCCGAGACTGAAGAAGCTGGAGGGGATCATAACTGGTTTTTATTTCTCTCTCTGCCATATGGTTCAGGGCACAGGTCATGCTGCAGAGCTTGTGTCTCTGAGTGAAGTGGGAGAAGGCAGGCCTGTGTTCAAGGTCTGACATGACTACAACATTAATCCTCCACCCCAGAGCTTGGTTTTCATGGTAGCCTGCCTCTCCATTGCTCTGGGAGTTGACTGGCTGGGCTTTGAGGCACCCAGGAGTCCTAAATGAATGGGACATTCATATTGGTGGGTAGTTGCAGTGAAGGTTGTGGTGGATCTACTGGTGAGGAGACGGAGGGTGTTACCTCAAAGTAACAGCACCTTGGGGTGTTGCTCCTGCAGTACCTGCACACTGTATCTCAAACTCACCCTTTTTTGCTTCTTGCTTCCCAAGGCTGCTCAGTTGGAGAACTTGGGCAAGATATAGCAAGGGGGAGATACTTGTTTTCACAAGAAGGGAAAATCAGGGTAAAATACGAAGGGAGTAGTGGTATCATTGCATCATTTACTGGCTGCTACCTCCTTATCAAGTTTTGATTTGGGTTGTTTCCTATCCCAGGACTCTACTCCAGCAGTTACAGAAGCTGCAGGCTCTGGTAGCTGGGAAAGTCTCCAGACCTTACAAAATGGCTTCCACGCAGACCGGGACCTGCCTAATGGTATAAGCTTCATTTCCATCTTCTTTATTGGCCATGCTTCCCCAGACAGCTCTGTCGATTGTCTGTCTCTGCCCTCTTCCTCACTGCCTGGCTCTGTTGTCCGTTATGTCTGCTCTCTCCTTTCCTGTTAGAGTCACCAGAACGGGGCCCTGTGTCATATATACATCAGTATTGCCAGTTGTTTATGCAACACCATTAGAACAATTCCTGCATTTTCACTGTCTTGTTCTTTGAGCAGAACAACACTTTGTTTGGTTTTCATTGGCTATCGGCCATTCAGCAAAAATCTTCAATGAGCTTCCATCACACTGGGTAGTTTTCTTTTGCTGAGTTGGTATTGCTTAGTGTTTAAGTCAGCAGGGCAGATGAACATTTCAATATTCCTCCCAGTGGGCATTACCTTGTGTTTATCAGCAAGAAATGACATCTGTTCTTGCTATGCCTGCATATCAGGCTTTGTTAAATCCAGCTGAAATTCTCTTAATTTGCCATTTTGACTAACCAAAATTATCCGGAGTTGTCTGTTGGTTTTGGTAATCCATGGTTGCCTCTCATTTCTCATAGTAGAGGGTCATGGTTAAGCAATATTGGCTTCACTGTGGAGTTTGGGGGCACGCCAGTATGGCCGTAAATAGAGTCAGTTGCTTATTCGTCATCTCATTTTTTGCCGGGGGGAAGTTTCTGATCCACAATAAAAATATAACCTTCAACCCTATGATGTCTTTGCAGGATTGTCGTAGCAACGGCTTGTGACAAGTTTGTCAAAGTTAGTTATCTATATCTAGTTATCACTTCCATACTGTTAACAGCCATGAAATACAAAACAGATGGTGAGGTGCTTGCCACACTTTCTCAGCACCCTCAGTGTCCTGAGGGGTTGTTTTTTGCTCTCGGTTCAATGAATTTCCTCGGTTCCAGAGCCCCCGCTTGTAATTTCCAGCACTTCCTCCTTTCGAAAGCTGCTCAGATTTTGCTGCTCTTTGCTGCCCCCATGTCAGACCAGATTTTAATGACCAACTGTCCTTTCTGCGGGCTGCTCTGTGGCTTCGCTCCGGAGTTCTTTCCACATTTTCGGGTGTGACCCAGCTGGTCCCAGTGACTCATTGTTCCTTAATGGAGCAGCTCATCAGAGCACCCCTGGCTCCAGCAATTCTTCTTCACTACTACCTGGAACGAGCCAGTCCAGAAGAGGGGCCTTACAGACAACGCCTGTGCTGTAGGCTGATAAAATATCTAATTTAGCTTCCCAACAATGTCTTATCTCTGCTTGCTGCTCCCTTCAGTTCCACAGCATCCCAGCCCACACACCAACTCTCTCAGGCTTCCTAGCTTTGAAGCATTTCAAGAATTTGTAATTTGCTTTTCTATCTTTGGCCAGTTCCTCTCATAGGCCTCCGAGTTTCCATTTTCAAATACAGCACTCCTTATCAATCCTTATCATGACAGATATGTGGAATCATCATGCCTTGCAGCATGGGAGTGGAGCAGAGTACCCTTTTTATTTAGCCCTGTGCCATTCCTGCTGTATATTTGTCCAGCCAGTTCCTGAAGGCCTCCAATGGTGAGCAGTCTTCAGCCTCCTCAGGCAAACCATTCCAGTGTTTTGTTATCTTTCCCAGATAAGGCTTTCTGGCTATCTCATCTCAATCTTGCTTGCAACAGCTTAAGCCTATTACAACTTCTTCTGCCCACTGTAAGGAAGATCAGTTTACCCTCCCTTTGTGTAGCTACATTTTACTTGTGCAGCTACATTTTACATATTTGAAAGCTATTGGTTTTTGAGCAACTCACTTCAGTCTGGTTGCTAGATCACCACTATTTCTTCAGTCTTCCCTTGCAGGCTGAATTACTGAATCACTGCTTGTTCCCAGAGCTCTCTTACAGACTTTCTCCAGTTGCCCCACATCTTTTTGGAAGTACAGGACCCAAAGCTGGACACAGGGTTCCACCTGAAAGCCAGTACAGAGCCAGCCAAAAAGCCTGTTCAACACTGCCTGGGCTGAGATTTGCCATTTGCAAAGTGACACCACTGGCTTGTGCCCACCTTGTGCTCCATTTTAACTCTCAGATCGTCCTCTAGTACAGCTGCCTGGCCACGTAGTCACTAACATGTTTCCTCTGTTAACCAGACCTGCTGCCTTGCAGGTCTCGGCGTTTGTCTACATGGATCTGCCCACTGTTCTCTTGGACCACTTCTCCCCATGGTCAACATCATTCTGAATCTGAATCCTGACCAAAAGCCAGTCTGCTCGTAGTCTCCCCCATCTGCAGATTTGATACAATCCATCATCCAAGCCAAGCTTAAAAATGTTGGATCTTGCCAGAGCCATAACGGCTCTCTGCCACTCCATCTGCTACTTCCTCCCAGTCTGACGGTGCAGCATGTGATAACTATGTGCTCAGGATGTCTTTTTTTGATTAATTTTGCCTCCACCTTTCCAAATGGTTTTGCAGTAGTCTCCTCTAGATTAGTCCCCCTCACTTTTGAAGAGGTCAAAATGGTGAGACAGTAAAAAGCTATGAGATGAATGGTACTTGGAGTCAAACCAAGAGTTATTGTTATGGAGTGTTAAGGAGTTTGAAGTGGAACCAAATCAGAGCATCAACCAGAGTTAACCTGAAACAGAGTACAAACAACACTGGTTTGCAAAGCCCCAGCTGGAAGCCATGTAAAGCGAGAAGTTAAGTATACAGGTCTTTTGCAGCCCGTAAAGCCTGTTTTGTTTTAGAAGAGAATAACAGGCTTCACAGGGCTGGCTCCCCTTTCTAGAAGTTGGCTGTGATAATTTGATCGATGGGTTGAGGCCAATTGTATGAGGTTCAACAGGGCTCGGTGCCGGGTCCTGCACTTGGGTCACAGCAACCCCACACAGTGCTACAGGCTTGGGGCAGAGCAGCTGGAAAGCTGCCTGGGGGGAAAGGACCTGGGGGGTGGTTGACAGCTGGGTGAACATGAGCTGGCAGCGTGCCCGGGTGGCCCAGGAGGCCAGCAGTGCCCTGGCTGGTGTCCCACGCGGCGTGGCCAGCGGGGCCGGGGCAGTGCCCGTCCCCCTGCGCTCGGCACGGGTGAGGCCGCCCCTCGAGCCCTGGGCTCAGCTCTGGGCCCCTCACGGCCAGAGGGACACTGAGGGGCTGGAGCGTGTCCAGAGCCGGGCGGGGGCTGGGGGGGCTCAGCCTGGAGAGGAGGGGGCTGGGGGGGCCTGGTCGCTCCCTGCAGCTGCCTGACAGGGCCTGTGGGCAGGGGGGGTCGGTCTCTGCTCCCAGGGAACAAGCGACAGGACAGGGGAGGTTTAGATTGGGTTTTAGGAACAATTTCTTCATGGAAGGGGTGGTCAGGCACTAGAACAGGCTGCCCAGGGGCTTGGTTGAATCACCATCCCTGGAAGTATTTAAAAGACATAGACATGGCACTTAGGGACACGGTTTAATGGTGGACTTGGTAGTCCTGGGTTAATGACTGGACTCAATGACCTTAAAGGTCTTTTCCAACCTCACTGATTCTATGATTCTGTGAATTGCAAGAAACATCTATTCAGAATTTACTTTTTCCCCTGTTTTTGTGGGATAAGGGTTCTAAATACCTTGTGTGCCTGATATGATGTGCTTAGTGTCTATGCTGTCCACACTTAATTTCCTTACTTTAAAAACAGCCATGGAGAGTCTGGACAATTAAAAGCCCTTTTTACATAGTGTAGAATCCCTGTGCTATTTATTTGATATTCCACATCTCCTGGAATCGACTGGTGGTCAAAATTACCCTGGTGTACCAGCTTCTGTGTGTTTCTTAGGCATGACTATTCCAAAATAGGTGGCTATTCTGAAAAGCACTCAAGAAACTGCTGTCCCCACAGGTCAAACTTAACTAGTGTATGCATAGGTAGTAGAAATCACCAACAGATGCGTTGCCTCTTCGGTGTTGCTCAGTCTGAGCACTGAGCTGGCAGCAGCTTGTTACAAACCACTCACAGCACATGGGTATTCAGATAATAAGTATTTCGCTCTGTATCTTTTCCCATGTGCCCCTCTCGCTCTGTACTGGCAGTTCCTTAAACGCCACAGAGTCCCTTACAATCAGCACTGGCATCTCACGGCAGGTTTACTGTTAGGGCAGAATTTGCAGACAGGTGCAGACCTACCAGAGGGGGATTTCCAGGGAGCTTTCATCTGCCAGTTTCCTTTTATCACTGCCCAGTAGCTCTGACTGGTCTGCCTGACAGCAGAAGGCACAGACACATGGTCCTGAATAGTGCATGTTGAGCATAAATTTAACCCTTTCCTTGCACTTTCTATCCTTGCTATCAGGTATTAGGCAGCTGCAGTTCTGCTGTCATTTCTGTCCTTGCATGGACAGTAGCTTCACCTTGCTATGTGCTGTGGTGCCTCACAGATTTGTCCCAGTGAGCTTGTTTTCTTACAGCACACTACAGCTGCTGCTGAGCCAATGGTCAGGTTCCCTTTGGTCGAGGCAGAGTTCATCCCTTCTATTGAGTCTCCCTTTTTCTCAGCTTGTTCCCCAGCTATGCCTTCCCCTGTCTCTCACCAACTGGCTGAGCAAGGTCTCACCATTGAACCAGAAGTACTTCAAATAAAGGAACACTAGGAAGCTTCTGACTTCCCTCCTTAGATTTGCAGCAGAGATTAGCAGAGTGGGCCCTTTCCCTCCCTGGGGGACCGCAGCAATGACCACACATTCTCACACGGCCTCATGCTTGTGTGCTGCAGGGGGAGCATTTCCTCATGGCTAGTGGCACTAACTCTGTGCTGATCTCTCTAGGTGCTGGCACTCTGCTTCGTTCTGATCCTGGGATCCCTGATGCCCTGTCTCCCTGAGTTTTCTTCATCATCACAGACAGTGAAAGCAACACCAGCACCAGACATTTACACAACTAGTAAGAGTGAGTCTAACGTGGTTCCTGCATTTCACCCTCTTAACCCATTTCCAGTTCTTGTCTTGATGCCCTTGGTTCAGGGTAGCGTCCTCCCCTTGGTGCCTACCCCATATGCTGGGGCTCTGGTGAGGAGAGAGTCCTGGCCTGTCAGTCTGATAACAGCACCTTGTTTGGGCTTGTTCTCTGCTAACCATTGTCCCAAAACATGACGAGTGTCAAAGGAAGGAATATGAGGCAAAAGTTCCAGGGCTGATTGATTGTCTTCTGAAGAGGCTGTGTGTCCAGGGAGGCGTTTACCTCCTGAAGCTGGGGGGAGATGGGTATCCTGCACAGCAGGCATCCTGCACGGTTACACACGGACAAGGCCATAGCTGGGGGAGCACATGCTGAAACCACCACCCTGACCCACATCCGTTGCAAGAGACCTTGTCCTCATTGTTAACCAATGCTCTCCTTTTTTCCAGTTCAGTCACGGAGCCTCCTTTTCTATGATGAAGGTGCTGGCTCTTTAGAAGAGAGCTATAGCTCCTTTCTAACCATGGACCATCCTGAGGGGTGGGAGCCCAAAAAAGGGCAGTCTGAGGAGGGAAGGCCTCACCTGGCCAGGACACATGGGACGGCCAAATATCTGAGCAAATCCCAGCTGGAGGGTCCTGACCAGAACCAAACTGACCCAACTCTCGCCCACCTCAAAGAGCGGTTCCATGAGAGGTAAGCAGCTGGGGGCCACCCTCCGAGCCCCAAAGCACAGCGTGGTGTCTGGGAGTGAGCAACAGCCCTGTCCCCTCTGCTGCGAGCTGAGGACAGCTGAGCTGCCCGGGATGCAGTTAGCTAAAAAGCAGCGGCTGGAGGAGGCCCGTGCTGGCAGGGAGCATAAGACCAAGTTTATTTTTCTAGAGCAGAAGTTCAGGACTCCATAGATTAGTGTCCCACTGGCACAGAGCTGAGGAGGACTGGTGATTCAGCGGGTCCCAGGCTTGCTGGTCATTCAGTGCCCTGGGGAAGGGCTCCATCCCTGTCAGAGCAAACCAGCTGGGCTCACAGAGGTGAATTTGCATAGGAGGCTGCAGTGAACCTTGACTGATGCCTTGTCTTTTCTTTTTCTCAGGGAGACAAGCTCCAGTGAGACAGCTGAATACTTGTAGCAGCTGCTGGACCTCAAGGCCTCATCTGTCTGATTGCAGGATTCCCCTCCTCACCAAGCAACTGAGGGGACTTGTCGGGAGAGGACGCTGCATTCAGACACTCCTAATCTGGCCTTGGGTTCAGCTTCTCCCCTTCCCCATGCCCCCCCGTTAGTACAGATCTCTCTGAGGGGAGTTGCAGGACTGCCAGAACCAGCAATAAATGTCTGGCGAAGCCCTGAGACACCCTCTTCTCCTGGCCTTACCTCCTGCTTAAATGAGCACTACCCTATGGATGTGGGCTCACCTTGGAGTGGAGGGAGATCAGGGGAAGCCCCCAAACTTCTCAGCTCACTCCCCAAAGCCTCCAGATCAAGGGGGCTGTCCCCAGGTGTGTACCCCTTGGCTACATCAGATGCACCTGAAGGAGGGAAAGAAAGTGCTGGTTTTGCTGTCCTGCCTGGGGGGCTTAGGAGTGGGTAATACTGGTGCTGGAGAGATGGCTCTGGAGAGTTTGAGCTCATTCATTCCTTTCCCTCCATCTGTTAGTACACTTCTGCTTCCATTGAGAGAAAACCTAGTTCTTCCTTGCTCTAGTTTTCTCTTGATGGACATACCTACATAACTTCCACACCAACTATCTGCAAAGATCTGCACGCAAACGGAGTGGGGGAGACAGATCCCAGACAGATAAACCACCGTAAAAATTAGCCAGAAGCTTCTGGGCAACCAGAGCTCTGAAATAAATAACAATTTTTCCCCACAACCCAATTCTCCCCACCCTTGGCACCCTTGCTTTGGCAGGGGTGGTATTTCTTTTTCTGTTCCCAGCTTGGGCCCTACAGTGCAGTGCTAACCACGTCAGTGGCCTTCTCACTTTTTGATCTGAGGCCTCCCGCTTTGAGAGTGGGTGAGAGAAACCCGCTCCCATAACCTGATCCCCATCCCGGCTCTCCATCCCTAGCTCTGCTTCATGCCACGTGGGGTCTTTCTAGGAACCACCAAGGAGAGCGCTGCAGCCTGTTGGAGGGCTGTTGGATAGCCATCGTTCCCCTCACATCCTCTGTGTGTACAGCAGTGTTGTGAAAGCCACTGAGGACATACTGGCATCTCTGGTGACAGGTCTGCCTTGTCAGGAAAGAGGTGGCATGTTGGAATTGGCCAGGGTCACCAAAGAGTCTTTTAGACCTTTTCCTTCTAAGTGCTGGCACCAAAGGTTGCGAACTCTTGCCACACCACCCTTCAGGCCAGACTTGCCAAGCCTGGTGCTGAAATGACCTCATCTATGCCATCCTCTTCAGCACCCAGACACCCATTTCTGACCCTTCTTCCTCCCCGGCAAAAGCCCTGCTGAAAGGCTCAGGTGTCTCCTTGCTCCATTCCCTCAGCTGCCATTTGATGGAAGGACAATGCGAGACACGAGCGTCGGAGATCTGGGATGTGGCAGGCTGCCCTGTGTTTGTACGTGCGAGTCCCTGTCCAGGCCAGCTCTCACAGCAGGTTCCTCTGTGGCTTGTTCCTCTTCACGCACCCTGGACTCACTCTGCACTGCCCCAGCCTCTCCTCTCCCCCCAGGCTGGGAGTGGAGAGGGCTCCCTGGAGAGGAAGGTTGGGATGGATCCTGCTCAAGGACTGGGAGAAGTGAGGGAAGGGCCCTCACATCCCTCTCTTCTCCCTTTTGAAAACTGTTTTTGCCCTCAAGCCGTTTAGGACAAATTTGGACAGAGGTAGCTGCAACCATACAGGCATGGCCAGCGGGGTGAGGAAGAGGAAGAGGAAGGCCTTCAGCGTAGTGCTGCTCTTCTCGAGGTTCACACAGGACCCGCTGGTCACCAGATACCACTGCATTCCCCATCCTCCGCCTCCACCCCAGCTCAAAGAACCACTGCCGGGTCCAAGCACGCCCTCCTCCACCCCAACACTTCCACTGAGCACGTCCCCGTGCCTCCCACTCCCACCGTTGTACAGAGACCAAGAGCAGAACTCGTTTGTACATAATGAACCTTATTTTGTATTATTGCCGATCCCTTAAGATATTGTATTTTGGAGACTCTCAGATCCTATTTTCAGTATTGTATTTTATTAAGAATTAGTGCGGGCTTGGCATCTATGAACTTCTTTCTTGGTAGCAGCTCACTTTCCCCTTATACTCCAGCAGCTGCCTCTTCCCTCCTGTTTGATTTTTTTTTTCGTTGTTTTTTTTGTTTTTGTTTTTTCAAGCCGCCTTTTCCCCTCCTCCTATCACTCGCTCTGCATTTGCTTAGTGAAGCAAAATAAAAATAAAATAAAAAGATGCAGCATCACCCTGGGTTGATGGCTCCTTTCATTGAGGCATGTTTGTCACACAGCCCGCACAGCTCCTCACCTCCTACTCCCCGACGGTCCCATTCCCTGGCCCTGTGCAGAACTGGTTCAGCGCCGGGACCTTGTGCTCAGTGTCGGGGGCTAGAAGCAAACTTGCATGTTTTATTTCCAGTAGCACTGTGATTTCTTCTGCAGTTCTGAACAAGTCAGAACTGCCTCAGTTTCTTACCCCCCTGCGAAATACCACTAACATCATCTTCTTGGAAAGGTGGAAGATCGTGGAAGAAAGTTAATGAGGTGCAGTGAGCTTCTCTGATGAAGGGGCTGCGCAGGGGTCTGTACAGCAAAGACATTGCTGGTAGCACCGTGGCTCTGTCCCATCCTGTCTGAAAAAAATACTTAAATCGTTCCATTACCCATAAAAGCAGAGCAGCTGCATTCGGATCGGCGAGGACCGGGGACCTGGCTGAGCCCGTACCTCTGACGGTCCACTGGCATCTGCGAGAAGTGACGGGGTTTGTCCTAATTTTGTGCAAAACACAAGGCGAGAGGGGCTCTAGAAAATGCATCTTTGTTTTCTGGAAAGAGTTAGGTGGGTTCGTTAGAATTTGCATGTTGAAACAACTTCTCCTTGTGATCCGGCCCCCCACATCTGGGAGGCAGCTTGGGCAGAGGCCCCTCACAGAGGTGCTGAAAGGTGGCCCGCAGGGCTCTGCCTTTGCCGCGGGAGAAGGGTATGAGGCTCAAGGCTTGCAAAGGTCTCTTTTGGCTATGAGTAAAAGCACTGAGCTGTTGCCATCCCGCTGTGACAGGGCTGGCCGCTGGACAGTGGCCGAGAGAGAGAGGAGCGCTCTTTTGGCAGCTGGGTCTGTGCTGCCGAGCGGTTTGGCGTGGGATCCCCCGCATGTTTCTGACACAGCGCTCCGCAGGGCTCCCTTCCCCGCTGCTCACCCACGGGAGCAAGGAAGTGCCTGACCTTGCCCAGCGGTTTGTGTCCTGGGCCAGAACTAGCTGAGGGTCTGACATTTTCCCTGCAGCACCTTGTCCAGAAGCCCCCTCCTGCCCCTGCACCGGCCTGAGGCACCTTCGCCCCCTGCACCCACCACTTTTCATCTGAGGGAGGGGCTCCTGCTTTGCTTGCCCTGTGAAACATCACCCGGCTCTTCGGGCATTGCCTCCCGGGGACAAGCTGGCCTGCACCCTTCACGCACACTCCAAAACATCCAGGGAAATGGGTGCAAGGAGGGAGCTCTTAAAAGGACAAGTTCCCAGGCTTCGGCTCCTTTAACACTGATGCGGCTGGAGCAACCAGACCCCCCACCCATCAGGAGCAAATTTCCCTTCGTCTTGACAAATTCTCCCAGTTCCGCAGCCTACCAGATAGCTCGGAACAGGCACATTAGGATCCTTTGATCCCCGCTATGCCTCCCGAAACGCAGCCAGCCGATCACACCTACCAATTTGGCTACAGCAACTAATTAGAGCAGAACAAGAGAATTAGCAAAGCAAGAGAGCACCTCCTTTACAAGTCACCTTGGGTTACGCTGGATGCGCTCCAGGTGCCCCCCTGTGCCAAGCCAGGCCTTCGCCCCTTTAGGGTCACATTTCGAACAAGCCTCTGCACTGTGGATACGTACAAGTGCTGAACAAAAAGAACACTAACGGAACACGGCCTTCGTTTTTGAGAGACAAATTATTCCCAACTGTTCTCTGTTACCAGGCCAACTTGGGGAAAAAAAAAGAAGAAGAAAAAAAGATAAAACAATTAGCTTTTGCTGCTCTCCGCTGCCAGGTGGGCCACTGGCCGTGTGTGTGACAGCAGCCTGGCGGGTACGTTGAGTTTGTTACAGCAGGACATGTGTTGTTAGGGCTCTCAGGAGGGCATCCCTGCTCTCCAAGCCCAGCATGGTCCCTCTTGCTGTCACTGTTTGGGACTGTGCTAGCAGTTGTCACAGGGACCCACCATGAAGCTCCAGTCCTACTGCTGGAGAGAACAGGGGGGTCGCACCTCCTGGCACCCCCAGGGGCTGAGGGCTTGACCCAGACCTCCTCAGCCTCAACAAATCCGTGCTAATTTCCTAATCTGGTGGCTGAAACGGAGCTTCCAGGTGAGCAGCATGGATGTTCATTCTTTTGTGCCCAGGGAGGAGACCGTACCCTCCCAGAGCTTTGGTGGCTACAAATGCTGCTTCCTAGAAAGCTCGTGCCCTGCCTGTGCCTGCAAAAGCGAGGACGGGGTCTGTGGTAGCACCAAGCTGCCCTTGCACTGTCCCATGTGCCCATGCAGAAGAAAATCCCGACCCAGGGCACAGGAGAGCCCACCTGTAAGCAGGTGAGCCCCCGGTAAGCTGAAGGGTGCCATGGGTGCCAGGAGGGCAGGACTGAGCCAGCCCCACCACCCAGCCATGCCATCCCTGGCCAGCACTGCCTGCCCTTCCCGGGTCCTCAGGGAGCTCTGATGGCATCCTCCAAGGGAGGGGTGGCCCTGTTAGTGACAGACATCTGAAATGTCCTGCAGGAACAGGCAGGCAGAGTTGCAGAAGCCTGAGCAATCCTTTACCTCCCCTCATGCAGGCTTATCCCGTTACATCTCCTCTTCTCCAGCCACACAAGATCTGGGCGCACTGCCTGTGTGACGGCTGGACAGTTTAGTGCATGTGTCAAAAGAGGAAAAATCCTCTGCTGGCTCCTCCTCCCATCAGAAGGGTTTTCTGCTGCGCAGGGTCAGGCTCCATGGGAGGGCAGGAGGCACCCACTGTCCTGCCCCTCTCTCTGCCCCAACCAGAGGTGCTGCACGCTGGGGCTATGCTGTGCCACGTTCTTGGGATGTCTCCTGCAATAAGAGCCTTTGCTTCCCTCCCCGAAGCTCCTTTCCCATGGCATCACCGCAGGCATCAGCCAGGAGCCCCCCCGGGTAGCTGTGCCCTCCTTCCCGCGCTCCCCCAGCCCCCAGCTCGCATCCACCCCCAGCTGCCATCTCCTCTCTCAGTGTGGTGGCCACTGACTCCTTCAACCATGAGGGACAGATGTTTGCCACCATAACCCAGGAGCTCGAGTGAGCCTGCAGCCTGCATCCCACCCCTCGTAGCTCCTCTGGGCATCCCCGGCTCTGCCCTGCCATGGCAGCCCGGCCAGCGCAGGTGAAGGTGGGTCTTGTGGCCCATGCAGCGAGGTGCTGCAGGTCCCTCTGCAGCGGCTGGGTACCTGCTGCTTCCCCCTTCCCACAGCCTGCTCCCAGCCTCCGCGGTGCCTGTGGGTGGTGGGAGGACACGGGCCAGTGCCGTGAGTGCTGCCAAGCCCCCAGCAGGTCCCTGTCCTGGCAGTGAGGGTGAAGCTGCTTCCCCAGGGCCAGCTCTGCCATCGCTGGGGGGGATCGCCCGGCGGCACTCTGGCTTTCAAGGGGAACAAAACCCCTGTGGGGGCTGGAGGGGCTGAGTCACACTGTGAGGAGGTTGCAGGGCTCCCTGCAAGTCACGACTGTGCGGGGGAGTGGGCTCGGGGGCTGCCGTGCCCCAGGGAGGCACAAATCCCCCGGCAGGTACAGGACTCTGGGGGAGGTGTCATCATGGCATCTCGGGCCAGACAAAGGTTCAATAAGTTGAACTGGGGGTGCTGGTGGGCTGTGGTTCCCAGGGAAAGGTACAGCCCTCCTCCAGCCCCTGCTGTGTCCCACGCTGGGGTCAGGAGCGGAGTGGGAACATGCCCTGCCGTGGCATCCTGCAGCCAAGGGGCCACAGGGTGTGTGGAGGTGATGGGGAGCACTGGCCAGAGGGGTGAGCTCCTCCTGATGACTCCCAAGGTGATAAAACAGTCAAAGCAGGCTGAGCACGTGTTCCAGCTCCTGCCGTGCCAGCCCTTCATGGGAAATCACTGGGATTAGGGGTGATGGCAACGTGTTCTTGATGTATTACATGACTGTAGGACCCTGCCATAGGCAACTGATGCAGGGGGTGGCTCTTACTGACCCGAAGCTCCTATTCGCAGTGCCCAGCAGGTAAAGCCTCAGCATGTGAATCTGGGGCAGAACAAATCCAAAACAAGCAGCCAGGCACATATGGAAGCTTTGTGGGGATCTCTCACCCCATCTGGCATCCGCAGCACTGGGGAAGGCAAGGCTGAGGCAGGCCAGAGCTGGGACTAGGGTTGCAAAGTCCAGTCCCAGCTCAGGACAGACAGATGATGCAACTCTCCTGATGGATGTGGACAGAGGACAGGAGAGTCTTTCTACCTCTGGATACCAGGATTGGAGGAAAAAAATGCCTTGAAGTAGTAAAAACCATGGGTAATGTGGACGCCTAAGTGGCAAGGAGCTGAGTGAGCCTGCTAGGAGGAGGGAAGCCTTGCTACAGCCATACCTCTCCTTGGGTACCACTGCCCACAGCCGGGGACCCCATCCCCATCCATGGGCAGTTGGCCAGAGCAGCAGGTACGGTGCAGGTACCTGTCACGCAGTTTTCCAGGCTGCCTGACTTTACCTGGCTGCATGTCTGGGTCAGAGGAGCGGTGGAGATGCAGCTCCCTGAGCAGCCCTTGCAGGCAGGCAGGCGCCAGCTGGGCTGCAAGCAGCGAGGGGCAGCTGAGTTGTCTCCCCCCTCTGCCTCCCCGGCCTCCAAAGGGTTAAGTGCCAGTTTCAGAGTGTCTCTAAGGTGCCACCAGGCTGCCTGGCTCGGTGCAGCTTTCCGCAGCCCCCCTCCACGCGCACACACTCATGCTCACTTTCTGCTTTGTCTTTTGAGGGCTGCTGCAGGATCGGTGCACAGGCACCTACCTCTCTGCCTACCTCTGCCTGCCTCTCCCGCTCGCCTGCTGCTGCCGGGGACACCGAGGGACGTGCCTGGCCCCGGGGGGACCCCGCAGAAGGCACCCCAAGCTCTCCATCCCCCGCTGGGAGCATCGCCATCCCTGGACGTGCTCTCTCCTAGCCCTCCAAGGAGCATCACCAGCGTCTCCGGGTTTCTGTCAGCTGTTCCTCTGCTTCACAGTGGCAGGGCAGCAGAGACAGAGGGAGGCTGAGCTGCAGCGCCTGAGCTGCCCAAATCGCTCTCAAGAGGCAGGTAAATACCACTGCAAAAAGTTGGACGCTGCTTTTCCTCCTTGCTTGTGCTCCCCTGGGAGTTAAGCCTCACCAGGATTGTCCCACGGCCCTGGGGAGACGAAGTGGAGCCGCACCCGTGGGACCCTGTGGGGCAGGACGGAGAGGTTGCGGGGACAGAGCAGGACTCCCCGCCTGGAGAGGCACCTCACCTCAGCATGGCTGAAGGTCCCGGGGGCTGGAGAGACTTCACCCCAGCCAGGGGTGACAGCGAGGTGGCCAGGGGGGCCACCGCAAGCCTCTGGGGAGCAGCAGATGCAGAGAGCACCAGGCGAGCAGAACACTCTGTCCTCTGCAGCGCGGATCCAGCTTGGGAGGAGATGAGAGGGGCGAGGGCAGTGGCGGAGGTGGAGAAGCAGTTCCTGCACTTGGCCATCAGAAAGCAGGTCTCCTACAGGTAGGAGCCATCGGGTCCCCGCGCGCCAGGGCTGGACTGGGGTGGAAGAGTGCCCTGTCCAGGGGGCATCTCCCTCCTGCGGGGTCAGGGCTGGCTCTTCCCACCGGCCACCAGTGCCTTCCCACTGGAAAACCTCTCGGCATGGGGACAAGGGGAACATTTAGCCCCTTCTCACCCCACCCACGCAACAGCCCCCTCTGCAGTGGCAGTCCTCCTGTCACCATCGCAGTCCCCCTTATTTTTCCTTCTCGCTGACTCCTCTCTCCCGTCCCGGGGCTGCGATGCCTCCCAGGCCCCTCTCTGGGTAGCTCGTGCTCAGCTGCCTGCCGTGGGCTCTGGCCATGGGCTGCACATTCCCTTCTTTCTCTGCAGCGCCAGCTTGTCGCTGCTCCATGCACTGGGTACAAGGGACTTCTGGTAACGTTGGCTCTCCTCTTCCTCTGCGACCCCCAGGCAAATGTCCCCTTGCTTGATTCCCAGGTCCAGAAACCTCGGTCCCACCTGGGGAGACTGAGCAGTGATGCAAAGGTGAAGGGGCTGAGACTGGGGCTTAGGCTGCAGATGTGCCCTTTGGGGACACCTTGCAGCACTTGTCCTGGCTTTCGGTGTGACTTTTCTGCTGGGACTGCTCTGCTTACCCCCCTACTAGAGCCATGCAAAGCCGGTGGGGGCAAAGAGTGGTTTTCATGGCTCCCGGGGAGCTTACAGGAGCCGCTGCCTGGTGATGCTCAGGTGAGCTCCTATTCCCAGCTCCAGCTGTGGTCTCTTGGGTCAGCTTGGTCCTTGGTCAGCTTGGGTCAGCACCTCCAGGAGCTCAGCTTTATTCTTTCCCTCACAGTGAATAAGATCTGGTGTCTCACCCTCCCCTTTTGTTCACCCTTTAAGCCCTTCTACCATGTCGTACCTCTGAACTTTGCAGAACGGCCCTCAGGTGTAAATGAGGAGAAATCCTTCGACCCTGTGCCTGTCCGGGGTAAACGCGAGCCCTTGCAGGACCGACCCTGGGCTGCTGGGACCGAGCCGGGAGGAGAAGGCAGCAGCCACCTCCTTACCCTTCTCCTGAGCTGGCTTGGCCCGGGGACACCCCTGCGTTCTCCTGGGCTCAGCGGCACCATGCCATGCCATGCTGTAGCAAGCACCAGGTGCTTTACAAGCAGGTGGAAAACCGGCCCAGAGGGTGTTGGTGCCATGCCTGCTGCTGTGGTGGGCAGAGGCCGGGTGGGCTCTGTGCCAGCCCAGGACATGGGGACCCCAGGGCACGGGGCTCTGCTGGGGGGCAGATTTGGGGCAGGAGCTATCGGTCAGCGCTCCCACGCGTACAGCAGCCCTTCTCCCCCCTTGTGTGGGCTGTGGTGCAAACTGTGAGCAAATTGCTCTCTGATAATTGCGGTAATGGGAACTGATGGGAAACTGTATTAGTGCCTGCAGAGCAGGAGGGGCCCTGGAGCTGACTCATCTCCAGCACCTGTTATTCCTGCAGTGGGTGGCAAGCAGGAGCCGGGGTGGCAGAGTCCTCCCGGAGGCAGCCCCACATCCCTGAGCCTTGCTGTGAGCTGGGGCAACGCACAGACCTCCTGGCCCTCATTCGGTACCTGGGGCTGCTCACGGAGGTGCCAGGCCGAGCTGGGAGGATCTCTGCCCTGATGCCACCAAGGGTGAGGGATTATCGTGCCAAGTGGAGGGGGCAGAACAGGATTTTCTCCTCTTAGCTGTCTTTCTCCAGATGTGCACAGCATGTTTTGCAAATGGATTAGCCAGCTGCAATTATCCATTCTCCCCAGGGGAGGAAGGGACCGTATTGCAACCTAATTTGATCAGCCTGAATTTGCTCCAGAATTGTCTAAGGTTGCTGGGGATTGTTTACATCCTGCTCACCCAAGCCGGCCGCCCCAGGCAGGCGGCTCCGCTGACACGCTCCAGGCTGTGCCACCCTTCCGCAGAGCTCCTCCATCCTCAGCCCTCACCGGGAGTCCCTCTGCAAGAGGCGTTGCTCCATCTGACAGGGCTTTGCAGGAGAGAAGAGCAGGGCAGGGGCGGAGGGGATGCCGCAGCTACCTGCGGGCCGGCGGTGAGGGAGGAGGTGGTGTTTGGGATCAGCCGCTTCCTTCGCCCTCCATCTCTGGCAGCCCAGCAAAGGGAAGGGGAAACGGGAGAGGAAGTGTCTGGGGGTGGAAATCTGCTTGTGCAGTCCTGTGACGCCCACACAGGGTCGTCTCTGGCTGCTCCCTGGGGCAGGGCAGGCAGTGATGGAGCAGTTCTGGGTTAACCTCTCATCAGGAGCCCCTCCAGCAGCACAAGAAGACCTGGAGGGGGTGCTGACAGAAAGCCCCCCCCCCCCGATGTGCTGGCTCTGGAGGCACTTGCTGAACCCTAGCGTGGAGCTTAGAGGACCTCCTCTGTGGGCTGCGGGCATCACAGCCATCCTCAATGTCAAGTGAAGGTTGGAGGCCCCTGTCCTGCTGCCAACCTGCCTGTTCCTGCTGGGACCCATTAGTCATCACAAGGTGCAGGCAGCATGAGCTCCTAGGTAAAGGTTTTGAAATGAGCAGAAATTATATTAAGCCCATGGAAGTAAAGTTCCTTCCATAAATGGCTGCCGTGGTGTATGGAGGCACCTTGGGCACCTTAGGAGCTCAGTGCTCAGGTTATATTTAGGGCTTTGAGTAGCAGTTTTGTGCCAAACTTATTAATGATGCTGGCTTGTGCACCAGATTTGTGCATTCTGACACAATTTTCCCGGTAGGTGCCTCTGCAACACCATAAGGACCCCGTGCTCTCTGTCACCACAGCACACCCTGAGCAAGCACCAGGGCTTTGCCTCGCTCTCCAGAGAGTTGTGTCGGCCAAGGGGAGCCCAACGTCAGCTCCTGCGAGCCTCAGGTGCCCCCACGAAGGTTTTGCAGTGGGGCAGGAGCATCTCTAGTGGGACAGCTTCAGTGGCAGTAAGGCAAGTTAGATGCTGGAGGAGCTTTCCTCTAGGAAAAGCCCTGTGACCTGAAGCCGGGGAGGTGTGGGACAGGCGCTGGCTGGTCACAGCAGCACCTTGCAGCCTGTCCCGTGTAGTTTCAGGCTCACTCTCATCTCCAGCACCTTCTCAGTTGCTTTTGGAGTGATGCTTGCAGCAGTGGCCTTTGTCACTGTCACTGCTCCCTGCACGTAGGGTGTTTACCCAGAAAGGAAACCACAAGTGCACAAAAGCTCGCTGCACAGGCTCCCCGCAGGCTACGTGTGTGGGGTGAGGGATGTGCCCGGGCATCAGACCAGTCCCCTCCTGCTCTCAGCAGCGCCTGGCACAGCCATAGGCCTTGTCACGGACATCTTGTGGCAGAGGGAAGAGAGGTCCCCGTGGCCCTCCATGCCCCCCAGCCTGGGGTTAGCCCCCACAGAAGCAAAGCAGGGCATCCCCTCACCAGCTCCCATCCCTGCTAGTGAGATGCAGCGCACCTGGGCTGCTTGGCGTGGTCCCCAGCTGGCAGATAGGATGCAGCTAATGCCTCTTGTAGGCTGTTCTGTGCCAGGGAGCTAAATATAACCCAGAGAGTGGAGTGGATGGGACTGCTTTGTAATGTAAATAGCAAGGGAGCTTGGTCTCGGGCACTGGCAGGGCAGAGGGGAGCACTAGCAGGACCTGCTGCGGAGAGGGAGATGGGAGCCCTGCAGGGCTTGGAGGAGCTGGTTGCTGCCTTCTCTTCCCTCTGCCTTTAGATCTGCCTGGGCTCTGGGTTTTTGTGAAGTCCTGGGGCAGAGGGTGGGCAGCCCCTCCATCCCAGCTGGGCAGAGCAGGGGTGGGGAGGGAGGAAAGGGCAGCCCCCACCAGCTGCAGGGAGAAGGGGACAGGGAGGGGGAGTCCTGCCTGCTAGCCTTCTAATCGTGTTAGCCTGCCTGTGTGGAGCGGCATAATCAAATTCCCATTCATTCTCAGCAAGCCAAGCCCACTCCGCTCCGACAGAGACATCTGTCTCCACATCTCTCTGTGCAGCTGGGGGAAGGAGATGGCTGGCACCTGCTGGCACGGCCGGAGGGAAGCTCACGGTGCTGGAAAGTCCTAATGAGCAGGTGGATCCTCACAGACCTTGGTGGGGGGGTAGTGTCCCACTCTCTCCTCCCCCTCTCTGGAGCCGGAGCCAGCCAGGCTGTGCTTGCTGGGCACAGCGCCTGTGAGGGGTCCCGGGTGCCGTCAGGTGGTTGCCAGGGGTGGGATGGGTTTGGAGGCAGCATCACCCAGAGCTGGTGTGTACCACTCCGTGGCTGTCCTTCTAGATGCTCCCAGGTGCAAGGCAGTGGTGTAACTAGAGGTGGAAACATCCCCAGAGGCGGTTCTGGAGAAACTGGGGGGCTGTGGGTAGAGGCTGGCTGCGCGGGGGCATGCCTGCAGTGGTGCCAGTGCAGGGCAGCGTAAGGCAGCCCCCAGCCCCTGTCTTAAACCAGACCTGCTGCCTGGTTTAAGCAGATCCAAGACGGTTGCCAGAAGGATGCTCCGGGCCTCCCTCCTGCTGATGTTTTTCCATGTCAGGTGAGCCAGGCCAGCTCCCTGAGGCAGCAAAAGACAGCGAGCGAGCCTCCTCCAGTTGTCCCCACAGCCACAGCTGCCAGCAGTGGCCGTCCCCTCCTTTGGCTGTCCTCTCCCTTACCTGTTCCCCGCTGGCAATGAATCCCACTGGCAGGTACCCTGCCAGGCTCGGGAGAAGCAGCCAGCTTAACCCTTTCCTTACCAGGGGACTGCACACACCAGCGCAGGGGGATGGTGCTGGATGCCAAAGCCACCCAGCAGGGTGAAGCCTATCCCCCTCCCATGCTGCCAGTGGAGAAGCCAGTGCCAGCAGGGTCTGACCCAGCAGGGTGAAGCCCATCCCTCTCCCATGCTGCCAGCGGAGAAGCCAGTGCCAGCAGGGTCTGTCCCGGCTGGTCTCCTCACCGAGAATGACCAGAATGGGGCTTTCTGCGGGATCCCCTGAGGGACAGGAGTGTGGAAGGACACACGGACATAGCACAGATGGGACGGTGAAGGTCCCGGGGCAGGGCATGTGACTTCTCCAGCCGCACCAAGGGCTGGTGCTCCCTGCGGCGGCGTAAGAGGACAATGGCACGGGGCAGAGCACGAAACCCGAAAGGGAAATGTCTGTAGGCAGGGAGCAAAGGCAACCAGCCCATCGTGACATGCAAAGCGGTGGGGATGACGAACCCTTTCCGTGATAACAAACCCTCTCTCCTCCCCATCTCTGAGCTGGAGTTGGGCATCCAGGACCTGCCTTTTCCTCCCTCTGCACGTAATTAATTAGCGCAGTGGGCTGTGCCGGGTTTCAGAGCTGGCCTGGGGAGATCAAGGTCTGCCGACGGTTTTTTTTTCCCCTTTTGATGACGGAGTCTAAAGCGAGACGATGTGCCCTTTCAGAAATGCCATCCCTGCGGGCTGCGGGGACTGGCTTTGCTTGCGTGCGTTTCTCTGGCCCCACAGAAGCTGCCCACAGACCCCCCCCCTTGCCCATCTGAAGCTTTCCTGGACTCACAAAACCAAGCAGCGCCTGGTTGTGAAAAGCGGGGGTTTGGGGGCTGGGGACCGGCTGGGGACATGCTGTGCCCTGCAGACCCAGAGCAGGGGGTGGATGGTGGATGTCAGGCTGTCTCCCTGCCCTTTGAGGTTGACCTGGAGCCTCCCAGACGCTTGTGCATCCCGCAGCGCCTGTGCCTGGTGTACCCAGGTGGGTTTTCAATGAAGCCCAGGGCAAGGTGAGCAGATGTTCGTGGCTGGAGGGTGTCTGGAGCTCATGGCACAGGGGGGGACACATACAGCTGGGGGGCTGAGTGCCGTGTGCGGTGAGGACGCGCATGGCCCAGGGTGGGTGGCAGAGCAACCCCACTGCCATGGTCTGGTTTGCATGGCGGTGCCAGGGCAGCTTTGGGAGAGGGGGCTGTCTCGAGCGTGGGGGCTTCGGAAAAGCCATCCGGCAAGGGACTTGTGGCTCTTGGGTGCACAGCCCGCTGTGCCAGGGCGTGCTCTGGCTTGCTGAGGGCGTGCACGAGGCTTCTCCGGAGAGGGCCCAGTGGAGTAGGTGGCCCTGCACCGGGGGAAGGGTGCCGCGATGACAGCCGCCCTCACACTTCCAGGAAGTGCAGAGAGGAACCAGGTGGAGGGTGCAAACAAAGCCGGGGCTCCGGCCGGGCGGCCGAGCGCTGCCAGGGACCTGCCCTCAGGATGACTCCGGAAAGCGGCTGCCGGGGGAGGAAGAGCGAGAGTGAACCCCGGGCCGGCTGAGCGCATCAGTGCTGCGGCAGATGTGGCGGCATCGCTCCTGGGACGTTCCCCAGAGCCCTCCAGGGGACGGAGATATGAGGTACCCGCCGGGCCGGCCTCTGCCGCCCTCCCCTTGCTCGGGGGGGCGGGTGCCGTGGCTGGTGCTGACAGCCCGTGCTTTGGGGCTTCCCGAGCTTCCCCGGCACCTCGCTGGTGGTGCCCGGTGCCGGTGCTGGGCTGGCGTGGCACAGCCTGCCCCGCCGGGATGGCTGAGGGCCGCGTGGGCCCACTCGACGCCGAGCGCGGGGGTCTGCGCCTGGGCTGTCGGGTGCCTCCTGCAGCCGGTGGGGGCTGGAAGGTGCATCCCCATCCCCACCGGACCCCCGGGCTGGGACCGGGACCGGGACCGGGACCGGGACCTGCCCTGGGGGGTTACAGCGGCCTTGGGCTGGCAGCTGGGACGGCCCCGGGCAGCCCCGCGGGGGCCAGGGGCCATGGCGGCCAGCGCCTTTCCCAGGGGCCGGGGGGCTCCTGCCAGGTGGGGGGAGCGCTGACGGCAGCGCCAGCGCGGCCGGGGTGCAGCCGGGGGAAGCGGGGCGGGCGAGGTGAACCAGCCCCGGTGGCGGCTGCCGGCCCCCGGGGAGCGCGGCGGCGGGGCCGGTGGCCCCATCCGGTGGTGAACAATGGGAGGAGGAGGAGGAGGAGCGGGGGCGGGGGAGGCAGGCTCTGCCGCTGCCGCTTCCCGAGGGCGGGGGCTGACGCTTCCCAAGGCGGCAGCAGCGGGAGCCGCCGGCCGCGGCGGGGCGGGGGGTGGCGGAGCCGGCAGGGGGCGCTGCTCGGCGCGGGCTCCGGTACCGGCGGCGCGCGGCCGCGCTTCCTGCCCGCCCCGCGGCCCCGGTGGGGCGGGGGCCCGAGCGCGCCGCCCCCGGCCCCTCCCGCCGCGCCGCCGAGACCCGCAGCCGGCCATGGAGGCGGCGTGGCCCCCGCTGCCCGGCCGCTCGCCCGCCGCCGCCTCCTCCTCCTCTTCCTCCTCCTCCTGCGGGCCGCCGGAGGGCACCGAGCGGGGGGGGCCGCCGCCGGGCCGCCGGCACAGCAACAAGCGCTTCACCGGCCTCAGGCTGTTCGGGCGGAGGTGAGCGCCGGGGGGCGGGGGGCGCCGGGGCTGGGGGGGGTGGGTTCTGCCTTGCGAGCGGTGCGGAGCGGGGGAGCGTCCCCCCGCAGCAGCCCCGGACCCCCCGGGTTCGTGCCACCTGCCCGCAGCCGCCTGTCGCCGGCCCCGCACGCCGCCCCCGTGCCCCGGCGGCAGAGCGGCCGGCCCGCAGAACCGGGGGTGGGTGGGCTGTGCCCGGCCCGGCCTGCCGGCTCCCCCCCCCCCCAGTATCCTCTCTGCCGGCCCTCCCCGCGCCCAGCATCCCCGCTGCTACCCCCTCCAGCATCCCCGCCGCTGCCGCCCCCCCAGCTTCCCCCGCTGACACTGCCCCCCCACCTCCAGCATCCCCGCCGCTGCCGCCCCCCAGCTTCCCCCGCTGACACTGCCCCCCCACCTCCAGCATCCCCGCCGCTGCCGCCCCCCAGCTTCCCCCGCTGACACTGCCCCCCCACCTCCAGCATCCCCGCCGCTGCCGCCCCCCAGCTTCCCCCGCTGACACTGCCCCCCCACCTCCAGCATCCCCGCCGCTGCCGCCCCCCAGCTTCCCCCGCTGACACTGCCCCCCCACCTCCAGCATCCCCGCCGCTGCCGCCCCCCAGCTTCCCCCGCTGACACTGCCCCCCCACCTCCAGCATCCCCGCCGCTGCCGCCCCCCAGCTTCCCCCGCTGACACTGCCCCCCCACCTCCAGCATCCCCGCTGCTGCCGCCCCCCCAGCTTCTCCTGCTGACAGCGGGCCCCCAGCATCCCACTGCATCTGCCCCCCCAGCGTGCTGCTGCTGACCCGCATCTGTCCCCTCAGCTCCCCCCGTGGCAGCTGGCCCCCTACTTTCACCCACGGCTGGCCCCCCAACTTGGCCCACCAGCTTCCCAGTGCCGCTGCCCCCCCATTTTCTCCCGTGGCTGGCCCCCCAGCCTTGCTTGCTTCCTCCCCAGAGTCAGCCAGCTCCTCGTACGTCCCGCAGCCTTGCTGTTGGCCTGGTGGGATTTGCGGGGTTCTCAGGCCACGTAAGCGAAGGGGTGCCCCTGCCATCTGGAGGTGTGTAAGAACACCGACTAGCTGAGGTCTGGAGGGAGCTCTGCAGGTCACCTGGTCCTCCCTGCC
This sequence comes from Falco biarmicus, assembly GCF_023638135.1. Classification (NCBI taxonomy): domain Eukaryota; kingdom Metazoa; phylum Chordata; class Aves; order Falconiformes; family Falconidae; genus Falco; species Falco biarmicus. The sequence goes on from NC_079294.1 coordinate 2,758,410, forward strand.
ACCTCGAAGCAGGGCTGGATTTCGTCAGGCTGCTGATGTTGAGTTTTGAGTGTCAGCAGAGTGGAGAAGGTACAGCCTTCCTGGACACCTGCTCTGTGCTATGGCTCCTCGGGAATCCCCCCCCCCCTCCCCAGTATTCGGAGTTTCCCTTCTTGCAGCTTGTGCACGTTGTCTGGCTGTCTGTCACCGTGTACCTCTGGGTAGCGTCTGGCTCGGTCTGTGCCTTCCCATCAGGTAGGTGAAGGCGGTAATAATATTCCCCCTTCACCCCCATTATCTCAGCATCTCCTTGTACCTGGTATCTCCTGCCCCCGACTGTCTCGTCTCAGTAGCCCTGTGCTGAACTTGCTGCAGCTTATCATCAGTTTTGGTGTATGGGGGGGGCTGCGATGCTCCGGAGTGCTGGGTGGAGGGGAAAGACCCCAGTTTCAGTAGCCAGGCTGGAGCTGGGAAGGGGAGGCTTGCAGGGTCACTCCAGCATGGGGTGATGCTCTTCTCTGCTCTGGTCCCAGAGCTGCTGGCAGTGGCTGCCTGGTGGTCTCTGGCTCATCCCCAATACTGCAGAGCATCTCCCTCTGGCTCCCAGGGCTGCCCTTACCACAATGTGCATCAGAGCCTACACTCAGGGATGTTCTCCACGTACAGAAAACCTCCTGCAGCATGGACGGAGTGGCAAAGCAGGGTGGGCAGGCGGTGGAGGGGCCAGCGTGCCCACCGGACAGCTGGGAATGCCCCTCGGGTGGTTTGGATGCTTCTCTTGCTCTTCTGCTGATGGAAGGGACCCGGTTCCCTCTGATTTGGGGTGAGGAATGCGGCATCTGGAGCTGCAGGGGAGTGGAGGGAGATTCCCTCGGAGGAAGGGGCTCCCATGGGAGGTGGGCTCAGTGGGAAGCCATGCCGGATAATTGGCTGCATGCCACCGAATTTGTGCCCACCAAAGTGTTGGAGCAGGGGGCAGTGTTTCGCCTCGGATGGGAAGTGGGGGGAAGGCTTCACTGTGCTTTCTTCCAGCGAGTACATCCAGCCCCTACCCCCCAAATGATTTCCAACAGCCGTCGGTGAGGAAATCTGCACCCCCTTGGATTCTGACTTTAGCCAGAGCATGGGTGGCTGGGAAGCAGGTCTAGGGGAAGCTTAGGCAACAGGCAGGAGCTTGCTCGCTAGCAGCAATGAGTCTCGGGAGACCCCTGGCTTCAAGGAGAGGGGTCTCCTGAGGTGGGCACACGCTGTTGGGCTCTGCCTGCAGCGGCACTGGGAGCCATGGCCAGGCGAGGGTCAGGTCCACAGAATGGCAAGAGAGCCTGTCTCGTCCTCAGGACAGGTGAGCCCCAAGGGGTTTGAAGCAAAAGAGGGGCCAGTCCCCGAGCTCTGGCGGTACGTGAGTCCCCTGTGCTTTGCAAGCGGGCTTATTTCTCTGCCCCGTAATTGCCTTACAGGAGGGCGGAGTAATTGGCTCCTGAGCTGATGGAGACAAGTGCACAATACGTGCATTCGGGTCATGGATGGGTAATTCTTTTAATTGGGCTGATAAAGAGATTGGGGCTGATCAGATAATAGGTAGTTAGGATTAAATTTCCTTCCTAGGCACCCCATTTCTTGTGGTGGGAGTGAACAGCCTATTTTACCCTTTCCAGGGGTGACTTGGGTGGGGGAGCGCATGTGCTGGGGACAGAGACGCTTTCTTGCTCTCCCCCGTGTGGGGTGGGATGCCAAGATGGGTCTTCCCTGTGTGCTTTAGGGTCTTTAACTCATCCCCCTTCAGAGGAGGTATGTGTGATGGCTGGGTCTGGTGTGACAGCAGGACAGCAGGAGCAAGGAGCGTGGCCACCGTCAGGGCAGCTGGTGGACAGTTGCCCTGCAGAGAGCGTGGGACCGAGTTTTCAGCGGTGGTCCCTCGGCAGGCGCGGTGCCAGAGCTCGCATGTGAGCCTGGGGGCACCTGCCATTGCCCCAGGGAAGGTCTGTGGGTGGCACGGCATGTGGGTAAACGGCACTCAAGAAACTGAGCCGAGCACCCGCCTACGTCTTTCTGGGACGTTGCTTGTCACCGTCTTTCTTGCAGCTTGGTGCTCACGCCTGTGTGAAAGCTGGGGGAGATGTGCCGCTGGGGTGGCAGCCCAGCCTTCCCCATTCCCGCTCTGCGGGGGGTACCACCACGTCCCCTCGAACCTGCGGGCCCTTGGCCACTGAGCAAGTCCACTCGGAGTCGCTTTGCCCTGGTGCGGTAGAGGGGCTGCGCGGTGGGGTGAGCCCCAGGCACCCTGCGGGGAGGCTGGGCAGCGGTGAAGAGCCTCAAGTTTGTGATCTGCGTGCTGGCAGTGCTTACCTCAGGACAAGCTTTTTCACAACACACCTTGCTGCCAGCTAGCTGTTGAGCAATCCTCCTCTGTGCTCACAGATTTGGCATGCCTCGAGCTCTGAAACCCTCCAGCCCCTGTGCCCCGCCATCTGGCTCGCAGGTGGTGGGTGGCATTAGCCAGGCTGGGGCCAGTGACACCCATGGGTGTCCCCAGCTGTCCCCTGTGGCAAAACCTGGGCTTGTTTGCAGGGTGGGTGGGATGTGCCAGGAGAGCTGTTCCCGCTGCTGTGTTTGCTCGGAGCCTGACCTGTGGGGCAGCTCGGGAACTTTTAATCTTGCCAGGGGGAGAAGAGAAGGCACTGGGCACAGGGAGCAGCTATGCCTGCTGGCAGCCGGCACGGCCTCCTGGCAGAGCAAGGCTGGGGTGGCCGCTGGCTCGTGGTGGGGCTGCTGGGGTAGGGCAGGGAAGGATCCAAGCGCAGGGGGCCCAGGGGCTGCCAGGGGCTGGGGTCCTCCCTGGCATGGTCCCTGCTCCAGCCCCAGGCACCTGCTGCCCTCCCGAGCCCGGAGCAGGGGCTGCCGTGGCACTGTGTGCCCGTGCTGGGCAAGGTGGCAGGACCTCTAATCCGCTTAGGAGTGGGAGCATCCCTTCCAGGAAACCCTGTAAGCTCCTCAGGGGGCTGAGAGGAGGGAGGATGACAGACTTCATCCCTCCCTCGAACAGAAAAGATGAGAGGAGGGAAGGGCAGTGGAGGGGTAGGGGGGCACTGGGAGCAAGTGTGGGTCTTTGCAAGGAGATGGTGCTGGGAGGGGGGAGGCAGAGCTGTGGCTGGTGCAAGGGGGGAGAGCTTGGGGGCTGTTTGATGGCATGAGTCCTCCTGGGGACTAAGAGCTGGTGCTCGTAGCACAAGGCAAGCCCTGGGCAGTGGGGGGATGCTCTCATGAAAGGCAACCTGAGCTCTGGCAGGTGGTGGGGGATGCAGTGTAGGATTTCCTTTGCTGGTAGTGATGCCATGCCTGGGGAGCAGACAATCTCCCCGGAGACTTGGCAGAGCCTCTAAATATACCTTCCAGCTGTGCTCTCGGTGGAGCTCTGGTTTCTTCTTCCCAGGTGACTCCATGAGCTGAAGCTCCTGTTAGCTCTCAGCCACGTGCTCGCTTGCTTGCTGGCTCCTGTGAACAGATGCTGAATTTGAGATGCTGAGCTCAGGAGCAGGGCCAGGGCTGCAGGCTGAGGCTCCTTGACCCTTGGGCCCATCCGTAAACCATCCTTTTTGGAAGAGGGGACAGGCAGGAGACAAATGGCTTCTGCTGGAGACTTGGAGGTAGAGACTCGGGTGCAGGACTGACTTGGTGACACTGACAAGGTGTAGAAATAGGGGAAACCTGTCCTGCTTGTTCCTGAGCTGGCACCAGGCTTTGAGGGAGAATAAGTGGCTCTGTCTTTGCAATCCCAAGTCCGGGAGCTTTCCCCAGGCCAGCTCTCCAGTATTACAGAAGTCATATACCCTGTGTTTCTGTTGCAACTTGCAGGCCCAGCAGCAGCTAGCTGCGCTGGGAGCTGGGGGGCTTTCTTCCCCACCATCAAGACATCAGGTGGCGGGTGAAGCTCTGCCCAGGCAAGCAGCGAGGCTGTGCTGGCCTGGCCAGTGTGGAGTCCTGCAGCCCGTGCCAGACGTGTGTTAGACCCATCCCTGTTCTCCTCCTGCCTGCGGTTCAGGGGTTGATGCCCGGGGCTGTTAACTGTAACTGTGAGCTCTGCCTCCAGGGGAAACTCATCCTCCTCGCAGCAGGGACTAATGCAGAGGACCTCTCCCCAGCAGAGCACCTCTCCCAAGCTCCACTGCCCCAGACAGCAGAAGTTAATGTGCCTCCTGCCTCAGCCCTGCCTGCCGGGCAGGTTGTGCTGTCTGGGTGAGGCTGCCAATTCCGGTTTGTACCTGTGGCCATTGCTCCCGCGCCTGGGAACAGCCTGCCCGAGCTTTGCCCATCTGGTGGCTGTGATTTCCCCGTGATTCAGGGCCCGGGGAAATGAGCTAAGCATCCTTCGGCTCAGAGAAGCCCTGCCCAGCCAGCGGGAACCGGTGGGAGCTGGGGACCGGTCTCTGGGGGATGCTGCCCAAGATGCAGCTGGGGGGCGGTAGGTGAGCCCCCCCTGGGGGGGAAGACAAGGCTGGCTGGAGGTAGTCCCACCTTTTGGCTGCTTCCCTGTCCTCTGTGTGCCCCTGCGTCGGTGGGAGATGCCCTGGGTGCGCCTCGCGTGCTGCTCCGCTCCCTGGCATTACCGCAGGATGCCGGCTCGTGGCAGGCTTTAGCTGTGCTGCTTTAGCCTGCCAGCCCCACTGGGGCTCCCAGCCAGAGGGCTGTGAAAATCCCACTCAGCACCATCCGGGAGGAGCTGAATGTTTGCCCTTTCCATGGCTGACCCCCTCTCCCTTCCCCTGCTCGCCCGCTGCAGCCTGGCTGGCTCTCCATGGGGTGGGAGCAGCCTCAGCACCCAAACACGCTGTGGCTTTGCAGAAAGTCACGTGTCGCTGCTGGCTGGCTGTCCCAGGAAGCCAGGGCAGCTAACGAAGAGGCTTGTCGCCGAGGGGTTTCCCCTCATTTTGGCACAGTTCGGCTCCCACAGGAAACGTGGGTGCCGGAACAGCCCATCCCTCACTTACCGTTGGCAGCCCAGGTGTGGATCTGGGGCCACAGAGCGGGGGGCCTGCCCCCTCCCCCCAAGCTGGGGGTCCCACCTCCTCTCTGGGGCAGGGCTGGGCAGCGGGGATGAGGATGGAGAGTCGTGGGGCAGAAGTACCTAAGACAGCTCGGAGCCTCCTCCCAAGCTCCCAGCGCAGAGGGGGAGTGGGGGGGCTGTGCAGCCAGCCACGTGCCGGCCCCTCCGTGTGAAAGTTGCCTCTCAATCAGATTATCTGTATCTCATCCTGTCTTGCTGCCCCAGCCCCAGCCGGGAGCCTTTTGGATCCAGGGCTAAGCCTCTTACAGCCCAAGCCTGAGGTCACCACCCAAGGGAGCGTGGCGTGGGGCACTGGCAGCAGGCGCCCGGCAGCTGCTGTTGCTGAAATGTGGTGGCAGGAGTAGCTGTAGGGGGGGAGAGGGGGAGATGTTTTCTGCGGGGATTTTGCACCCATTGGAGGCTGGCAGATGGTGGGATTAAGAGGTGGCAGGGTTCCTGTCCTGTGCGAGCTGCTGGGGTGCATGGTTGGAGGCATCCCGCTCCCCAGTACGTCCTCTGGCCTGGGGCCAGGAGATGCGGACCCCTGCCCACAAGTTTTTTTGTTGTTTGGACGCTGGAGGAAACAGATGCAGTGGGGGCAGATGTTGGAGGGGCCCCAAGAAAGGTGCTCCCCTTCTGCGCTGGATCACGGGGAGCTTTGCTCCCTGGCTGGCGGTGGGTCGGGGCTCCCAGGGCTCAGTGCCCGTGCACGGGAGCCGGAGGGTTGGGAGCAGTGAGCTGCCCTGCCCTGCCCAAACAGTGCTCCTCCATGCAAGGCTTGGCAAGTGCCCTCACGATTTATTTGAAAGTCAAATCCATGCCTAGAGCCAGCGGTCAAGGTGTAGGCTGCCAGGAGCCCAGCTGGCGCAGGAGAGGAGGGAGGGAAACAGGGCTCCCTCTCTGTGCCAAGCTTGCCCCATTCCCAAGTTGTGTGCCCCATGGAAGCGCAGGGCCCGGGCACCCTTAGGCTCTTGCAGCCAGCTGGGTCGGGCTTGAGGTGACTCTGGACTGGGCTGGGTTAGTATCCCAGAAGCCTGAGTGCGGTGCTTGATGTTTGCTGGCTGGCTCTGAACCGGCCTTGCTGACCCCAGCTCTGTGGGCACGTTGCCGGCATTCGCCTCCACGGCTGATGGCAGCAGTGGCATGGGTGCCGTTGGGGCCCCAGGGTCTGCAAACACCGAGAGCATGGGCTGGAGGGGGATGGCACTGGGGCAGCAAAGCCATGGAGGGGGAGGATGGTGCCATGTGCTGGGCGGCCAGGTGTGTTTATGGGGAGGGCTTGCTGACCACTCTCTTTGTGTCCCTAGACTCCACCTGCCCCACAAAGGTGTCTTCCCTTGTCTCCAGGGCAGCCAGCCCGGCCGATGGGGATCCAGGAGGATAAAGCACCGGCCGGCGGTGTATAAGTATGTGGTATTTTTATTGGCTTGCACAGGCTGTGCAGTCCCAGCAGCTGCTGCAACGTTTCTGCTCAAGAGCTCTCCTCCCTCCCACCCACGTCTCGCCCCATGTCACCCTTCTGTGTCTGCACTAACCGAGGCGGCCGGAGGCTGGGCTGCCTGCCTGCTGCCTGTGTCACTAACCCTGACCTAGAGGGCAGCTCGCTGACAGACTTTCATCAGCCCTCATTTGGCTGGTGCTTGGGGTGAAGGTCAGCTGAGGACTTGCTCCTTCCCATCCTAGCCATCGCACCTGTGCATGCTGTGCGCTTTGAAGACTAAGATGACAACACTGAAGGGGTGGCTTAGCCAAGTGGCCAAAGCAACCTGGTGTTCAGTGGGGCTGGGGCTGCAGACAGGGTGGGAAACCAGGGCCTCGAGGGGTGGTCACCATTGCTGGGATATAGCTGCTGTGTGGGAGCTGGTACCGAGGCTGGCCATGGTGCTGGGGGCTCCCGAGGAGGTGTGGAGGTGTCTGGGCTTCGGCGCAGGCTCCCCACGCCATGGGCTGTGTGGGGCAGCACATCGGTGCGGTCAGGACTTGGCTGCGCTTGTGCGAGCGCGGCGCGAAGAGCCCCGGCTGGGGGCTGCTGCTTCCTCGCTTCTGCTAAACCGTGTCGCTGCCTTCGCCCCGGCCGCGTGGCATCCCGGACCTTCCCGGTTCCCTGCTTGGGTGACCTCGGGAGCACCGTGGTTGGAGGTGTTAGGGGCGAGAGGCAGTGTGGCGGGTTCGTGCCCGTGGTGGGGCGGCGGTGGGTTTTGGCGAGGCTCAGCACACGTGGGTTGAATGCCACAGGGCACGGGCGCTCTGCTCTGCACCCCCGGCCTTTCCCCGGGGCTCGCTTCAGCTGGGTGCTGTTGCACAGCCCCTCTGCAGGGTCGCTGGCCTTGTCTCCTGGTTTTGCTTTCCTCTCTTTGCAAAGCATCTGCACGGGTTTGTTTTTTTTCCCCTGCCGCGGGTGAAGTGGCTGGTGAGTTTGCTGGTGTAAGCTTGTCGGCCGCTGCCGCGGGCTGGCTGATGCTCAGAAGCAAACCTGCAGCCAAGGCAGCTGATAGCCAGCTCGCCGCTGCGTGGGCTTGCGTGTCCCGGTAGCACTCGGAGCTGCGCAGCGGCACCCGCCGGCCTCTGTACCTGGAGCCTGCATTGCTCCCCTGCTCCGGTGGTCTCCAGAGTGGCCGGTGTCAGCCGGTGGGAGCAGGAGCGGGGAAGCTCGGGGAGCAGAGCGAGGCAGCCCTGCGCTCCTGCCCTCTGAAGCACTAGCCCATGCTGGGAAGGTGGAGAGCGGGCTGCTGTCTGCACCGGCAGCACCTCTTCCCCTGGGATCTCCCCTCCAAAGGATGGCGGCAGAAAAGAGCCCGCTGGAGAAGCTGGCAGCCGTGGGGGCATTGGGATGGGAGAAGAAAAGGAAGCGCGTGAGGGCAGATACACGGAGGGTGCTTAGAACTAAAAGGGTGGAGGAGAAAAAAAATCAATTCTTCCTCCTGCCCTCCGTTAGCAGCAGAGGGACAAGCTGACATTTAGCAAGGCCAAGGAGTAATAGATTTAACATTGTTAAAAGGAGTTACTTTAATTTTGACATGGGGTGGGAGAGAAAAAGACTGGGTAGGTCACTGCCAGGAGGTGAAAAAGTGAAACCAAAGATTAGACCTGATATCAGTAACAGGGTCACAGTTAAACCAACAAATGCCTTTCTGGTGGCAAGTTGGCATGTGCTTTGCTTAGTCACGAGGTCATGATGAAGCTCGGGATGCAGAAACAGGAGGTGTCTTTCCTGTCTTAGCCTCAGGCATTGCGGTGGGGGGTGATCTCGGGGGTTTCTTGGGGGTGCTGAGCAGTCCCTTCCTTGCAGACACCTGCAGGGGCTGCTGCTTACGGGGGGCGGTTTCAGCTGCATGCGACCAGGGTCTCCGGGCTTGGGAAGCCCTGCTCAGGGCTACATGGGGCGGGGGAGCCCCTCGGCTCGGAGCAGTGGTTTCTGCTTGAGCACGGCAGGCTGAAACCTGTGACAGCAGCGTGGGGAGCTGGAGGTCTCCCCCACCGCCCGTTCATCTGTGCGTGTTTGCCCTCACCCTGCAAGGTGGTCTTAGGAAGTCATGGGGGGAAGGAGGAGAAGAGCAGCAGGATGCCTGGCTGGCTTGAGGAAAGGGCTGTTGGGCTTCCCACTCCTGCTGCCTCCAGGGAAAGGGACTCGGAGAACTGGTGACCTGGTCTCTTGCTGGTCTGCTTGACTTGGAAGGGATTTTGGGGCCAGCTAGACTCAGCCCTGGGCATCCCTCTGGGCCATTTCTGTTGGCAAGTCTAGGTCATGCTGGCCTAGAAGGGGGGCAGGGGGTGGTGAGGAGCAGCAGGCGGTGTCAGTAGGGGTCTCTGCTGTGCATAAACCGTGGGGGACTGGGAGAACAGGGTGGGCATGGGGCAGCTGGAGAGAAACTGGAAGCTTGGACACTTCCCTGGCAGTGTTCCAGGCCAGGCTGGATGGGGCTTGGAGCAACCCGGGCTGGTGGGAGGTGTCCCTGCCCGTGGCGGGGGGTGGGAACTGGATGGTCTTTAAGGTCCCTTCCAGCCCAAACCATTCTGTGATTCTATGATAAGCTGGAGATGGGGCTGGGGAGGAACAGCATGTATCTCTTACCAGCCTTCTTTGCTTTGGATGAGCAGCCAGTTACAGCATTTTAATGTCCTCTTTGATAAAACATCCTGCCAGCCTCAGCAACCGCGTCTTAATAGCGATGGATTGGGGCTGTTCTAGGGACCCCTCCACAGCTTCTCCTCCTCCTGTGGTCACAGATGGAACGTGCTGTCGTGCTGGACTTGGCAGTCTTGGGTTAATGGTTGGACTTGATGATCTTAAGGGTCTTTTCTAACCTAAATGATTCTACAGCAGTTTGGCTGCCCTGGGGCTGCGAGGGCACTGGGACTTGTTCAGCTGCCAGTGGCAGCGGGCCCTTTCCTGGTACTGGGGAGTCCGAAGGACCCGTACCCTGTGTAGGGAAAGGGACAGAGCCCTCCATCCTTCAGCAGCTGCTGGGTTTGAGGGGAGAGGGCTGAGCAGGGGTGAGCATCTCCCCTGGGCATCTCCAGCTCCCCTTCCCCTCGGGTGCTGTGCAGAAAGGGCCGAGCGCAATCCCCGCAGCAGCTCCGGCAGCGGAGAGGTTTGCTCACGTGTCCTCGCCTGCTGCTTCGCAAAGGCCACTTGCTGCTTCTGCCGTGACAGAGGCGGCAGCGGCGGTGGCGCAGCCTTTGGGCATGGCTCCCATCTGGTTAATGGTTTCCTGTGAAGCATTTTCAGAGATACCCATCGGGGAAGGCAGCCGGCGCCTTCGCCATGCTGGCAGCCACCTCCCGCCTGTTCTGTTCTGATCCTTCTGCTGTGCCTCCCCCCAGGCCCCCAGGAGCGCTGGGCACGGTCCAAGCACGCGGAGGAGGGGAGCTCCCTGTCTAGTTTGAGCTTGCAAAGGCGAGGGGCAGGGGCAGGCAGGAGGCGGCAGGGTGTGAAAGGACAAGGTCCCAGCTGCGGCTGGCCATGCTGACTCACCACAGCCACGTGTGTGGCTGTCCCATCGGGTAAATGACCGAAATAACAATAGCTGGTGACTCACACCATGCAGGCACCGGGGAGCGAGCTGGCCGGCCGCTGACCCCCACTTCCCCGCTCTGCGAAGGCCAGGGTGGAGATGGGTGCCGTAGCCCCAGAAGGGAGCCGGGTTGTGTTTGGCCGTCCCTGGGGGTGGCGGGGACCCGGAGAGCGGCAGAGCGTCATGGGGAAATCCACAGCCCGGCGGTGGGAGGTCCCATGGCGGGGTTTGCAGCAGCAAGGGGAGGTAAAAAGCTCCGAGTGCGGAGGCTGCCCAGCCACCGTCCATAACTCAGGAGAAAGCTGGGCATGGGCACAGGCACCCCGCAGCCGCAGCTCGGCTCTCCTCCGCCATGCAAACCTCGTTCTCGGGTCCCAAGGCAGTGGGACAGGATCCCCTCCGAGGCGGGTTCCTCCTTTTGCCGCTCCTTGGGCAGCGGTGGCATGGCCTGGCTGTAGCTGGGTGCTCGGAGGGCAGCGGGGTGCTGGGGGAGCACCCCTCTCTGTCCGGGCCCTTGCCGGTGCATGCGCCTCCAGCCGGGGCCGAGCCGGCCTTGGGGCTGCTGGCGGAGGAAGTGCAGTTGGTTATTTTAACAAGCGCTGACAGGGTTTGCAGCGCGGGGAGGAGGCGGAGGGAGAAGCCAGCGCTCGCTCTCCAAACTAGGACTTGGTTGGGGAGGGCTGGCTCACCGCCGCCGCACGGCCACCACCGCCCGCTCGGCACCCACGGGGACCCCCGCGCCGCGCCAGATCAGGTCACGGGGGCTTCTCCCCACGCTCGCCCCTTCTCTCCTCTTCCTCCTCGTCCCCCACCTTTGCTGCTTTTGTTTGTGCCGAGGGTGGGAGGGGGCCGGGGGGGAGCCAGCCCTTTGGTGGGGGCTGTGGTCTGAGCAGCTCCCAGTCCCATCCCGCTGGGGAAGGGCAGGGGGGAGCGGACCCTGCGGTCATCTCCAAGACCCTTAGCCTTCCCTCTCGAGTCGTGTTTGCTGCCAGGGGCTGGCGAGGGGCTACGAGCGGTCCCTGGGGCTGAGGCGGGGGCTCGCGGACCGCAGCCACCCTGGTGCTTCCCTGGGGTCTGTCCCCCTGCCAGAGGTGCATTTCCAGCTGCCCGGTCCACTCTTGTGATGCTGGCTGCAGCCTGCCGGGCCGTATGGCACGTGGGTGGCAGCGGGAAATCCGCAGGTGCGGAGGGCGGCAGCGTGGGCAGTCAGCCTGTGCCCCGGCACCCCTGGAGCCCAGCCGCTTGGCCTGGGGTAGCTTAGGGAAGCAGGACAGACTGGAGGGCTTCTGGCATCTCCTCTGGTGCTGGTGGCAATGAGGTTCCCTGCTTCTGCTGGGAGCAGTGGGATGCCCTTCCAGATCCCTGCCATGGGCTCCCATCTTCCGTTATCAGTGCCTGTGGCTGAGCACCTGAGGCTCTCTTGGCTTTGCTTCGGGAGGTGCAGGGACTCCCCCCAGCCCAGCCATCACTGCCTCTGCTCTGCATCTGCCACGCTGCAGCTTTTATCTTTACACCAGGTTCGGCACCTCCTCCCTGGGGCTGCTGCCCCGGGCAGATGCTCTGTGTTGGCCTGCCCGGAGCAGCACCATGCTGGGATGTCATCCCTGTGCCAGGACGTTGTCCCTGCCTGCTGGGGGAAAACTCTGGGGCTGCTCGAGGAGTTTGGATCAGACAGCTGGGCTGCAGGACTGACCTACCTTTAAATAGCACATCCCTTGTGTCCCTCCTCTGTGGCAGGCATGGAGCTGTGCGAACTAAAGGAGGGGACCAGCCCTGGGGAGGATGGTGGGAATCTGCTAAAGAAACCGCGGGCTGGGCACCCAAACCGCCGGGGCACCCTGCCGAGCACCCCTGCCGCTTTGCTTCATGCACGTTGCTCTGCAAAGGGAGCTCAGAGAAAAGAAACTCTTAAAATCTTTCCCAGCCTGTGTCGCTGGTCCTGCTGATGGGACCAAAATAGAAAGTGCATGGACGGCCTCTCCCCTGACCCCTGCTCTGCCGCAGCCCCACACGCTGATGCTGGGGGCTCACCCGCTGATGGTGGGGGCTCACCCTCTGCCTTTCATCTCTGGTTAATTCGCTGCCCGAGGCTGTCGGTCGTGCTGTTTGGCTTCCCAGCCAAACAGTGACAGATTGTTTAAATCAGTGCTGTCAGGTTTCTTGATAACCAGGAGGCAGATTATTTACTGTAGTGGCAAATAAACTTCATAATGTTATGATGGTGGAAAATTGTCAAGGGATATGAACGCCCAGAGTCAGCCCAGGAACCTCCAAGGAGATGGCTTTAAATTAAGGCAAAACACTGTCTTCCATGGAGTTTGGGAAGGAAATCATATTGTTGTAATGGGAACGTTACTCTGAGCCTTAGGGCTGGCAAACTTGACTTTATGAAGTGTCAGTGGAGGCTCTGAGCTCGTCTGGCAGAAGTGCCTTAGAGCACATCTCGGGTTCAGCCGGAGAAGGTGATGAAGGGGAGGTGACACCAGGGCATCATGCAGAGTGTGGGGAGAGGCAGGGTGGAGCTGCCACTAGAAGGATGTTGGGGTTATGCTAGAAACTGTAAAAAAAACCAAAAAAATTCTCAGGCCCTTCTGCTCCCAGCCCCTGCTCTTCCCAGCAAACCCAGCCTGAGAGCGTTTTCTTAAGAAGGGCTGGGCGTGAGGCTGGGATGACTGATCGCTTTTGCCTTGCCTGGCCTGGGGCAGTGCGAGGCAGTGGGGACCATGCTCGGGTCACTGTGTGGCCTTGGGCAGGTCCTTCCACCTGGCTTTGCCCCTCGGAGGAGTTTCCTGTGACAAGCTGCAAAGACATGGTGTTTTGTTCCCTTGCCTTGCCTACAACCCCCCTGCAAGGCAGGTGCCGGTGGTCCCTGGTGCTGTGTCCATCCTCCTGCCTTGCTTGTTCAAAGAAGGTGGCTTAGAGGCTGCATCGTCCTCCCTGTGGTGTCTTCAACTCCTGACAGGGTGTGAATAGCCAGAAGATGGTGGGGGGTTCAAGTCAGTGGCTGTGTGTCATCCCTGATGCAGAGCGTGTGGTGCCCAGCCCGGGGCAGTGGCAGTCAGCGGTGATGCTGAACCGGTGCTGTGGAGCTGGGGCTGCCAGCTGGGCTGTGCCAGGGAAGTCCTGCCCCTGAAATAAAGCACGTGGGCAAGTTTTGCTTCTGGCCATCTTGTGCAGATAGCCCATTGCCCTTTCATGTCTGGGGTCTGCCGGGTGTTTGGGCCGGGGCCGCAGTGCTGGCACTGCTGCAACGCCTGGAGCAGGGGTGTCTGTGGTGGGAGCAGGCGGCTGTGAGCCGTGCTCTTGCTCGGCCACGTGCAGGATGGGTACAGAAAGGCCACGCTGACATAGCTGCCCATCCCTCGTGAAGCACTGCTGTCCTGGGGCCTCCAGGCTGGTCAGGCGAAGTGCCCAGTAACACCCAGTAGCCTTGGCAGGGGCTCCCGGCAGAGCACAGCGCTGCGGCCACACGTGCAGACCTCTGGATGAGGAGGAGGTCCTCTGCAGCTGCGTGCCTGTGGCCACCGGCTGGTTTCTAAGCCCTTGCCTTGCTTTCTCACTAGGAGGGAGGTCTGAGGTGCTCTGGATCAAAGCCGGGGCTCACTGAGAGATAGGTGGAGGGGACATGTCCCCTCTTGAGCACCCTGCAAGGGCTGGGAGCTGCCTTCTGCAGCCTGGAGAGGCAACTTTAAGGTTGCGGCAGTAATCTCCTCCTCCGCAGTATGAGGGTGACAGTGCAATTGAGGATGTCCTTGGCCGCGGTTTGCCCTGGGAATGTCATGCTCTTGCAGCTCGGGAGCCTGGGAGCGAGGTGCTGTGGCCTCTGTAGGCGGTGCCACTTGTTGCAGTAGATCAAATGAATGAATCCTAAAATAGAAGGTGAGAGCAGCCCCTCACGATGCTTTGAAAAGCTCGTGGTTTAGATGGAGCCTCCCTGCTCACGTGCGAGGGGGAGCCGCATCTCCCTGCTGGTGCTGGACCTGGCACGGGGCAGCTCCTGACTCTGGTTTATTTGCGTGATGTAGGAGAGGTTACAGCTGGGCTGGAAATTTTGAGGTGGAAACAAACTGAGCAGTTTGGGAACTCGCTGATCACGGCTCACCTCACTGCAACCAAAACCCTGAGGGCTGTACCACATCTTGACCAGCGTGCTCCCTTCCCCGTCTGGTGCAGGGACACCTTCCTCAGCACACCTCTTCTGGGCAGGCTGCTCCTCGTAGCGCATGGCGGGGGGGAGGGGGGCTGGCCCGGGGGGCAGAGGGAGAGGAGAGGTCAGTGACCAACACCTGGGAGCAGGATGGGTGAGCAGGAACAGGATCTCGGCAGGAGCGGTGTGGGGACAGCGGCATGCCTGGAAAGATGGGAGTGTCGTAACGCTGAAGCGTGGGATGGAAGCCGAGGCTGAAGGCAAGTGGTGGTATGTCAGCAGGGTGGGGATGAGCAGCAGCTCCCTGGATGGGCTCCGGGGCTTTTGTCCCTCCGCTGTCCTGGCAGGGAGGAGACAGAAAGGCAGAAGCCTAGGAGATCTTGGTGCCATGCAAGGGTGGCTATTAATAACACTTACACTTTCCATGTGGTTGAGCTGTGCAAGTCAAGCGTCCTTGCCAAGGGAAGACAGCTTGTAAGCTGAAACGAGCTCCTGCTTGCATGCTGCCAGCTCTGGTGCCGCAGCAGCTCCCTGGCACCCGCAGCGAGCCGGGACGCTGCAGCGCAGCCAGCTGCCATCAGGATGGGTGCTCGTCACGGAGCAGGCTGAAGCTCTTGGGCTCATTTCCCTTGCTGTAGCCCCGTGGTTGGAAAAAATGCTTTCCAGCCGACTAGCTGGAGGTTTGCTGAAAGGTCAGGAGGAGCTGATGGTGTTTTTCAGGTCCAGACTTTTCTAGGGCTCAAGGCGTGTGCATTGTGCTGCTGGCAGTGTCCTGCAGTAGGGTCCCCTTGCCACCCTTGGTGCCAGGGGAGGGGTGCCAGATTTGGCACTGTGTGAGGGTAACCTGGGATCTCTCTTGCTTCTGGGCAGGAGTAGACCAGGCTGCTGGCGGGACAGAGAGAATAATAACGTAGAGGAAGAGCCAAGCAGGCATATGGCACGGCATCCCTCTACATGTCTAGGGGCACAGGGGGCCTGTCCAGTATGGTACTTGGGAGTTTTTTTGAGGCTAGTGAAGCAAGGCAGAATGATGGAGCTGAGTATCAAGATGCTCCTCCTGAGGTGGGCAGAGCCTGTGCCTTGAGGGACACTGTGTGTTTAGGCCCAGGGTTCAGCCTGTCTGGTTTTGGAGCCACCACCGCCACAGGAGGGCTGGCTGCCGGCTGTCCAGAGAGCAGGATCTCCCCGATCATGGATCAACCGATCCATGAGCTCTGCATCCACTGAAGTTACAAGATGTGCATTTTTCCTCTTACGATCCCTCTCTTGACTTTCCAAGGGCATTTAGATCCTGCTGCCAAGGTTAACTCTGTCTTCAGAGTCAGAGGCTGCAGCTTGCTCTGAGTGCCCCGGGAGCAGCATCTCTCTCGGTCCCCAGTTCTGGAGGAGAGCACCGCTGCCTGCCTGCACTCGGGAACACGCTCCCGCTTCAGCAGCGTCTCTGCCCACTGATGCCAGGCAGGGAGCGTAGGAGGCTGAGAGCTCCGAGGGGTCTGGTTATGAAAAAAACACCTCCCAAGAGCTCTGATTGCAGATCATGAGCAGATCAGAGCTGCTGTCTCCTTCCTCGTTCACGGAAGGAGATGGAAATGATAGTGTGTAGCTGCTGGTAAGTAGAGTTGATATTCTAGTGCATGCAGCGGTACTTCCCTTCCCTTCCACCCTGCAAATGCCAGGCTGCTGCTGCCCGGCCTCCTTGCCAAGCCGAGCCACGCAGGCTGCAGGGCAGGCACAGGGGACAGCTCTCGGTCTCGGCAGCAAAGAGTGGAGATCCCAGAGATGTTCTGCTGCCAGGCCAGGGGCTGCCAGGGCTTGGCTCCTCTCCGCCCAGAGCGTGGTTCCCTGGCTGCTCTGCTGGCACCCCGGCAGTGTGTCCCTCTGCTCCGCCAGCGGTAGCTCTCGGCACCCGTGATACACCCTTTGGATCTGGGGTTGGAAGTAGGTTGCGAGGGAAGGGGATATCTTCACCCATCACATCTGTGCTACCACGTGCTGCTGTTGTGGGTTCTCAGATGATTGCCTGCTAATAACCTTCACCACTGGTGGCCAGAGTGTGAGTCCATGTGCTACTTGCAGACAGTCCTGAAGATAAAAAGGGCCATAATCAGCTAGTACCCAAACATAAATGTCAAGCCAAGGTTGTTCTAGCAGATTTCCTTGCAAGACTGTGGTGCAAAAAGGAAGGAAGCTGTCTTGAGAGATCTTCCTGCCCGTAGCAGCAGCTCAGCAAGCACCACAGCAGCTTCGTGCTACTGGAATATCTGGGGCAGGAGGGAGCATCGACTCAGCTCATTCAGAATGTACTGGGCAGTACATCTGCTGCAGCATGCTACACCCAGGCAACCTTCTCTCCCTGTTTTTTTTTAAGATGTTTTATTCGTTCAGACAGTTTTTAACACCTGCTGGTGGTGATGCAATTTACTGTGCATCACCCTGCAGGCAATGGGGAGAAGGGACAGGGACGGAGGGCTGCCGTGTTGGGGACAGGCTGGAAGCAAGGTGATCAGCAAAACATGCTTTTGCCCTCAGCAAAGCTGCACGGACCTCACTGGTGTGACAGTTAACCTGCCGGTGACCGAGTGCATTGCTTGCTGTGGTGGGACTTGAGAAATCCCTCTGGAGAGGTGGCACTTTGGTTTTGCTTTCAGTTCAACCAGGCTTTAGCTGCCCTGATGCTGCTTTCTGGAGGGCGTTGCTGTCCTGCCTTCCCTCCTTGTGCTACGGTACCGAGTACAGGCATGGTGCTGAGACTGTGGAATCTGAAGAACTGGCCTCCTTGCCTACCAGGCTGGAGGAGATCAAGCCAAGCCTGGCTTTCTCTAAAAATACAAACTTAGCTTTGTACTCATTGAAAATCAATAGAGGTACAGCCCAATGGGTTGCTTGTGCTACAAGCACTAAGCAGAAGCTCCAGTTGACAGCCTAGAAAATAAGACATATGTCCCATCTGACATGCATTTCCCAAACAAAAAGGGAAGCTTCTGAGAAATTTGTCTGTTTGTGTGGCCCTCGGGGCAGTGGGGGTTTGGGCCAGGGCGTTCTCCTGAAGGTCCTTTGGTATTGCTGACTTGCAAGCAAGTGCATAAAAGCACGTGAGGAGGGAGGAAGGCAGAAGCAAGCGGAGCAGATGCCACGGTGCTGAGCAGCGCGCCCGTACCCTCGTTGGTGACTAGAGGAGCTGCCTCATACGGCGTGGCAATTGTTGAGAGCGATGGTGGTGTGTGCCTGCAGGCTGCCGTGATCCAGAGTCTTGGGAGCAGTTGAAGAGCCAGGAGTTTGTTTCTACAAGCTGTAGGTCTTGGTGGTTGGTTTTGGTTTTTTTTTTTATGAGTTGCCCTCGAATAAATCCTCTCCATTTAGCGGCTGAAGAGAGGCAGTGGCTGGAGGGTGGGAAGCAAAGCACTAGCTCTGGGGAGGGGGCCGCTGGAGCTAGCCAGATTCAGCTCCTTCCGCTCCAGCCTTTGCATGCCGAGCCGCCAGCGCTGAAACTGCTGCAGCACCTTCCACCTGTGACCCAGGGCTTTCCAAGGACTGCTGCAGCACGCCGGCAGCCTGCCAAGCTCGGAGGGCTGGGCAGGGAAAGCTCGAGAGCCCTGGTGAAGCTCTTTCCACCAGGAGAGGGAAGTTTTGCGCAGGGCGAGTGGGATGATTTTCCTAGCTTTCCTCTGCGCTACTCCAGCTCTGCCAGCCTCCACCTCTTCCAGCCGGCTGCTACCAAATCTTCCTGCCCGGCTTTTCCTCGCCTGGTTGGTTTTCTGCTTTAAGATTCGCAAGGGCTCAGTTTCAATTTGCCGCAGATTTGGTAGGGCTGGTGCTTAGCCATAGTGGTTCCCGTGGGGAAACCAGGTGGACCAGCGCCAGGAGAGTAAGTCACTGGGGCGGGTTGGCACCTCGGGGTGCAGGGGCTCTGCCGATCCCACAGCAGCGAGCAGGGGGTGCCGAGGGTCCCGGCCAGGCAGTGACACCTGCCCTGCCATCGCAGCGCCCTGGGCTGAGCCATGAAACTCGGGGAGTAGGAGCCCCAGCAGTGCGTCTGCCCAGCAAGAGGGTCCCAGCCCTGCTGCATGCCCAGGGTGGCATCGCCATGTCCCCTGCTCCTGCCCTCCGTCCCCTGATGTCCCCACACCCGGGAACTCACAGGGGGGCCTATTTAATTCCTGGTCTCTGTGTTAACAGCCACCGTCCGGGTACGATGGACACCTTTTTTAGGTGGCACTTTGGGAGGAAGGGGCCGCGGCGTGGCAGCGCTGTGGCTGTGCCCGCGAGCAAGGCCAGACGACGTTCCCAGGCAGGGCTGCCCTCCGCCTCGCTGGCCCAGCGCCGCCGTGGCTCGGGCACCCCGCTGCCAGCCCTCTCCTGCTTGGGGCTGCCCCAGCGTGCTGGCCCCCGCCGTCGCTCCAGCACCACGCCGCCCTGCCTCAGCCCCCGGTTCGCCGTGCAGATGAAGCGCGGGGGCCGGGTGCGAGCCATCGATGCCCAGCTGGTGGGTCCATCCATCCTCCTGGCCAGCCTCATCCCTACTGGAGAGGGGGGGGACAGGGTGCCCCACACCGACAGCTCCAGATCTGAGTCTCCGGAGGATGACGATGGCATTGGCGCATCGGTGGGAGCGGAGCAGGGCCGGCACGGGTGGCGGGCAGAGGAGAGGTGGCTGCCCATGCTGCCCTGGCTGCGGCCGCTCCAGGCTGGGCTGCTGTCAAGGGGCCCCCGCTGCCTGCGGCGTGCCTCATCCCACCGCCTGCCCACCGAGTTCATGTGTGGCCGGGCCACCTACGGCTTGCCGGGCCACTACCCGCCGTCTCAGCCAGCGCCGGCGCTCCAGCGATGTCCCCCGGCCCGGGCTGCTCCCCTCTGGCCACCCACGGCTGCTGGCCCAGCGCTGCACGGGGGCGGCCGGAGCTGGGTGCCCCTCTGCCACCCTCCCTGAGTGCCTGGGTCCGGAGCCCACCCGCCACACCGCCCCGGATGGCTGGAGCCCCCGGCTGCTGTATGTATGCTGGCGGCGTGCGAGCGGGCGATGCCTCGGCGGGGGGGGGAGCCTGGGTGCAGGCCCAGGCTCGGCAGGGAGGGAGGGAAGGGGCTTGGTGATGTTGGCCCCAGCTGCCATTGGTGTCTTGCTGTGCTGCTCGCATCCCTTGAGCATCTCCCACTCGGACCAGTGCTACCTGTCAGTGCAGCCCCCTGGGGCTTGTGGGCATCCCCTACTGACAGCCCGGGGCTGGAGGGAGGGGGCAAGCCTGGTTGTGGGCTGGAGGTGCACGTGTTCTCCGGCTAGTTGGCTCTGCTGCTCCTTTCCTCCACTGTAGCACATCTGGGTTAGCCCCCAAAAACTAGCTGCTTTTTTTCCAGGCAGTTGTACTGGTCCCCAGAAATGCCCCAGGCTCTGAGGTGCCTTGGTGTGGGAGAGCTGCGGGGAGCCGGTGTGGGGCAAGGGCTCTGGGTTACACCACCACAGCCCGGTGGAGCGTCCCAGGCTGTTTTCCAATGGACCTGTAATCCCCCAGGGCTCTGACCCAGCAGGCTCAGGCTGTGCCTTTTGCTGGGTGCAGGGTGTCTTTAGCTGAGCCGCTGGCAATGTGGCCAGCACCTCTTCGTCCCACAAGGCTGCCTCACAGGAGCAGGTACTCCTCAGCTGGCAGTGCTGGAGATTCACCTCACTTCCAGCCGCTTGGTCCTGAGGATGCTTTTCTGCTCCAGCCTCACTGTACATCCCAGAAGCCGGTTGTGCTTTGCATGTATTCCTCCTCCCTCGATCTAATAGCCAGCCCTTCTTTGTCTTCCAGGAAAGCTATTGCCAAGTCCAGCCTCCAGCACATGGTAGCCCAGCCAAACCCTGCGCTAGCCCTGAGGAGTGACTCGGAGAGGCAGATACGCAGCACTGTGGACTGGAGCGTAAGTTGTAGCACGTTTTGCTGGGCGTTGCGTGGACTGGGCTGTCGGCCAAGAAGCAGCAGGCTCTTCCCAGGTGACTTTGGCTTTGACACATTTATGGCCTCCTCCGTTGCCACCAGCTGGTGCCGGCGTCTGTGCTGCTGGCATCGCCCCTTGATGCTGCAAGGAGAGGCTATGCAGGCACAGGCGGTTCCTGGGAGGGTGGTGTAGCTACTCCACTGCCAGCTCTTCTCCTTCTGGCAGCTGAGGTCTTCTGGGGCCAAGCAACAGGAGCAAGCCCCTGCCCCTTCACAGGCAAGCCCAGAAAGTTTTCAGCTGCACCCTGAGGTCATAGAAGCTGTTTCAGGAGAGTCCCCTGCACTGAATTTGTCCCGATGCTTCCTCTCTGGGGGTGATGGAAGCAGCTCCCCTGTGCAGAACGCTGCCACTGGGCTGTAGGTCTTGGAGTGGGTTCCCTGGGGCTCTCCCATTTCCAACGGGTGGGCACCACGGCAGCAGCTTCGTGAGGTTCCCTCTGTCCAGATGTTGGCCCTGGTTGTTCTGTGCATCTTGTCTCCTGGCTGGTACTTAGCTCCAACTTCCCACCCCGCAGCACTGTCCAGTATCTTTTCCCTTGCACAAAGCATTTTAGGGGCTCAGATGCCCATCTTGGGGGGTGCTGTCAGAGAAACGTGTTGTCCTGTGCCTTTCAGGAGACTGCGGTCTATGGGGAGCACATCTGGTTTGAGACCAATGTCTCTGGGGACTTCTGCTACGTTGGGGAGCAGAACTGTATGGCAAAGCTGCTGGTGAGTCACCTGGGGTCACCTGTGGATGCGGGCTGTGCTGCCACTTGGGGAGACCGTGACAGCCGTGATGTGTGCGGGGCTGGGGGGGCTACCAGGGTGGGGAGCTTGTCCATCCTGCCTCTGCGGGCTGGATGGCTGTGTCCCCAGTTTCTGCCAGTGCCAGTGCTCAGTTCACAATGGGAACCTGACGTGGAGCTGCCGCTCACCCGGAGGTGATGCGATGATTTTCCAGGGGGAGGCTGTTGAGATCATACGCCCTTAGAGGGACAGTCTGAATCCAAGACCTTTCAATAGAGGAGAAAAGTGAGCACTGGAGACCCAGGCCTGCTGCCTCCTGGCCCTGCAGGCAGCACTGTTGCACGGGGTTGTTGTAGTCCTCCCTCCCAGCTGGCAGGCTCCATCCTGCTGGTGGTGCAGGACACAGAGCACTGGTGCCATCCTGTGCCTGCCCGTGGGGCTTGCCATGGGAGCCCTCCAGGTGCCTCCCAGACCAGCTTTGATCCATCCTGCTCTCAGGCACTGTCAGAAGAGGCCAGGGACTGCAGGACAGGACAGCGGGAGAGCACCTCCCCGCTCCATCCCAGACTTGAGAGCATCCGCTCTAGGCACATGCTTAGATCCCTTCCCTTGCAAGGAGTGTAGGTTGTGTCTACCTTTCCTGTAGGACTTCTTCTGCGTCCTGAAATATATGGAAGAGTTGTGATGGAAGGCAGATTGCTGGGCTCTGAATGCTGCTAGTCACATGCATGTTTTTCCTCCCCTTTTCTCATCCTCCAGCAAAAACCTCTCTCCCGGCGTAAGTGTGCAGCCTGCAAGATCGTAGTGCATACACCCTGCATCGAACAGCTGGAGAAAGTGAGTAGAGAAACGTGTTATGCCCTCTCTGTGGCTGGGAAAGCTGTAACAGCCTTTTCCTGGGCAGCCCTTCCTCTTGAGTAGAGAAACACAGGAAGACTGGGGAACTGCAATATGTCATTGCCAAGAGGGGTCTTCTGAGGAGACAGTACCAAAAGGAGCATCTAGTGCCGTGATTGGGACCCCAGGCCCCGTTTTGTTCAGTAACAGAAATATGTGAGAGGTTTAGTGGCAAGCAGCAAACATCTCCAGGGCCTGCTGAAGTAAAATAAACTCTGGTAGGTTTCCTTCAGGTGTGATGGTTTTACTGATTGCTTTCACCTGTGTTCAATCTACAGATAAATTTCCGCTGCAAACCTTCCTTCAGGGAGTCAGGATCCCGGAACGTACGGGAGGTGAGAGTTGTGCCTCAGACGCTGCCCGCATCCTGCCTCGCTCTTTCCATTTTGGTGGCAGAGACATCAGATGCTGCCAGCGCGTTGCCCATCGTGTCGTGTCCTGGCTCCAAGGGAGCGGCACGGTGGGAGGGATGTTTCTTCGCAAGGCAGCAGCGCAGACGGGGAGTGAGGAGCTCGCAGGTGGCAAATGCAGAGCATCTTCTGGTTTGCCTGTTCTGAAGCACCTGCATCTGCACGGGGGGAACCTGCAAACTGTTTTCTGGGAGTTTCCCCCTTGTGCTGATCCCCAGGCGCACAGAGGAGGCTGTGGCAAGCAGCAGGTCCTCAAGTCCCCCACAATTTGGAAGGAAGCGGTAGGGGCTCACTTCTGGCTTTATCACTCAGCCCTGACTCGGCTGCCACAGGTACTCCAGGTAGCAGTGGAAGGTGCCCACAGAGGTGCTACAGGGCCCCTTTAGCCCATGTTTTAATGTACTGGGTGTAAGCGGTGGCCTGGGACCTGTCTGCTGAGCTGTGCTGGTGCAAGCATCCAGCCCCTCATGCTTCACCCCGCAGCCGGTGCAGCCAGCGCAGCCCACGCAGCGCTGTGCCGGGAGCACGGGGGGCTCAGTCGCAGGCCCCTTTGGTAACACAGCTGCTGTCCCCCCACCGCGTTGGTACTGGCACAGCGGCCGCAGTAGGGGAAAGGTAGTCGAACACAGGGCTGCCTGCTCAGAAGTGCCAGGGCAACCTGGCAAGGTGAAGCTTTCAGCATCGTTTTAAACCTTCCTTTCATCCTTGGCTTCTCCTGCCATGCCTCCTTCCCGCATCACTCCTAGCACAGCTCCTTTATTTGTCTTTCACTTACTTTTTGGGCTCTGCTGACAACTCTCTGCCTCCACTCAATCTTTTTTTCTCCTCTCCAGCCTCTACAGATTTCCTCTCCCTCCCCTTCCCTGGTTTTCCAGAAAACCAGATGATTTTCCTCCTTTTTCTCACAAACCCTGCTCCTCCATCCTGTCTTTCTAATACTACTCGGTTCCTCCAAGGGCTTTTCCCTCCTGTGTCCCTAGAAAGGTGCTGTCCTGGCCTTTGTGTCACCAGGGATCGCCTTTGGGGTCAGCCCTTTCCCTAGATGTGCCTGCTGGGACCCAGAGCTGAGCTCAGGGTACAGCCCCGCTTCTGCTCCCACTGGATTAACATCTGCTGAAGCCGGCGGGGCTCTCTGTCCTCTGCCGTGTGCTGCGTGCAGAGCAGGCGGTGCTGGAGCCGAGCCAGACCTGCCAGATTCTGCCTCTGTCATTGTCACGGTCCCACGAGCTGTCACGAGCTGGGCGTTGAGCTCTGCCGTGCTGGGCTGAGGACTCACTCGCCCTCTTCTCTCTGTGCTGCCCTCCCTGCAGTGCTGTTCCCAGCCCAGGCCTGGGAGGTACTTAATGGAAAAACTCTGGACCCCTTTGCAGTCCCCGCTGCGGGTCCCAGCCCGCCGTGCCCACCGTGAGCCTGCAGGCAGGGGCTGAGGCAGGCTGGCAGCACCTGGGGCGAGGAGCAGGGTGGTGGGGACGTGGGGGGCTTTGGAGCTGCTGAGCCCTTCCGTCTTCTTGCCACAGGCACAAACTGTGTCTCCCTGGGGATTCTCACACCTTCCACCAGTACCTTTTTCACCTGGTGCTGGGGGCATCTGGGCAGAGACGTGAAGGGATGGAGCTGCGGTTTATGGCCAGAGTCACTCCCTGCACTGCCGCTTGCCCGCTCTGCCTTGGGTTTGCTTTGTGTGATTCTCGGTCTTCAGTTCCGCTCCCCTCCTTCCTTGCTTCTCTGGTTTTAATGCCCTGTTCTCTGAGCACCTTAATTTGGCCTCTTGCCTCCCGATTCTCTGGTTCTGCCTTCTCCCCAAGGGTTGTGGCTGGTGCTGCTGAGGTGGGCTTGCTGTAAGAGCAGAGATCCTGGCTGGCCTGGGTCCATTACTCCTGCCTCTTCCTGCGTTTCCTCACACACTGGGCATTTCATTTGCTTTATTTTTTTTTTCTTTTTTTCTTTTCCCTTTAGCCCATCGTTGTCCGGCATCACTGGGTACACCGGAGGCGGCAAGAAGGGAAGTGCCGGCAGTGTGGCAAGGTGAGAGGGCATCTTGGGGTTTTTTCTCAGCCTGAAGGAAAGCTAAGGTCAAGCCAGAGACAAGAACAGGGCTGGGGACCAGGGACATCCCACCATTCCTGTCTGGCAGCAGCAGCCTACAGCAAAACCAAGGCGCGTGCCCTGTTTTGCACAGTGAAGCACTAAATAAGTGCTTCCCACGTGGAGTTATTTTCCCCCTGGGCCTAATTGATCCTGGAGGGAACTGTCTTCAAGACGTGCTTTCCTTGAGCAATAGGGACACCCCTGAGAGCTCAGTGGCCTCCCTGGTGCCGCGGTGGGGGCTGGAGCTATCCGACAGGGATCCGGAGGCCGCTGGCTGCCGCCACGCTCTTTGTTAACGTCTCTCCTAGTGGTGAGGAAGTCCTGTTGGATGGTAGAAAGCTGGAAGGGAATTCCCTGAGCCTCTTGTCCTTCCCTCCACAGGGTTTCCAGCAGAAGTTTGCCTTCCACAGTAAAGAGATTGTAGCCATCAGCTGTTCGTGGTGCAAGCAAGCGGTGAGCAAAGCCCCCATTGAATGTCTTAGCAGCCTGTTCCGCAGCTACTGACCTCTGCTTTCTGCTGGGACAACCCAGGCTGCTCCCCTGCAGCCTGCCCTCCGCAGCTGCTCTTACTGGGAGCACCGTACCATGGTGGCTGCAAGCTCCTCCGAGAAGCTTTCTCCTCCTTGCCTTCCCATTGCAAAGTTCCTGTATGGTTTCCTCCAGCACTCCCTGCGCTGGCCTGGGGAGGCTGGGAGGAGGAGAAGGTGGCTGTCCCCAGCAAACTGAGCCCCTGAGTTTTCTGTTCTCCTTCTTCTCCAGTATCACAGCAAAGTGTCGTGTTTTATGCTGCAACACATCGAAGAGCCCTGCTCACTGGGTGCTCACGCTGCTGTTGTCGTTCCTCCCACCTGGATTCTGCGGGTCCGGCGGCCCCAGGTGAGTCACCTCAGCTCTCCCGGCTCCTTCACGACTCCTGCTTGCCCAGCAGCTCCTCATGCCGTTTTGGGGTTTGTTTCTTTTATCTCTAGAACCCACTGAAATCTAGTAAGAAGAAGAAGAGAACATCATTCAAGCGGAAATCCAGCAAGAAGGGGGCCGAGGTAAGAGATGAGGGTACAGGGAATAACCTTGTCTCAGGAGAGCGGAGGGACTGGGCAGTGAGGAGCATGACTAGGAACAAGGGGGCTTTGCTGGGTCTGTGCGAAGGTGGACATGGAGGGAGAGTGCCTGCTGGCAGGGCAAATCCCAGCTGTAAGACTTACGGGATGTAAGACCTGTGTGATGTTAGGGCTGGGCTGGAGGTGGGAGTTTGCGTTTGCCCGGGTTTGTGGAAGGACCTGTGACACCTCTTGCAGGAAGGGAGGTGGAAACCCTTTGTCATCAAGCCCCTGCCAGCTCCTCTCATGAAGCCCTTGCTGGTGTTTGTGAACCCCAAGAGCGGTGGGAATCAGGTATGGCCTTGTCCTGCATCTCCGCGAGAAGGCGGCTCTGTGAGGGCATTGCTGTTTGACTGCTGAGGTCTCATCATAGCTTGGGGTGATGCCTCAGCTGCAGAAGAGGCAAGGAGACCCCTGCAACACCAGTTTGCTGCCTGGCCGTTGCCACCTTGGTCAGGCTTTGCCTGGGTCCCCCAGAACGCCGTCGTCTTGGCCTGTCCCCAGGACTAGATGCCGCCTTCTGCTGTCTGGGAACTCCCTGTTACCTGAAGTCTTTCCTCTCCCCATAGGGAGCCAAGATCATCCAATCCTTCATGTGGTATCTCAACCCACGGCAAGTTTTTGACCTCAGCCAGGGTGGACCCAAGGAGGCGTGAGTACCGATGGGGCAGCACCCTCCTCTCCCCCATCCCTGCCCCAGAGATTCCTCCCTGGAGCTCTTCCCACAGCTGGCAGAGGCTTGATGCTCCGTAGCTGCTTTGTGCAGAGACCTCCAGCGAGTTCAGCCTTGGGAGGCCTCTCGGGGATGCCTCGTGGTCAGTCAGTGCTCCCTGCTGGAGGGCTGCTCTAATGTAAAGCTAGTGGAGAAGGGACCAGCTGTGGGGTGAGGTTCCCAGACCTAGTTCGTTGTGCTCAAATACTGTCACGCGAGTCTCCTCTGCTTGCTGCGTTTCTGTTTATCTGTGTGTGCACAGACCGTGGACATGCCACTCTTCCTCAGCAAGAGCTGGTGAAGCCAGCGTTGCGTGGCTGGCCCACGGCTGCGAGCTGCTGTGGCAGTGGGGAGGGCCACACACACGGCTTTGTGACTCTGTGAGGACAGGGACCCCTGTGGCCGCTGCTGGACGCCGTCGGTGCCTCTCCCCTCCTCACCCTCCCTCTTCCTTGCAGGCTGGAGCTGTACCGCAAGGTCCACAACCTCCGGATCCTGGCGTGCGGGGGAGATGGCACGGTGAGTCCCCCAGGCTTTTCCAGTGCCGGCAGCAACCCTCCTCGCTGCCATCCAGATCGGGGCACAATGCATGCGCTGTGTCTGTGGTACAGCTGGTGGCACTGGATGCTGTGGGTCCCCTCATGCACTGCTCCAGGGAGTGCTAGGCTGTGGCACAGCTGGATTTGTAGCCCTTTTGGAGACCAGGTGTCCTCACTGGGATTGCTGGTATCTCCCACAGCACCTGTTTGGAGCAGTAAAGACTGTGAATAGCTTCAGTGGTGGCTAAGGGGACCCCATCTCTGCCCCTCTGCCATCACCAGTGCTCTGAGTCCCCTCCCAGTCCCTGAGTAACCAACTGTTCCTTTGCGCTCTCTTGCTTGAGCAGGTGGGCTGGATACTCTCCATTCTGGACCAGTTACGCCTCAACCCACCTCCTCCTGTGGCCATCCTACCTTTGGGGACAGGGAATGACTTGGCCAGGACACTGAACTGGGGTGGGGTAAGTGACGGGCACAAGAGCCCGCTGCTGACAGAGCAGGGCTGAGCACTTCGACTCTGCTTCCAGACACGTGGGTGGGGATTTGCATGGGTTGGGTGCTTTGACTTTCCCTAAATACACACCAACAAATAAGTGCTACTTGGACATTACTGTTCTTCTGGCATTTGAATTATTCTGCATTAGATTTTAGGACATTAGCAAAATCAATCATTATTTCAAATTTGGGGAGATTTTTAGATTTGTTTTAAATTTGAAATCCCACATTGTTGTGCATTCAAGTATGATCGATCTTTTCCGTATCTTTTGCTCTGGGATGTCATCCCAGAGCCCAGTCTCGGAGGCATTTCTCGGGGAGGCAGGTAGGAGGCTCACCGAGTCCTGCTCTTCACCAGGGTTACACGGATGAGCCTCTCTCCAAGATCCTGTCACACGTGGAAGATGGGAACATTGTGCAGCTTGATCGCTGGAACCTCCACGTGGAGCCAAACCCTGAGGCAAACCCTGAGGAAAAGGATGAGGCGGCCGCTGACAAGGTGGGACACCTCCTCTGTGTTTGCTGTGTGCTGGGGGGCTGCGCTCTCCTTGCTCCCCCTGGCTCAGGCAGCCCGAGCACCGAGGGTTACAGCGTTGGGCTGTGTTTCCCCCCCCATTGCTCCAACACCACTCCTCCCCACATGGCTCTGACCCACAGCACTCATGGTGAGGGTGCAGAGATCAGAACTAAATGCCCACCAGAGGTTTTAACCACAGCTGGCAACAGGTATAAGCCCAGTCCCCTCTGAGGCTGTTTCTTTAGCCGAGATAAGGATGACGGCAGGTATCTTGGAGAGCAGAGTCTGTCCCCTTGGGCCACAGCCTTTACCCCCAGGAGCCATGGGCCAGCCCGTCATCTCAGGCTGGTGACCTCTGTCTTTTCACGGGGCGGGGGGAAGGCAAGTGGGTTCCCTCGGCCTTGAGCCCCATACATGGGGTCAGGGTAGCCTGACCTCGTCTTCGCTGGGGCCACATGCTGGCAACCTCATCCTTATTCCTCCTTTCCGTTTCAGCTCCCTTTAGATGTCTTCAATAACTACTTCAGCCTCGGCTTTGATGCACGGGTGACACTGGAGTTCCACGAATCCCGAGGTGTGGCAGGGGGGTGGCAGGGCTTGGGCAGGGTCTGCGGTGAGCTGTAAAACATCCCATTCCTCAGGAAAGAACACACGAGGATTGCCCCAGGGCAGGGCTGGAGGTGGAAGCTGAGGAGCAGGTGGTGGCTGCGGAGGGGGAAGCAGGGTGCCTGCGTGGGAAGAGAGCCGGGGGCTGCCTCCTGGCGAGGCTGCCTGGAGAGTGGTGTCTGGGGAGGGCTGGCAAATTGAATATTTCCATGTGCAGGCCAATGACCCGGGCTTTTTTTCCTCCTTTCCCTAGAGGCCAACCCGGAGAAGTTCAACAGCCGGTTTCGGAATAAAATGTTCTATGCTGGGGTGAGTGTGTGGAGGATATCTGGGCATGCCTTCATAGCAGCCTTGGCGTCAGCTGGAGCATGGGCACGGCCCTGCCTGCTCGTCCGCACCCTGAACTCACCCATCCGAGTTACACAGCCCTTCACGTGCGCTCAGGCTGAGCCCCTCAAAGCTGGAGAGTTGCTGGAGAAAGGCTGCAGCCCTGGAGTCGCAGCTCCCCTTTGGCTGCAGGCGCTGCTGGCAGTACAGCTTGCTCCCTGGCCTGCGCCACAGTTGCTGTCTTGATCTCCTGCCACTATTGTTCTTGTTCTCTGGCTCAGAGACGGTCACCCAGGCAGGACCTCCCCGGAGCTGTGGGGAGGCCGGCTGTCCCCCCTGCAGCGGAACGGGAAGCCTTTCCGTAGAGCCCTCACACCACTTTAGTCTTTTATTTTATACCCTGGGCCAGTTAGAGCTCCCTGGCAGACTATGCCAGCCTCCCGTGTCTCACCTCTGGAGCTTTCTCGGTGTTGGCTTTGTTCATCCTTCTCCCCATCCTCCGTACACCTCCCTGACCAGGTGGCTGGGTGGCTGGTATCTGAGCAGTACTAAAGGGCCAGTGCCGCTCTGCACCATCTCACATCTCTCCTGCTTGTCTCCCCTCCTCTCTGTACGGTTAGACCCAGCGGGGACCCTAAAGGCTGTGAGCCATGCTGTCTCGTGGTATCTCTAGGCAGGGTCACATCTCTAGGTGGTGTCACACCAGCTCTGGTTTATGGTGCTTCGTTGTAGCTTGAGGCTGAATTTGTCCCTCATGACTTGAGCCTCTCGCAGGAGGAGACCCACCTTGCCAGCTCTTCCCTAAAGCCAGGACCGGGCTGGCAAGGGAATACTGGGACGTGTTACTGAAGGTGCCCCAAGATTTTGGTAGGCACCATAGCAAGCGGAATGGGGCAGGAATGGAGAGGGCTTCTGGCAGTGGGCGAGGATTTGCTGCTTGCAGCAGCTGAGGTCCGAAGGTTGGTGGCAGGCTTCCTGGCTGCTCGCGTTGGTGAGCATCTGGGCACTAACACTGTCTCTTACCTTGGCAGACGGCCTTCTCTGACTTCCTCACTGGGAGCTCCAAAGACTTGGCAAAGCACGTCAAGCTGGTTGTGAGTGTGCAGGGGTGCTGTGGGCCGGGGAGGGGGATGAGCTGGGGAGGCAGGAGGAGCAGTCCCTTGGCACACTGAGTCTCTCAGGGTGGGGAGAGGATCTGTTCCTGGGAGCATCGGCTTCCCCTGCCTTGGAGGACAGTTGCTGTAGGGAGCAGAGCGGGGAGGCCAAGCAGGTAGGGTGGGCCAGGCCCCCTCCTTACAGCAGCCTGAATGCCCCTGTGTTGTCTCCAGTGTGATGGGACAGACCTGACCTCCAAGATCCAGGACCTGAAGCCCCAGTGCCTGGTCTTTCTGAATATCCCCAGGTGAGCAGCTCCAGGACCTGCCCTTGTGTGCTGGGCACCTCACCCCCATGCCACAGATTCCTGCCGGGGTTTGGGGTGCCTGTCCATGCATCATGCACCATCCCCTCACAGGTACTGTGCGGGCACCATGCCCTGGGGCAACCCCGGGGAGCACCACGACTTCGAGCCGCAGCGCCATGATGATGGCTGCATTGAAGTTATTGGCTTCACCATGACATCCCTGGTGAGTCATAGAACCGTAGAATCATTTAGGATGGAAAAGATCTTTAAGACCATTGAGTCCAACAGCTAACCCAGGACTGCCAAGCCCACCCCTAACCCATGTCCCTAAGCACCACGTCTGCGTGTTTTTTGAACGCTTCCAAGGGATGGTGGTTCCACCACCTCCCTGGGCAGCCTGTTGCAATGCTTGACCACCCTCTCAGGGAAGAAATTGTTCCTCATATGAAATCTAAAGCTGCCCTCTTGCAACTTGAGGCCGTTTCCTCTTGTCCTGTTGCTTGTTACCTGGGAGAAGAGACCGACCCCCACCTTGCTGCAGCCTCCTTTCAGGTAGTCACAGAGGGTGAGGAGGTCCCCCCTGAGCCTTCTTTTCTCCAGGTTAAACATCCCCCGTTCCCTCAGCCATTAGACACATAGACCCATCCCCAGCTCTGCTGCCCTAAATGAAGTGGGTGCTGTTGCTGGTTGTAGCTAGCAGCTGAGGGAGTGACCGGTCCCAGTGACCGGGCACCAGCCAGCCCAGCAGTTCCACAGATCCTTTCCTGAGGAGCTGCAGTGCTGGCCTGTGTGACAGTGTCGGCTCTCCAAGATTTAGCTGAGGTGCTGTCATGCCCTAGTCTCTGTGGATCAATTCCCACTGAGATGAGGCCCAAGACCTTCAGAATTTGGTTCGGTTACAGGATCTGTCTGAGCATGGGTGCTCCCCCCATCCACCTCTCTCTCAGTCCATGCTCTGCTCTCACCCTGGACCCTTCCACAGGCTGCCTTGCAGGTCGGTGGCCATGGGGAGCGGCTGTGTCAGTGCCGGCAGGTGGTTCTCACCACGTCCAAGGCCATCCCCATGCAGGTAGATGGAGAGCCCTGCAAGCTGGCGCCTTCCTGCATCCACATCTCCCTGCGCAACCAAGCCAACATGGTGCAGAAGACCAAACGGCGCAACTCCATGCCTCTGCTCAATGAGTAGGTTCCTCAGATCAATCTGCCACCTCCTCTTCAAGGCAGGAGGGGTGGAGGGGGAAGGGACAGGACTGATGCATCATTCCCACAGGCATTTTGATCCTCTCTCAAGGAGGGCCTGGGAAGGGATCAGGTCACAGAAGTACGACCAGACCCTGATGCTGGAGAAGCTGCTGGTGCCCAGCTCCCCAGCCCAGTCTGTGCAGAAGACTGTGTCTTCTTGCCTGTTTTGGAGGGGTGAGTGGGATAAGGAGAAAGGGGGCTGTCATTTTCTGATCCCGTCCCTTTTCTTCCCCCCGCCGCAGCCAGCAGCCGGTGCCCGAGCGGCTGCGGATCCGGGTGAGCCGAATCAGCATGCGTGACTACGAGGCGCTGCACTACGACAAGGAAAAGCTCAAGGAAGCCTGTGAGTGACCAGCTGCGTGACCAAGGGGTGGGAGCCACCGTCCCCGCGTCTGGCAGTGTCCTGGGCTAAGCTGTGTGAGGTGTTGGGGATGGGGCACGGGCTGCTCCCTCAGCTGTGTCTGTGCCCTGTCGTGCAGCTGTGCCGCTGGGGATCATCGTGGTTCCAGGAGACAGCGATCTGGAGTTGTGCCGGACCCAAATCGAGAGGCTGCAGGAGGTGAGCCTCTGCGTGGGAAGCGGTCACGCCTGGATGCTGAGGATGGAGGGGGCTCAGGGGAGGCATTTCTGAGCCTCCTTGAACTGCACACATCACCGCACACCCCGCTTCTGGTAGCGGGTCATGGTTTGCCTTCACCATGTGGTGGAGGCAGGATCCCATGCTGGGTGGCTTGTTGCTCCCTGCTCTCTGGCAGCTTCTTTCTCAGCATTGCACTTCAGACCTTGTTCTCCAGGTGTCAACGACCCAGAAAAAATATGGGACAGTTGAAAAAGCCTGTGGGGACCTGTCACCCCCACAAAAGGGCCTTTTGTCTGTCCCTTTGCTTGCTGTGCTGTGTTCCTTCAACCCTGTGCGGGCTCCGTGTTTCCTAGCACAGCTCTGCCCTCCCCAGGTGCCTGGGCTAGAGTTGTCCCCCCTCCAACTCCTTTAATTTGCAAGTACTAACTATTGTGCTGCTGCCAATGTGCTAGTGCGTGTCCATGACCCGGACACGGGCTGTTGTAACCCTTGTTCCTGGTGAGCTGTGCCTTCTGAGCCTGCAGCGCTCCTCCTGGTGCCGTGCTGCTCAGTCTGGTTTTCTCCCAGGAGACTGAAGGGACCATGCTCCGTCCCCAGGTAGCTGGCTCTTGTGCCCGAGGGAATCCCATCCAGCGTGTGCACGGGGTCCTGCAGGGCTGAGTTGCAGAGCTGCATGCCCAGGCTGACATCTGCTCCTTACTCTGCCTGCTCTGCATGCCTGTCCCTTGCCTGCATTGTGCCCAGGCACTGGGGAAGACAGGCAGGCAGGCACGTGGCTAGCAGCTCCCAGGCTCGGAGGGTAACACTTCCCTGCAGTGTCAGCCTGGTAGACTGATGCCTCTGCATCCTCCTGCGCCTCTAAAGCTGTGCATTGAGCTGGTGTTCCCCGGTCACCCTGCAGTTTACCTCTTCTCTCCCCTTGGGCAACCGCTGTGCTCTGGCCTCAAAGCAGGGACCTTGGCCAGGCAGTGCGTAAAGCCAGATGTGGCAGCACATTAAGCAACTCTGGTGGCAAGAGAGAGGGGCTGGGGGGCTGCCCAGATAAGGGCTGTAATGGCACACCTTGCCTTTCTGCAGGATTTCCCTATGCAGCCCTCTGCTTTAGAACGCCTGCTCTTCCAGGTGTGTATGGCCTCGCTCCATCCCCCAGGCCCATCTGTATGTCCACCGTGGTGGTCTCGTGGGCTCATCTCATGGCACCCCTCTCCAGTGAGCTGGTGTGTGTCGGCTCCAGCCTGTCCCAGACTGCTCCCCATCGCTGTGTGCTGTGCCTGTGTTCAAGTTCTCCTTTCCATCCAAGCGCCCGGGGTCCTCCGTGTCTGCAAGGACCTCCCAAAGCAGGGGGGATGCTCTGGGGAGAGATGGGGAGGCCAAGAGACACAACTGAATCCTCTTTTTTTTTTTTTTTTTAAAATACAGGAGGGAGATGGAGCCAAACCAAAGACACTGTCATCCCAGAAGCTGTCACCCAAGTGGTGCTTCCTGGACTGTGAGTATCATCCTCCCCTGGGAGTGCTGGCTGTGTCTGATGGCGTGCTAGTGAGGTGCTTCAGTCTGCTGTCTCAGTGGAGGCAGGGGATGGAGATCCATGTGGCAGCAAAGGCACAAGGGTTATCGATGTATTGGAAACCATGGAAGCACCTGAGAATGATCACATAGGAACTAGGGCTTCTCCCCCCAAAAAGGTGGTGGGGTCAATACCCCAAATGAATTGCATCTACGCCAGCGCCCTCAATGTGGGCAGCACACAGGAGGAGCTGGAACCCAATGTGCAGCAGGAAAACTAGGACGTAGTTGCCATCACGGAAACATGGTGGGTTCGCATGCACAAGTGGAGTGCTGCAATGGATGGCTACAAACCCTACAGAAGGGGTAGGCAAGGAAGGAGAGGCGGTGGGGTAGCCCTGTGTGTTAGGGAGCGTCTTGACTGCCTAGAGCTGAATGATGGTGACGGTAGGGATGAGTGTTTATGGGTAAGAGTCAGGGGGATGGCCAACAAGGCAGATATCCTGGTGGGAGTCTGTTACAGACCACCCAGCCAGGGTGAAGAGGCAGATGAAATACTCTGCAAGTGGCTGGGAGAAGTCTCACGATCGCTAGCCCTTGTTCTCTTGGGGGACTTCAACTTCCCAGATGTCTGTTGGAAATACAATACAGCAGAGAGGAAACAGGCTCGGAGGTTCCTGGAGTGGGTGGAAGAGACCTTCCTGACACAGCTGGTGGGGGAGCCAGCGAGAGGAGGCACCCGCTGGCCCCATTGTTGTGAACAGAGAAGGACTGGTGGGTGATGTGATGGTTGGAGGCCGTCTGGGGCATTAGTGACCATGAAATGATAGTTTTCAGTTCTTGGAGGAGTGAGGAGGAAGGTCAGCAGAACCGCTATCTTGGACTTCTGGAAGTACAGACTTTGGCCTGCTTAGGAGCCCTTGGGATGCAAGCGTGAAGGGCCGAGGGCTCCAGGAAGGCTGGACATCCTTCAAGAAGATGTTAAAGGCACAGGAGCAGGCTGTCCCCATGTGTGGGAAGGCAAGCTGGCGGGGAAGAAGACTGGCTTGGCTGAACGGAGATCTTTGGCTGGAGCTCAGGGAAAAAAGGAGAGTTTCTGACCTTCGGAAGAAGGGGCAGGCACCTCAGGAGGACTACAAGGATGTCATGAGGTTATGCAGGGAGAAAATTAGAAGAGCCAAAACCCAGCTAGAACTTAATCTGGCTGCTGCCGTAAAAGACAGTTAAAAATGGTTCTATGAAACGTTGGCAACAAAAGGAGGGTTAAGGAGAATCTCCATCCTTTGTTGCATGTGAGGGGAAACACAGTGACAAAGGATGAGGAAAAGGCCGAGGTACCTGATGCCTTCTTCACCTCAGTCTTTAACAGTAACAGCAGCTGTTCCCGGGGTACCCAGCCCCCTGCGCTGGAAGGCAGGGATGGGGAGCAGAATGAAGCCCCTGTAATCCGAGGGGAAATGGCCAGAGACCTGCCACACCACTGAGACACACACTGGTCTCTGGGGCAGGATGGGACCCACCCGAGGGTACTGAGGGAGCTGGCGGCAGCGCTCTCCGAGCCACTTCCCACCATTTATCGGAGCCCTGGCCAACTGGGGAGCTCCCAGCAGACTGGGGGTTAGCCAGCGTGGTGCCCATCTATGGGAAGGGCTGGAAGGAGGATCCGGGGCACTGCAGCCCTGTCAGCCTGGTCTCGGTGCTGGGAAGGTTATGGAGCAGCTCGTCCTGATGCCATCACACTGCACGTGTGGGACAGCCTGGGATCAGGCCCAGCCAGCATGGGGTCATGGAAGGGTGAAGGGGGCTGTGGGCAGGGGGGGTCGGTCTCTGCTCCCAGGAGACAAGCAACAGGACAAGGGGACACGGCTTCCAGCTGCCCCAGGGGAGGTTCAGGTGGGGTACCGGGAACAATTCCTTCATGGACAGGGTGGTCACGCACTGACAGGCTGCCCAGCGGGGTGGCTGAGTCGCCATTCCTGGAGGTGTGTAAAAGACGCACAGATGTGGCACTTGGGGACATGGGTTAGTGGTGGGCTTGGCAGCGTTAGGTGTACGGTTGGACTCAATGATCTTAAAGATCTTTTCCAACCTCAATGATTCTATGAATTTGGGGGGTGAGGGGAGAGCCCCTTGGCGACAAGCCACTGAGAGCCACGTGAGGCTGGGACCCTGGGCCGCGGGGGTCTTCGCACCCGGTGCAGCAGTGCTTTGCCCCAGGCTGTCTCTGCCTGCTGACCACCGGTGGGGTGAGGTGCATCTGCTGGTCTCCTGCCCAGAGCTGAAGGCAGCTTGGCGGGACTGCCAGGGCTGCTCTCCTGTGTCGTGCAGGCAGGGGCCCCCTGCTCCAGCACCCGGCAGCCAGGCTCAGCATCAGCATCCCTGTGGGGAGCAGCATCCCCGCTGGGCTCCCCATGCTGCTTCTTCCCTTGTCCTGGTTCTGCTGAAAGTAGCTTTCTCCTCTCCCTTCGCTTTTGTTGACCATAAGGCTCCAGAGCTCTGCCTCTATACCTGGAAGCTGGCCGAGAGAAGCGATTGCTGGTGGCGCTTCGTCTCCTTGACTTGTTCCCGTAGAGCGCAGCTGTGGGTGTGAGCCTGGGAAGCCCGGTGCTAGGCGGAGAGGATGCAACGTCTCCCTTCGGGGTTCCAGCCCTGCACTGGTGCTGCTGCCAGGTGTCTGTGCCAGGACTGCTGTACCAGCACCGCTTTCCTCCCCCTGCCACCCTCCCAGCAGCAGGTTCTGGGCTCAGGAAGATGTGTCGGGAAAGAGGCCAGAGCTCCATTCAAGACAGCACAGGCTCATTCGAGCGGCTGAATTACAGACCTTCAGCAGCAGCTCCCTGGCTGTAAATCTCCAGCCAGGACAGGATCAATGCGGCTCTTTCACTCCTCACATCTGCTCTGGCCTGTCCCCGCTCTGTTTGCAGAGAGAATTCCCTGGGTCCCCAAGGGTCCCACTGCAGCAAGGGCAGGCACCAGCAGCCTGGCAGGACACGGGGGAAATGCCACCTTGCGTGGGAACCTGATTGTCCTGGCACTGTGTTTGTATTTGTCCTGCTGGCCCTTGTGATGCTCTAAGTCCCCAGCCCTTCCCTGCTCCCCCAGGGGTGGTGGCTGCGTGGGTCTGGTTCCAGCACAGCCACTTGCTCCGCTGGTGTTGGAGTTCCTCTCCCACTGTGGGATGAAGAAGAGGAATGAGCAGGGGGATGCGCTCGGACAGGCTGCTGCCAGCAGCAGGCTGGGGGCTGGTTTGAAGCTCTCCTGCCATCCTAGGAGACAGGGGCTGGGATCTACAGCTGGTGGTGGCATGCTGTGTTGTGCCTGGTAGTCACAAGCTCTGGCATGGTCTTGTAGTGGTCCGTGGGACCTTACTCAGTCAGGTCAGCTGAGCTGAGCTCCCTCTCCTCCCAGTGCCCCCATTTCCCAGCACTGTGCAAGAGGCGCACCACGTTAAATCAGAGCGGTTCCTCACCTGGTGTGAGTGAATGCTGAGATGTGCACAGTGGAGCCCTGGGCTTCGTCTGCTTGGGCTAACGCTGGAGCACCTGAAAGTCCCCAGAAAGGCCACAGCATCAGCTAGGTGTGTTGGTGCCTTCCCTGTGGCTCCCTGCCAGGAGTCACTGAGGGGGAGACAGCAAGCAAAGGCATGTTGTGCAGGGGCATGGTGGTCTGTAGGTGTAAGGAGCTGCCTCGTGGGTAGAGAGAGGAGCAGGGTCCTGAAGGGAAGGGGGGTGCTGTTTGTTTTTGCGATTCACAAAATTACTGGATAGTTCACTATCACTCAGTGGTGGGAAGTGGCCGTCTCCGTTGTCTCATGCCAAGAATCACCCTGTCTCATTCTGTCCCTGTCTTGCAGCCACAACGGCCGATCGGTTCTACAGGATAGACCGCGCACAGGTGAGTGCAGCCTCGTCCTCCACCGTCATCCCCCTCAGCATCTGCCAGGAAGGTGTTTGGGTGTCACACATTTACGCAGACCAAGAGGCAGGCTTTAGCCTTGGGGACCTGCAGGTCTTACACTGCTGCTCTGCCCTGTGGCATCCCCTGAGGGGTGGTGTGACACCTGGCCCAGGACCAGCCCCAGCACCTCCAGGTTCCTATGGAAAAGGGGGGGAAGCATGGGTGGGAGCACAGAGACTTGGGTGGGAAGCTGCCTGCAGGGCCCTGCAGCAGAGCAGGTGAGGAATAGCAGCACAGCAAGGCTGCCTAGGGGACCCACCAACTGGGGGTTATCTTAACCAGTATTAAATACTTTCCCTAATAATCTGGAGAGGAGGATGTGGAGATGAGGTGTACGGGTCATCTGCTAAGTTGGCAGGAGATAGGAAGCCTGAAAAGGACAAGGAGATGTGGAGGCTTCCCTTGCACACAGGTTGCAGGATTTTTGAGCCGGCACGGCTCTGCTGAGCGAGTGGGTGGGCTGCAAGGCGTGGGGTGTGAGGGGACGGAGCTGTGCAGAAGCACGTCTTGCTTCTGAGGAGGGCTGACCTGTGTCTTTCAGGAGCACCTCAACTATGTGACAGAGATCTCTCAGGATGAGCTCTACGTGCTGGACCCAGAGCTAGTGGTCACCCAGACTGTGAGCACCTCTCCTGCCATGCCTGACCTCGTCGACTCATCTGCCACACCCACTGGGCACCATTTTGCATTCCCTTCCTCTTCCTCCTCTCCACCCTCCTCTCCTGCCCCCCGGTGAGTCTGAAATGATAGGGACACTGGACCTCGGGGAGGATGGGCAGCAATGGGAGAGTCAGGCTTGGCTTCGCAGCATTGATCCCTGGGGCTAGATTCCAGGGGCGCTCCCTGGAGCAAGCAGGAATTCAGCGCTGAGTTAGACCAAGGGGTGAGATGCCATCCTGTCTTCTCTGTTCCTCTGCCAGCGGTGCTGGAAGCAGTGGGGCACCACCAGGTGCCTCAGCCATGGGGTCAAGCTCCAGCTCCTGGCCCATGGAGCAAAGAGTGTGGGTGTCTTTCAGCACAGCTGAGGCCAGCCTCGGGTACGGGTGAGCGATGGAGCTGGGAGCAGCGGCAGAAATGGGAGTGGGGATGGGGAGGAACACAGATCAGGGAAGAAGCAGGTGGCATGGCCAAAAGAGCAGCAAAATCCCTCGGCCTGCCTCTCCTGCTTGCTGGGGGAGTGCCATGGGCAGGCTTCTCCGCAGCCATTCCTCTCCCTGCTGTGTGCCCTTTGGGGTGACATGCAGCTTGGGGCTGGCAGGGTTAGTTACACGTTTCCTTCTTCCCTTCCAGCGCTGAGCCTGAGCACTGCCTCCCACACAGAGGTGAGTCCTGTCACATCCCCTCCCGGGTCACTCTGCTTTGGGTCCCCACCACGTTTGGGGATTTTTTGGCTTGTCCTTTCCCGGGTGTGCAGGCAGGAGCCGTGCCGCCCATGTGCTGGGTGGGAGCAGGGAGCCCTGCAGTGACCCCAGGGGTGGGCAGCAGAGGCCTGACAGTGATTGGTGGAGCAGCCCAGCCAGGCGCCTGCCCGGCTGCTCCGTGCGGGAGATGATGTGGCGAGGGGTTAATC
Organism: Falco biarmicus; assembly: GCF_023638135.1. NCBI lineage: Eukaryota > Metazoa > Chordata > Aves > Falconiformes > Falconidae > Falco > Falco biarmicus. Next base: position 2,797,235 of record NC_079294.1, read on the forward strand.
CCCGACCTGGAGCCCAGCGCCCTGGGCTGAGGTGGGGGGCTGTCTCTGCCAGGTGGCTGGTGGGAAGCGGGGAGGTGGGAACACAAGGTCAGGGGCCTCACCGAGCTGAGCAAATGGAAAGAGTTTCCTGGAGCTTGAGCAGAGCTCAGTGCCTGGAAGTGTGAGTGAGTCATGGGTGAGAGATGTCTCGGCTGGCCGCTGGCTGATGCCCAGGAGATCTGCTCCCATCACAAGTCGTCCTGCCCGTGCAGAGAGGCTGCTCGCCCTGCACATGCCTCTCCCTGGGGCTGAGGTCTGGCTGTGCCCCCAGCTACGTGGTGTTCCCCTCCTACCCCTGGCTCGTTCCTTACATGCCCGAAGGTGGAGGAGCTGTGTAAAACCAAGTTAACCAAGGCGTTAGCACCTGGATGAGCTCATGCTGGACCCTCAGCTGACTCTTCCGTGCCTCTGGTGCCCAGCCCTTGGCTCTGGGATTAGATAAACAGCCTTACTGGAGTTTTCTGACCCCAGCCCCATCTCCCTTCTTTGCAGATGACCTGATAGAAGCTGCCAAGAGTGGCAACTTTAGCAAGGTAGGCATTCCCGCTGCCCACTGCGATGAGCAGCCCGGGGTGGCTCCGGGCAGTCTCCTCCAGCCTGCTCGGCTGGCGTGCGCCTCGGGCTGTGGGAAGCCCTGCCAGCCACGCTCCGTGATTGCCCTGGAGCAGCTCCTGTCGAGGGCCTTCCTCCAGGAGTGGTGGCTGGAAACCAGGCAGGCTCCTGGCAAGAAGCCCTGTTCCTCTCCTGGGGAACGTGGAGGGAAGGGACTTGGCAGTGTGGCTGAGCTGGACAAAGCTCCCCACGAGGCCCCGAATATCCACACAACCTGGGGACATGATGCCAGGGCCTGGGGCTTGGAGTGGGGAAACGCAACTCATCCTGAGCAATCTGGCCATCCTGCAGTTCCAAGAGCTGCACCGGGCTGGAAGAGACTTGATGGTGCGAGACTCCTCGGGCCAGACCGTCCTTCACCATGCCGTCAAATCAGGGAGCAAAGACATCGTCAAATACATCATTGAGAACGGTGAGCTGGGGCCAGAGTGCCACCCTCAGCAAAGGAGCCCAGCAGCTGAAAAAGCCTGACCCTCTGCTCCGAAGGGGTGCTCCTGGGCTTAGATCCCTTCCTTCTGGGTTTGCTACACCATCCTTCTGGCATGTAGGCTTTCCCTGGCATCTGTCTGCCAGTACCAGCTTGCCCCTGTGGCTGCTGCTGCATCCTGGCAGGGATCAGCACGGCTCTGGGAAACATTTCTCAGTGTCCTGCTTCTGCCTCCAGGGCAGCTGACCTGTTGTTTTTGGCAGCTCCCACTGAAACACAGGCTGCTTTGTTTTGATTTCGATATTTTTCTGTAATGAGTCCATGACAACTCTTCCTCCCTGGGCTCAGCTGGGCTGAGATGCTGTTGCTGGCCTGAGTGCTTTGGAGGCAGGACCTTTGCAGGCAGCATGAAAACAGCAGCCCCTATGGAAAGATGTGGAGCAGGGTGGGGAGCAGGTGGGTCTGTCCCTGCCCCACAGCCAGCTCTCACCCGCCCTGCACTGTCTGTCTCTCCACAGCCCCTTCAGAAATCCTCGACGCCACGGAGGAGGAGAAGTAAGTTGCTGACTGACTTCCATTACCTGTTGGCCAGACCTTCTATGAGGTGCCCGGTCATCTGGGCACGTAATCAGCTGCTCTCATTCTAATTAACCAGCCACGGTTCCCAGCCCACTCTGGACTGACTGTCCCCAAGTCTGACTGTCCCAGTCGCACCCCCTCCTCTGCCAGGGCTGCCTGGCCGCACGCACACAACCCACGGTCAGCTCCCGCTGCCTCGGAATTGCTGTCCCTTGCTGCCACCTGTGCTGCTTGTCCCTGTTCGGGGGGGACACACCTCACATCTCCCGCTTTCTCCTCCCCAGCGGTGAAACCAGCTTGCACCAGGCTGCAGCCTTACGCCAGCGCACTATCTGCCACTACATCGTGGAGGCTGGGGCTTCGCTCATGAAGACGGACCTGCAGGTGATGACGGGAGGGCTGGCAGTGGGGCTGGCAGTGGGGCTTTCGGGGGGGGGACACCAGCGGGCTGGCAGGAGAGCGGAGCAGGGGTGCTTTGGATGGGGTCTTTGCCAGCCAGAGAGGAGCTGACGAGAAGCACCCGTGCTTGCCCAGCGGAGCCCAGCTGCAGAGGGGTTAAATCCCTCTCCTCCCCGCGCCTCTCTCCCTGTTGTTTTATTAAATTAGAAGCTAGGGGCTGGAATGTCTCATCCTTGTCTCCCCCTTCCCACCAGCCGGGGTCAGAGCAAGGACATTCTCGCTTGGAGCTCCCTCCCAGCTGCAGGGCTCCCCCCTCTCCCCTTCGGGCGGCCGTGCGGGGGGCACCGGGAGCTCCCTGGCGGGTGAAGCTGGGGGGGCAGGAGGAGGCAGTGGCAGCGCTTTCCCTGGCACGCTGAGTTCATTGAGACGTGCCTTGGCGCTGGGGAGTTGTGCCAGCCCTGGCAGAGGAGTCACACGGGGAAGGGGGCTTGAGGCTCTGTTTTGGTACGGGAGGCTCCCAGGGCCGGTGTGCGGCAGCAAGGACGTGGTCACATCTGTCTGGTGGAGGCTTGTAGCCATGGGCTGTGGTGGTGGAGGTGTAGAACAGGCCAAGAAGGTGCAGCCTGTGGGTTTGGGACACAGGGTAGGAGCCCAGCCAAGGGGTGCAAACTTGCTGGGGCCGGTGGAGCGTGGTGGCCACTTCGGACAGTGCTCAGTCCCATTGCCAGCTGCCAGGGAGGTGCTGTACAGACAATCCTGGCTCCCCGTTGCTCCTCCTTGGTCCTGGCTATCGGTTCTTGCACAGCTCCTGGAGCAGGGCTGGAGACTCAAGGGGAGAGGGCAGCTCTTGGGGGCAACAGCCTTTCTCTGCCCCCAGCCCCCTCATCTGCCTGAAGAAGGGGAGCAGCCCCCAACCCGCCAGCAAGAAAGGCAGCCCTGCTCGGGCACGACGGCTGCCCCAGGGAACGGGGCTTGCACGTGCCTGTGCAAACGCGTGTCCGGGTTTGTAGCTGTCTGGGGACCCCCCTGCGCCGCTACGGTGACCTCACCTGGGCCTCCATCACAGCCTGCCTGCACAGGCAGGAACCCACCTCCTTAGAAACTCCAGCATCAAGACCTGTAGCAGGGGTTGGGCGCGGGGTGACGGTGCACGCTGCAGCGGTGAGGGAGACCCAGCCTTATGGCCTGGCGTGCCTGAGCCCAGCCGGGCAGGGGGCCCTGGCAGCTCTGGTTTCGGGCTGCGGGCAGGCAGCCTTGCAGCAAGGCTTCTGCGGGGGGACGGGAAGGAAACTCAATTCCTCCTCTGGTTTTTTCCCTCCACTTTGTTCAACGAGCGCTTGCTTTCGGGGGCTGTGGGGAGGAGGCTCCTGAGGAGAGCCGGCCTCATGGCACAGAGTGGTCTCTGTCCCCCCACTTCTGTGGGTGCTGGGGAACGCCTGCGGGGCATGCCCGGTCGTGGGGTGTGCGTGTGAAAGAGGGGATTTCTCTGCGCGTCACACCTCTCCAGCTGTGCACGGGTGGGCTTTTATCCACAGCCACATCCCAGCCCGGCAGAGGTTCTGCATGTCTGACCATTGTTCCTGCTGGAGAAATAATGGCTGTGGGCTGCCCTGGCGGCCCCGGCACCCCGCCGCACCCCACTGCATCCCACTGTGCTCCCGGGGACCAGCCGGGCAGGCTGGGCATCCCTTCCGGGGCTGGTTTTCAATGGCAGCGGCACAGAGCCAGGTTTCTGTGGCCTTTCTGAGCGGCATGGCAGAGCCCGGGCGCTTGGCAAGGAGGAGCGAGGAGCCAGGGGGAGGGAAGGGGGAGAGGAGACGGAGCTGGGAGCTGTTAACAGATTTGCTTTTTATGGAGTGCGGGAGTTCATTAGTGGACACAGTCCAGATGGCTGCAATAAGCTGGTGAAATGTGAGCCTCCACCGGGAGCCCGGAGCGCTGGCCAGGCTGCGAGGGAAGGGGGGTTGGTATTCCCGGGCATTCCCCAGACATACCCCTCATTCCTCACCCTCTCCTGCCTGCCTCCCCGGCACCAGGTAGAAGCAGGTCATGGGGACCAACCTTTGTCTCCTCTCGAGGGGTGACAGTCAGGGCCAGTCTTGGTCCTGGACAGTGCAATGGGGCTGATGGCCCTTCAGGGGTCAGCTTCCAGCCCTGCAGCAAAGTCAGGCTCCTCGGGAGCACGCTTTCACTCTGTGGTGAGCACATGGGCATTTGGCTACCACCCGCCTCAGGGTTCTGCTGGACCCAGCTGCAGCCACCTTTTTGGTGGGGGAATTGGGGGCACCTTTGGGTGCCAAGGCAGCGTTGAGGTAGTGCTCAGCACTCTGACATCTTTTGCTTCCCGTATGCAGGGAGACACCCCCAAGCACCGGGCTGAGAAAGCCAACGACCCTGACTTAGCTGCCTACCTCGAGAACCGACAGCACTACCAGATGATCCAGCGGGAGGACCAGGAGACAGCTGTGTAGTGCTCGGCGTGCCTTAGCCCAAGCCAGCTCGGGCAGGGTGAGGAGAGGACGATGCCAACTGGCAGAGCTGTGAGTCTGGCTCAGCCCTCCCTAGATGTCAACCTGGTCCCTGGAGGAGATGGAGACAGCAGAGTTCTGCCCCAGGCTGGGCTGGGACTCTGTTTATGAGGACAGTGGGTATTTGGGACTTGAAGCCTGGCTCTTTGTGTCTGTGTCTCCCTTCACCCCTCGGCCACCACGTTCCCTGCCCTTGGATGGGCTCCATCCCGCAGATCTGCCAGGGCAGGCCAGGCTGAAGCTCCTTGTCACCCTTGTGCACGGGAGTGATGCCATTGCCTCTCCATAGGCTCCTACCGATGATCCTTGTGGGATATCGTTGCTTGCCCCTCCCCTGCCAGAAGTGCCCTCCTTTAGATGCTTGGCTAGGTTCGTCCTGTCCTCCTCCCCTGTCTGGCACAGCTGCGGGAGGCACAGGCTGTGCGGGCAGAGGCCGTGAGCCTCAGACTGCCACAAGGAAAATACCATGACTTACTGCCTCGTCCTCCCTCCCAGCAGCTTGGGGCTGCCCTGAGTCTCTGTGTTGCCCTGCGGGGGCTTTCTGCAGCAGAAGAGAAGTCCCTCGCACACCCAGGCTTTCCTTGGAGCATCTGGGACTGGTGCAGCTGGAAGCAGGGCAGCTGCTGCCCTCCTGGTTGCTCTAGTGCTCAGCCAGCCAGCAGCCTGGCCCAGGGCAGGGATGGCAAGGAGGAAGGCTACCGAGCCCTTGCACCACCCTTCCCTCGCAGGGCTGGATGGGGCAGCCTGCACACCCAGTGACTGCTGGGCATCTCTTCGCGAGCCTGCTGCAGCACGTAGCCGTGGTGGAGAGCTGCGCTTGGCCTGGGCGGTGGCTGCGGTGGAGCCTGTTACATTTCCCAGATGCTGACTTGAACGTGGCTGCCCTCCCCGCTTCAACCCCCCCTGCTGATGCTAGATATTGCACTGGGCTGGAGGAGCAGTGCTGGGGGCAGTGCTGCTGTCAGGGATTCCTCCCATGCCCCCCAGCCTGTCAACATCCATCCTCTGAGTCCGACTCCTGCTGTCCCCGCAAAGTGGACACAGGGCTTTGCAGGGAAAACTTGGGAGCACACCTAGCCCAGACACAAGCTCCCTGGATGGGATGCCAGCTCATCCTCTCCAGTTTTAGCAGAAAGAGGGATTTGGATGCTTAGGGAGCATTAGGGCTTCCAGCCCCAAGTTGCAATGGGATGGCATTTCACCTGCCACTTTGCCATGGGGCGCGAGGCACCATGACCCGTCTCCCCTGCAGATGCTGTGGGTGCTGAGTGTGTGCAGAGGCATCGAGCCAGCCCTTCAGCAAGGCTTTCGCAGAACTGGCAGTGTCTGGGACCAGGAGGTGCCAGAAGAGGGGAAGAGCTCACAGCTTTGTGCCTTGCAGACCTGCTTGGCACCTTTGGGTGGGCGGTGGGCATGGAACAGGTTGCAGCTTGGGTCCCAGGAGAGGGTGCTACTGCTGCATGTATGGTCCCACCTGCCCTCACACCCAGCTGCGCCTGCTGGGCAGTGCTGGGTGGTGTCATTTGAATCCCTCCTGATACCAACACCAAAAAAAGGGTATGAGGATGACAAAGCACCAGAATACTCTTCAAGTTTTTTGGCTGGGGGGGACACATTTCCCTTGGAGGCTGGGGCATGCTGTGGTGGGGAGCTGAGGTGCAGTGCAGGGGGCCAGGGGCCAGCGGCAGCATTGACAGTTAACAACAGCACCCCGATGTCTTCAGAGCTGGGATGCTCCAGCAGCACCCGAAGTTCCTATCAGCACTGCTCACAGACCACCAACAGACAAGGCACTGTCGTCTTCTCAGAGGTCCAAACTGCTGCCTCGCCAGCTGGGATGCCCAGCCCGGCCCGGAGGCATTTACAACCCCAGCTTCCCTCTTTCTCCCCAGTTTTGTATCTTCCCTTATAGTTTTTGTACAGGTAGTTGAGAGACACACTGTCCCCTTCCCCGCCTGGCCCCTCCGTGTGCGCGTGAGCTGAGTTGCTGTGCAATTCCAAGCCTGGCTTGTATTTCGGCGAAGGCGGAGGGGGTGTTGGTCACCCTGCCTGCTGAGGGCAGGGGTTCTGTGCAATACCTGGGTCTGTGTTTCCTAGACGCTGTTGTAGGATTGTATTTTTGTAACTCTGTGAGGGTGCCGGCTCCAGCAGGCCCAGGGCCTGGCACGAGCCTGTGTTCCCGTTGCTTTCTGACTTGGACTGTTTGGATGTTGTTGTTTCTTGCCATTGAAATAAAGAGATGGATGTTTTAGTTCCTGTCTCCTGCTGCATCTGCAAGAATGTGGTGCACCAGTGATGTCCCGTGCAGTGTGAGTGAGGTTGTGCCCCGAGGCTTCTGCGCCTGTCCTAACTGGGGGGGTCTCTTGGGAGTTCCCTGCCGAGCCAGGTCCTTGCCTGCTTCCCTGCACAACATCCCTCTGGGACAGCTGCTGGGTACAGGGTCTTTGTCCTGAGGGACCTTCTCCCTTAGTTCTGTGGCATGCATTGGTATTCGGTGTAACGTACAACAGGGAGAAAGCCTGCTGCCAACCCAGGTGATCCAGAAAGGCTCGGAAGCGCGAGGCAGGAGCTGGCAGCCTGCTGTTGCTGCCCCACTCCGGAGCGGCAGCCCTGCCCTGCCCTTTGTAGTCACATGGCTGTCGGTGGGTACCACAGCAGCCTCCAGCCTCCAGATTTCTAAATGTTTTTATCGGCTATTGTTTTGGTTGTTGGGGTTTTTTGTGTGTTGAGCTGTCCCCAGCCATGCCGCTCTGCAGGGCACAAGCCTGCTTGGGGGCTCTTCTCGTTCGTTCCCAGCTTCAGAGGGGGGCCTTGCGGTCCTGTCTCCAGTGCTGAGGGCTGGGACTATCTGCACTGCTCTGGCATGAGGACTACTCTCCAATTACAAAAGCAGAGGATTAGGGACACTTCTTCCAGCCCCAGACGGGTAAGGATAACTGCAGCCGACTCCATCTCTCCGGCAGAGTTTTCTTTGCGAATGAGAGGTAATCGCTCTGGCTGGCGGTGGCTGATGAGGGAGCCGGAGATGGACGCGGTGGGTGATGAGGATCTATACTCATACCTTAAACTTGGATTCCTGAGGGCAGCCTGGCAGCCTGCCTGTTGCTGCTGCCGCCTCCTCTCCACCCGGAGAAGCAGCCTCCTTCCCCGGCTGCGCTGTCCCTTCCCCCCCCCCGTGCCTCCCTTTCATCACCTTCAGCCTTTCAGCTCCTGCCCAGAGCTAACAGTGGGGGTCTGTAGCGGGTGTAAGGCACACTGAATTGTCCCAGCCTCCCTGGGCTGCAGGGACCAGGCGTACGTGTGACTGGGAGGAGGGAGCGTGCTCCACTTCAGTGCCCAGATCCCGGCGCGTTGGCGCTTGGCCCGTGTTTTGGCAGAGGCGAGGAGCATCAGTAACCATAGCAATGAGAGTTTTCCAGCCGTCCTGGTGTCAAATTTATGGTGGGGGAGAGAAGTGGTCCCAAAATATGATCACTGTGGATCACTGTGATGCAGGGTGTTAGGAAAGGCACAGTCAGTGAGCCCTGCCCTCCTCTCTTTAAGGGCCTCAGCATCCCTCCTTTCAGCCGGGTGTCGGGGGCCCAGAGGTCAGTCTGGCCTCCTGTGGGATGGAAACACGTGGGATGGGAACCTGGGGAGGTATGCACAGGGTGCACACATGAAAGAAGCCTGTGCAAGCCCAGCCTGAGTTAAACAGAGTGACAACCATTGGCCCGGTTAATGATTACCTGCCACACGGCCGCCTCTGCAAGTCTGAACAAGGAACACATCCCCCCCGCCCCACACAGCTGTGTCCCTGCGCTGGCACTGCCGCACCGTGCACTAACAGTGCCCCAAGGACCAGGCTTCAAAAGGAGATGGAAAATGCGGAGCTGACATGCCATGAATTATCTCGTGACGTTTTTAGAGGTAAAAAACTCGAGTTAAGCAATTGCAGGGGAATGCACCTGGGTTGGTCATGCTCCCTCTCTTCCCTCCTTCCCTCGGGATGAGGCCTCTTTCTGCAAACACCGCCTTCTGCTGCTTGTTTGAGCTGGGGAAGGAGCCATTCCCCCCTCCATCCTTCAGAAAGAGCCTGAAGGGACCAAGCACAGCCACTGCTGAGATGTGCACCAACGCATCTCTGCTGTCGCATGCGGCCAGCACCTGCCTCCTGGTCCCCAGCGCAAGGAGGCAACAGGAGGGGAAGAGAAATGTCACCCCTGGAAACAGAGGAAGGGGTGAAAATTTCTACAGGGCTTTGCCATTCATCCCTTGGGCTGCTTTGTCCTGGGGACCCCACTGGGGTCTCTGGCCCCTGGGCAGGGGTGGGTGAAGAGCAGTGGCTCTTGCCCCACACCTGGCTTTCCCAGCTCCACCAGGCACTGGTTTGCTCACCTCAGCCCCGTAACTCAGCCGTGGAAACCTGGGGCTGCTGAACCCCAGCCAAAAGCAGCACACCCGGACCCTTCCCCTTCCTTTTGTCCCTGAGCCTGTCTCAGCAGCTTGCTTCAGCTGGGATTTAAAGGCCTGGTGACGGGGGACTATTGGCTTTGCCACCTGTCCACCTGTTGGGACCCATTTCTGCACCCTGTGCCAAGAGGTCCAGCCCGGCACACCCAGACCCCTCAGCACCCAGAGCAGCACCCGTTACTGTGTGTGCAGCACACAGGGCAGATGGCATGTTCCCCTGGTTGCCAGCCCTTCTCCAAACCTCTTCAGATGTTCAAGAAACTGCTGGCAGGGTGCCAGCTAAATGCGGGAAACCTTCAGAAAGCCATTCGTGGTTGTGAAGCAGCTCATAAAAAACAGGGCCTCCCCCTCTCCTACAACCCCACCTGTGGCAGCCTTGCTCTCAGCAGCCTTCTTCCAGGGTAAGAGGTGGAAAAATGGCTCAGTTCCCCACCACAGCCCCATTCTTCTGGCATGACGCTTGCCTTTCTGGCTGGTAACACCAGAAGAGAGTTGGCTTGGCCTCTGCCTTGCCTTACCTCCTCAGAAAAGGTGAGGGGCAGGGGTGGGGGGTGGTAGGGAATGGTGGGTGATAGGGAGAAGGGAGCAGGCATTTCTGCAAGGTCCTTTGCATCCCCAAGTGCTGGTTTGATCTTTCATTGCTGCTTGGTACAGGGAGATGGGCTGCAGCATGGCTGAGCTAGGGACGGGCACTGGGGCCAGCATGAAAGTGATGTGCTGCTTTGGTGTGGAGCAGGTTACCCCCTCCCGCCCCCCCCCCCCCCCCCCCCAAGTGTAGCTGGGGCAGAGCATGTGGAAAAGGGTGAAAAGGGCCGGAACCATGGCAGGTTGGTCCATCAAAGCCTTGATGGGGAAGGAGGCATCCACGGAGCTGGTGGAGACACAGGGCAGTTCCCTTCACTCCATCCAGCCCCAGGGGCCATCTGCCAGTGGGTCTCAGAGCAGCAGACCCACGGGACCCCCTGCCCGGCTGTTTATGGAACCCCCAAGCGACCGGCGCGGGTGGGCAGCGCCCCCCGAGCCCCCATCCCCATCCCCCCCCGCAGGCTCTCCCCGCAGGCTGCACAGTGGCCCCGCAGAAGGAGCCTCCCCAGCCGCTCTGGGCAGCCCGGCCCAGCGCCCCGCCACCCGCCAGGGACACACGTTCTCCCTCCTGCTCAGAGGGAACCGGCCGTGTGGCGGTTTGTGCCCGGTGCCCCTCGTCCCGCCGCTGGGCACCGCTGGGAAGAGCCTGGCCCCGTCCCCTGGGCACCCGCCCTGGGATACCTGCAGCCATGGGTGACATCCCCTCTCGGCTGCTCCTCTCCAGGCTGAACAGCCCCCGCCCGCTCAGCCCTTCCTCCCCGGGGAGATGCTCCAGCCCCTCACCCCCTTCGCAGCCCTGCAGCCACCCGGGGCTGATGTCGGGGTGCGCAGCCAGCCGGACCCCCCTGCTCTGCAGAGCCCCCCAAGAGGCAGAGCCCGGAGGCAGAAGGTGAGGCAGGGGGACACGGGGCCGTGCCCCCCACCCTCCCGGGCTGAGCTGGGGGGGCCGCCTGCCCCCCCGGGGCCGCCCCTCCGCCGGCCGGCCGGCCTGCCTTTGTGCCTGGCCGGGGGTGGGCAGGCAGGGGAGGAGCCTGCGGAAAGTTTTGGGCTAAAAAACCACCTTTTTGCTGCCAGCCGAGCCCGACGTCAGGGGCCGCTGTGCGCTGCGCGGGGCTCCGCACGCGGCCGCCACACAAAGGCAGCAGCTCCGCTCCGCGCACCGCTCCGCAGGTGAGTGGCGGGGACCCCCCGGACACCCCCCGCCCCCCGAACTAGGGGTCGGACCCCCACTCCAAGCCCCCGCGGATGGTGGGGCCGCCCGCCCGACGCCACGGGGACGGGCGCCTGGCTGGGGAGGCGGCGGTAACGCGGGCGGAGGGCTCCCCGGCGGGGCGAGGGGCTTTGCTGGGGCGGGGGGCGGTGCATGGTCGAGTCTGGGGGGGAGCCCCCCACCCCGGGTGCGGGCTCGCCTGCCAGGAGCCAGGGAAGTGCCTGGAGGTGCAGGAGGGCTGGGGTTTGGAGGCAGGCGGGACTCCTGCGGAGCAGGCAGGGCTTGAGGCAGTGGCTCGGGATCTCAGTGCCCCCCACCCTGGGGGGCCACCCCCACCGGTTCGGGGAGGGCTCAGGTGGGGCGAGATGCGCCGGCCGGGGCCCGGCACCGCCAGCCCCGCCGGGGGGCGAGTCCGGGGGGGGGAGAGGTGGGAGGGGAGGGGGCTGCGCTGGGGTCCCGGCACAGCAGCTGCCCGGGGGAGGGAGCAGGGGGTGGCAGCGTGGGAATGTGCCCCGCGATGCGCAGGCAGGACACCCGGCACCCCCTTTCCTCCAGTAGCACCTTCTCCTCACTGCCAGGCGAAGGTGAGACCTCCTGCTGGAGAGCCCCCCAGCACCCCGCTCCCCTCCAGCAGAGCTTCCCGGTGAGGCAGAGCTCAGCCCCCCCCCCTCCTGGCAGCCGGCGGTCCCTGGGCGCCCCGGGCCAGGGGCTCCCCAAGCGCTGGGCTCGCTGCCCGGAGGCGGGGAGCTCAGTGAGGCAGGGAGGGCAGCGGTCCTGCGCCCACCTCTGCCAGGGCCAGCTGCAGGCGGAGCCCAGCCGAGGGGTCCCGCTGCTGGAAGAGGGGGTGCCGGCGGGCTGCCGGCCCAGCAGCTGCCCCGCTCCCGGGAGAGCATCGGGGCGGCGGCGAGGGGACAGGATCTGGGGAGGGTGGTGTGACCCCCACATTTGCTGGTGGCATCGCCTGGCCCCGAGCAGTGTCCGGAGAGGGGTCTGAGCCCCTTGCAGCGCTGGGTATTTGGGCTTTGCTTCACCATCACCAGGCGATTATTTTATTTTTTTTTATAGAGCTGATCCTAGATTATTCAAACCCGGGGCAGCTAGAGGTGCAGGGGGAAGGGGAAACAGGGACTGCCATGGTGTGGCCAAGCTCCAGGCTGCTCCGCTCGTGCAGCCCGTTCCTGGGAGAGACCAACGCGATGAGAGCCAGCCGGGATCTGAGCAGGAGAGGAGCCAGGCACCACAGGGATGCGGGAGGAGCTGGGCTGTGCGAACACGCCTGAAGGCGCTGGCAGCCCAGCCAGAGCAGCTCTTGTTTGACTGGCAAGGAAGGGACCAGGCTGCTTGGAAAACGAGCTGGAAAACTGCACTGCCGAGTCCTTTCTGAAAGTTTTAGGATGAGCCACAGCTGAGGATCACTGCAGACCTTTGCCTGGGGGATGTGATGTGCTGGGCAGAGCCTGGGAGCAGATTCAGGAGTTCCTGGGGCTGTAGCTGGGCTGCCCCTTGGAGCCTCCCCTCCCACATCCCTGGGTGGGTGATCCCGGTACCCCTGCCGTGGGGAGCAGAGGGTGTCTGTGCCTGGAGGGAGGCAGGGGTGAGCATGGCAGCTGGGGCTGTCTGCCCTGGGCACTCGGGCTGCGTCCATGGCACCTGGGCTGGGAGGTGGGTGCGGGAGCACAGGGAAATGGTCTGCAGCAGAGGGTGGAAGTTTGCAGAGCACCCGAAATCAGGGGGATGCTGTGTGGGCATCAGAGGTGCCACCCCATAAGAGCTGCTGCAGGAAGTGGGACGGGAGGACCTGTAACTCTGCTCAGCTCTAGCCTTGCCATCGGTAACTGGCCCATCTGGGCTGAGCTCTTGCCCCCTTTGAAGGCAGCTGGGTGGGAGCAGGGCTGAGCCGTGCCGTGCTCGGCAGGATGGCTCCCAGCCGGACTGGGCGAGGGGGAAGGCAGCTCGCACCCCCTTGGCTGCGCCTTCAGCCAGCTGGGGTGTGTAATTCCCTGTGACAGCTCAATGCAGAGCGAAGCCAGCAGCTTCGTGGCAGTGGACGCATGAAAGGTGAGTGTGCTGGAGCCTGAATAATGCGGAGAGCTGCTCTCTCCGAACTGGCAGCCTGGGGGTGAGAGGGAATGCTGACCCCGGGCTCTTCCCTGCACTGACATCCCCCAGGGCACGAGGTGCATCCTTACCTCTACAGCCTGGTCCCACCAAGCCCATCGTGAACCCAGGGCAGGGGTGATGTATTTGCTGACTGGCTGCTGCCACGCAGATACGGGTGTCATCCTAAAATGCTTTGGGGGAGCAGGGAAGGGGCCGCCAGACTTGAGGTGTCAGCTCTGCATGGCTGTACTCCTGCCAGGAGCAGGAGCTGGGTCCCCAGTGTCGGCAGCAGCATCCCACAGATGCTCACGGTGGCAGCTGGAGGGGAGCCATCACCCAGCCCAAGGCCACCGTGGTGGTGTGGGCAAGGCCCTGGGCGCTGCACCCTTGTGTGTGTGCACCCTCGTCCCCAGCCTGCTCCCAGGTGCATGCACCCCCTCCCCGTGCATGCACGGGTGCTGTGCCGGTGGACGTGGTGCCAGCAGTGGGCGCAGCTCTCCCGCTCCATCTCTCCAACTTGTTCCCACGCTGTGGGGCCTTTATGTATTTTTTTTTTTTAGTGTTTAATCCACTGGTTTAGCTCTCAGACCCCTCATGGCAGCGGGTTTGTTTTTGCTAGGCTTTTTTCTTTCCCTCCCTGGATTCCTCTGGAGCTGGAGAAAGGTACCATGGCAGCTGCCTTCCCGTGGCCCCGGGGCTCTTTGGTGCGGGGTGGCAGCCTGCTGCGTGCTGGATAAAGGAGCCACGGAGAAATACAGGGGGGTAGGGCCTGGGGACCAGCACTGGGAAGCAGCATGCCAATGGGAGCTGCTTTGCTTTCCGGGCGCAGGCAGCTGAGGCAGCCTGGTGCTGGGTGCACCCAACCAAAGAGCCTTCCCCAGCTGCTGTGTGGGGTGCGGGGGTCCCCGCAGAGCCTTGCAGCCACACGCAAGGCAACGGGTGCCTGCAGGGATGGGAACAAGCTCCCAGCCCAACAGCTCCCTGTTCAGAGGCAGTTGCTGAGATACACAATTAACCTTCCTGATACAACTAACACATGTGGTGTAACGGGTGGCAACAAGCAGGGCGTGGGGGTGTACATGCATGTGTGCAACAGAGGCAGCTGCCATCTCGCTCCCGGACAGGCTGCCTGCAGCCCACCATGCCCCCTCCTCACTGCCCCAAATCCCACCCGCCTCACCCTCTCCCTCCTCCCCAGGCAGGATGCAGGTCCGGGGCTTCCTCCTCCTCCTCTTGGCGCTGATCCTGCTGGCTGCCACCGCCGAGGCTGGCAAAAACAAGAAAGGTGAGGGGCTGCCTGGGGCAGGGGGCCGGGGGGCAGCTCAGGGCGTGCTCCTGTGTCCCTGCAGTGAGCACCCACTCTGCCTTCCCTCGCAGAGAAGGCGAAGAAGGACGGCTCCAAGTGCGAGGACTGGCGCTGGGGACCCTGCGTCCCCAACAGCAAGGACTGTGGCCTGGGCTACCGTGAGGGAACTTGCAAAGACGAGAGTAAGAAGCTCAAGTGCAAGATCCCCTGCAACTGGAAGAAGAAGTTTGGAGGTGGGTGCGTGGCGGCGGTGGCTGGGGACCACCCTGGGCTGGGTGGCTGGTGCTGGGGACCACGCCGGGTGCTGGCCAGCTCTGATGCCTCTCCCCTCCCTCCCAGCTGACTGCAAGTACAAATTTGAGAGCTGGGGGGGATGTAGCGCTCAGACTGGTGTGAAAACTCGCTCCGGCATCCTGAAGAAAGCCCTGTACAATGCCCAATGTGAGGAGATTGTCTATGTGACCAAGCCCTGCTCTTCCAAGATCAAATCGAAGTCCAAAGGTCAGTTCCCACCACTCCTGTCCCCAGAAGGTTTCCACTGGCACCCTGGGCAGGGGCTTTCCAGGGGTAGCTTGGCCTGCTGGGGTTGGGCTTTGCTGGTGGTGTGGGAGGTCACACAGTATGCTCTCCCCTCTGCATCAGCACATGCGACGGCCCCGAAGTCCAGTTGCTGGATGGGTGGGATGCAGGTGCTGCTAGGAAAAACCTTGGTGTCCCCCCCTAAGTCACTGCTAGTTCCACTGGGATGAGGATTTCCCCCTCTCCTCAGTGGGGCTGGTGTAAAGCGTGGCTTTGCATGGTGCGGGTAGGCTGCCTGCAGGGATGCAGGCCCTGTGCCGTGCTGGCTGCACTTCTGCCACGGCAGCGTCTGGGGGCTCGGTGGGCTGCAGCAGATGCACTAACCCTTGTCTCCTCTGTTTCTCGGATGCAGCAAAGAAGGGCAAGGGGAAGGACTAGAGCGGGAAGCCAGCATCCTCCTTGGCCCCTCAACACGGTGCCTATGGGGCTGGATGCCCAGCTGCAGCCGGCCCATGCTCCAGTCTTCCTCCTCCTCCTCCTCCTCTCCTTCCTCCTTTCGATGACCTCCTCTTTCACTGAGATGCCTTGTTTTAATCACTAGTGTTGTAGAGAGCAAACCCACCCGCCCTGCAGGAGGTGCTGCCCTGCTCCCTGCCACTGCTGCCAGTGCATCCCACTCGCCTCCTTTCAGCTGGTGTCCTAGGTTTGCTGGGATGCGCCTGGAGAGCTGGGATGAGACCGCAACTTTTTGCCATCCTCTGACACAGATGTGTCTTTAGCATGTCCTTTGGCAAGCCCAGGACCCTCCTCACTCATCTACCGGGTACCGGTGCTGGAGGGAAGGGCTGAGTGTTGAATGCCTGAGTAACCCCATCACTCTCGCCCCTTACTTACGTGAGGACTGCCCTCAGCTCTTCCAGCATCCCTTCAGCCAGGGCATGACTTCCCTGCAGCAGCTGGGGGAAACAAATCCACTGCCCCCAGGAACCACCACATCCCCTCTCCGTCACTTCTCACCACATGTGTCCATGCTGGGGCTGTAGCCCCTCTGCCTTCAACACGCTGACACCGGTGCTGGGTGGGAGCTCTCACTTCTTTTGGAAAATGGGGTTTGTTTTATTTTCCAATAAAAATCTTTTTAAAAAACCCTGTCGGAACCCACCTGTCATCCCCACGAGCCGCTGCTGTGCTGGCAACTCCAGCAAACCCCAGCTTTGCTGACCCCACGGGGACCAGCGGTGAAGTTACCAGTGCCCTGGGTGCTACACACATGTGGTCCTGGAGTAGGTACATGGGTCAGACCTCATTGCCTCTTCTCAACAGCACTTGGGGCTGCCACCCCCAGAAATGTCACCAGTGAGCAACACTGGGAAGCTGGAGAGGAGTGACCAGGTGACAACTCATTCAGTCCTCATGCTGTGGCTGTTGCTTTCTGGTCCAAGCTCTTTATTTGTCTCGGGGTGTGTTGGGCCATGGTTGTAACAGGTTTTTTTAGAAAAAAAAGAAGATACCAAAAGCCCACCACGCATTTTGGGCACCGCTATGTGAATTATCCTAAAGGCAGTGGCCGGGGTTTGGGGGGCAGCCTTTCTCCAGGTTGCGCAGCATCACCCCTGCACAGGGATGGGAAGGACATACGGACACAGA
The DNA here is from genome assembly GCF_023638135.1 of Falco biarmicus. Lineage (NCBI taxonomy): Eukaryota > Metazoa > Chordata > Aves > Falconiformes > Falconidae > Falco > Falco biarmicus. Next base: position 2,813,638 of record NC_079294.1, read on the forward strand.
GTTTGCCAGTGCCAGCGTGGCCCCGTCCCGTCCCTTGCCTGCACCTGGCTGTGTCCAACAAGGCTTGCAGAAAGTGGGCTTTGGGAGAAGCTGGGGAGCAGCCCCTGGTGGTCCGGGCTGCGCACATGGGTGGGACGGGAAGGGGCTGGAGACGCTGGCTGAAGCCCGCATGCTGAGGGCTCTGCCACAACACCGATGACAGGGTTACGTCCATTTACAAAGCTCAGCAGCCGGTTCCTTTGGCCTCCCTAGGGCATCCCCCTATACGCGGGGCAGGAGCGGGGCTTGGGGGCCACCACTGTCCTCTCCCACTCCCAGAGCCATGCATCAGGTCTCCCATACCCACCATGGGGAGAGCGGGGACCTGCTCATGGCCCATATGACACAGAGCATCTCAGCCACATTGCAGACCCTCTTCCCAACCCCCTGAGACCCCCCAGCTCCTCTCCATCCCTCCCAAGGACAGTTATCCTCACTGTCGCTGCTGCCCACTTCTTGGGGATCGCATTCCCCCGGGGCTGTGGAGAGAGGTCCTGCACCACACCGCTGCTTTGCTTTGCAGTTTTAGTTTCCATCGTGTAGGAGGCTTCGTTTGGCTGTCCGGCCAAGGGCAGGAAGGGCATGAAGGGGAAAGTGGAGCTGAAGCCCAGGGGAAAATTTCACCTGCCAGTCTGTGTGTGAAGATGTACGGTGATGTCTCTCAAGGGAAAGGAAGGAGCTTGCCACATCTGCTCAGGTGCAATCGGCCTCAGGAGGGGGCCTGGCTGGGCTAGCAGGGCTCCCCGTGAGCATGCCCGAGCCAGCCTGGTCCAAGATGGCTGACAAATGTTTGGTCCCAGTTTCTTTTCATTTCTTGGGTAATAAATGGTTTAAAAGCCTCTTGAAAGCATCCAGCATTAGGCTGTCTGCATGCAGACAAGCTCTGACACACTGGAGATGGTCAGCAGGGGGGGAAGAGGCATCCAGTCTTAGGAGAAACACAGATGCCACTTTGCCAACCTCTCTAAAGCAGGGAGCTGGGGAGGGCTCCTGGTGACTCCATCTCCTCCTCTCGCCTCTGGCCTTCCCGCTGGCTCCCCAAGCCGGTCCCCAGGCCCAGGGGGATTGGAAGGAGCTGCAGCTCAGAGGTGCCTTGGACCTTTGTCAGCGTTGGATGAAGGGCATCATCCGCAATCACTGCACAGTCTGCACTGTTGTGAGTGGGGAGCAGAGGACCTCCCACCCTGGCAAAGGAGGCAAAGGGAAGGGCTTCCGTAAAGTTGCTGAAGTGGTCCCTGAGCGCCAGTTTATCTGGCTGTGCCAATGTTCCTGTACTGGCACATGAGAAGGTGCTTGAAGGTTTTCTTGAAGGTGGCGTTGCAGAGGGCGTAGCAGGCTGGGTTGATGGTGCTGTTGACATAGCAGAGCCAGTAGCCGATGGACCACACTGTTTCAGGCACGCAGGTCTCACAGAAGGTGTTAATGAGGACCATCACGTTGTATGGAGTCCATGTGAGTATGAAGGCTAGCAGGATAGCAAATATGGTGCGGGTGACTTTCTTCTCCCGAGCTGCCATCTGGCGCTTCTTCCGCACTTGGCTCCTGGCAATGCTAGCAAACTTCCTGGCAACATTGGCCGGACGGCTGTTGGCCAGGGAGTTGTGGTCAGAGGCTTTAGCTGGGACAATCTCGATGGCAGTGACGCATTCAGTCCCAGTCTGCTTGGTGACGATCTTAATCTTGGACCACTTGGAAGATGGGTTCACCCGGGGGTGGGATGGGCTCTGTCCTTGTCCCGCTGGCAAGATTTCTGCTGTGGGCTTGTCTTTTGTGGTCTGGGTCATGCTGACAGTGCTGGACTCATTGGAGGTCTCCTTCTCCTCCTGATGTCCAGTGGCCTCTGTCTGTGCTGAGGGCTGGTCATCCACTTTCCCATTCCTCACCTCCTCCTTCACTTCCATGGCCCTCTTGGGGGAGTTATTGTTGTTCTGTTTGATCATGGGGCCCTTGAAGAAGCTGAGGGACTTGCCTTTCCTCTCTTTCCTGCTTTCAGGCTTGTGCCTCCTCACCCTGCTCCTGCTGGCCAAGGAGATGTGGATGTACAGCACCGTCATGATGACCACAGGCAGGTAGAAAGCAGCGATGGCTGTGCCAAAGGTCACCGCCGGGTTGGAGAGGAACTGAATGTAGCATTCCCTCTCGGGAACTGTCCTCTTGCCCACAATGAACTGCCAGAACAAGATGGCAGGGGCCCAGAGAATGAAGGACAATATCCACGCGGCCGCGATCATTAGCCCTGCCATCTTGGTGGTCCGCCTGGCTGGGTATGTCAGGGGCTTGGTGACACAGAAGTACCGGTCAAAGCTGATGATGAGCAAGTTCATGACAGAGGCATTGCTCACCACGTAGTCCAGGGCCAGCCACAGGTCACACACCACGGCCCCCAGCGGCCAGTAGCCTTTGATGATGTAGACCGTGTAGAGGTTCATGGAGAAGACCCCGATGATGAGGTCTGCACAGGCCAGGCTGAAGAGGAAGTAATTGTTGACAGTCTGGAGCTGGCGGTTCACCTTGATGGACAGCATCACCAGGATGTTGCCTACCACAGTGACGAGGCTGAGCGAGCCGGTGACCGTGGCAATGAAAATCAGCTCCACTGTCTTGTAGTTGGTGGGAGGCTGGATGGCCACCTCGGAGCGGTTGCCCAAGGTGAAGTTGTCGTAGGTCAGGTTGGCCATCTTTGCCTGCCAGGGCTGAGCAGAGAGGTTGCGCATGGGGTCTGCAGGGGGAGCAGGGACAGAAGGGAGAATATCATACCTGCCAGCCTGTGCCGGCAACATTGCCACCTCCTCAGTTTCCCAGGCCAGGACTCGAAAAACCTCCCGGCATTACTGGGTTTCTCTGGTCCATTGCAGCCTTCCCCCGGGAGCTCTTTGAAGGCACATTTTGTGTCCCTATTTAGCAACGGGCAAGACACACGGAGCTGCAGGGAGAGGAGCAGGGAGAGGGCTGGGGACAGCCCTCTGGCCACGTTGCAGTGGTCCTTTAGCTGCAGAGCCAGGAACCCCATCCCAGCAGGAGCAGAGCCCTGGGGTGCTCTGGGAAGGCATGCAGAGGTGCATGGGGCTGTGGAGCTGTGCAGTGATGCACAGCGCTCGCTGCAAGGACAGCACGGCGCAGAGCCGGTGCCCTGCCCAGGGATAGGAGCACACTCGTCCCACCAGCCTCCCCAAAGCACCTCCCCAAGAGGGGGCTACCCCGCAGAGCCCATGCCACGGTCCGCTCAGCTCACCTGCGTCTCTGGCGGCAAACAGCTCCTTCTGGAAGATGAAATCTGGGACAGGGAAAACAGCAAGTTACACTACAGCTGCAGCCCCGAGGAGTTCATGCGAGTCCCACAGCGTCTTACTGGGAGGCACCAGCCTTTCCAGCAGAGGTGGCCTTGCCAAAGGGGTGACACTGCTCAGTGGCAGATGCTGAAAACGCAAATAAGGCTGAAACGGGGTAATTTGACTAGCCTGGTTCACAGCCCAGCCCCAACAGGCACGAGAGAGGGAAAGGGCCACATCAGTGCCATCAGCCAGCGATGCTGGGAAATGCTGGCCCTTTCCCTCCATCCCACATCACGCTGCAGCGGCAGCCACACGGGCTGCCATGGAGATGTATGGGGTGAGGCCAGCTATCCCAGCCCTGAATTACTTGTGAAATACCTGAAATATTTGTGAAAGGTGGATGGAAAGACTGCCTTCATCCAAACCGAGGTGCCTGCAGTTAACCTTCCCAAGGTAAGACGAGAATGGACCTTAAAAAAAATAATCAATGGACCAAACCTGATGTGTTAAAATGAAGAATTTCCTGGAAGGGGAAGCAAAGGTCCCGGGGAGGTGGGCTGGACAGAGGAGCTTCCTACTGGACCTGCCTCTCCCACACCACCCAGGCTCCCCAAACCTGCTTGGCCTCCACCAGCCTCACCCTGGGGGCAGGGGGCATCCCAACCCCACCAGCCCAGCGAGGACAGCCTCTCCAGCAGCTTCACCCAGCACCCGGGGTGCTGCTGCTGGTAGCACGGTGGGAGCCAGCATGGCACGTGGGTGCCCACACGGGTGCTCTCAGCGGGAGCGCTTGGCATAGCGTGTCTCTGCAAGCTGGCTTGGGTACCAGCACTAGCTCCAAACAACTCCTGGGACTCCTGAAGCTGATTTTGCTAAATGTATAAACATGCCATTAACGCACACCTCTCCGAAACAGGATTTGGCAGGCTTTGGGGTCGGTTTGTATTTTTAAAGTCTTTTAAAAGAAATGCCCTTGCCTTTCATTTGTGGTGAGGATAGGAGATTTCTGCCATCAGCAAACAGCCAGGGTTTTAATCTAACCACTTTATAAAAGAGATGCAGGTGTGAGAAAATGGAAGCATGGCCGCCGAGATGCTAACACCAGGGTACCAACATAGCCATTAAGACAGCTTCTGCGTTAGCAAGGCTGCAGCTGCGATGATAGCAGCTAGGCTTTTCTTACATGTGCAGGGGAAAGAAGTGGCTGAGGGACAGAGAAATACCTCTGTATCATTATCCTTTCAGCCTGTTACACATGAAGACACAGTGCTTCGAAAAGAAAGCAACACCCTCCAGTAGATACTAAATGTCAGCTACCGATGGGGTGAGGAAGCCTGGTGGCACTGCCCAGCTCCAAGCACAAGGGATTCGTCAAGGGAGAGGGAAAGCCGTTCCTGCTGCCATCATCCTGGGCACCCAGCCAGGGATGCAAGAAGAGGTGATAAGTGTATAAAATGGCTTAGAAATCTATAATTGTGGCAGTTCGGGGGTTGGTTTCAGTACAATTGAAATGAGTTTTAAATTCTTCACTTTGGTGAGATGGGGAGATTTAGCTGTCATACTTGTAACAGCTAATCAAACTGATCAGACAAGCTAGCAATCAAGCAGACATCCACCCCAGCTCTTCCAGGACAAATCTGAAAAATCTTGAAAAAAAACCCTTTCCTTCATCTCTGCTAAAATGAGGGGTTCAGTTTTTTTGCTTTAGTTAGTGAACTGGCATTCTCTTCTAAGTGCATTTAATTAATTATGCGCCTTGACAAAGGTTTGTGTTCTCGGTTGCCTGAAGTAAGGACAGTCCATCTCAAACCACTCCAGAAAGCTGTTTGTAAGCGTCAGGAGAAAGGGAGAAGAGTGGTGCAGCCCCACTGGTGTGTCTCTGGATGCCACCCAGAGGTCACGCTGGAAACTGGTGTGCTGACATCAGTGGGTACTTTGAAAATGAACTTTGGTCCGAGGGCAGAATTAGAGCAATGTCCCGTTGGGGGGCAGGAGGGGGAATGAAAATGGTTAAGGCGTGAAGAGACGTACAGCACAGATGTACAACATGTACAAGCTGGAAGATGTGAACACCACTGGCCTTTACCTCCAGTAACCTGGCTATTTTCTGCCATGCCCCAGCCTACTGGGCATCCCTCCTTTCCCCATCTTCTGCTCTCTCCATCCCACCATCGCTCTCCTCTGCCCCTGACACCCTCCCCAACCTCACTGGAACTCACTGGATTCACTGGTGCTGCCTTTCCTTCCTGAGCAGGGCCGGCAGCTCAGCCTGGAGCTGGGAGCAGGCCAAGGATGCTGTGAATTCGCCAGGTCTCAGAGCAGCTGACCGAGCCACGTGTCGTGGGATGGAGAGCACCCAGGCTGTGTGGGGAGGGCCTGGGCCTGGGGAGGGGCACGGCTCTCCGGCAACCCCAGCTCTGCCTGAGCCCCCAGGATGTGCCCCAGGATGGTGGGTGCAGGCAGGAGAGCTGCAATGGACCCACCAGTGCCACTGCATCTCCACTCTCACACCACCCTCATCACTGTCCCTGATTCTGTGAAGCCCCCAGACATCAAGGGACCTCTCCCGGCCCTGGGGTCTCCCCACTAAATGTCTCCCCCCACCCAGTGCCTATCTCTCTCCTCCTGCACCTCCAGGAGCACATTTCTTCTCTCCTTCCCCTCTCCTCTCCACCCCCCATCACCCTCCCTGTCTCCATCCCCCTTTGCCCCCCCTCCCCCTGCTGCCAGCACCACAGTCAGGGAGGAGATGCAACTTGGGCGAAGCCCAGAGGTCACTTCAGAAAGGCTTCTGGGGCTGAGGCCCCCCACCTGTGACACCAGTTGGCTTTTCAGCCCGCACATGTCATTGGTGGTGCTCGGTGGGTGCTCTCCCAGACCTACCAGTGAGCTGCTCTGAACTCCATCACCGGCCTCCTCCCTCCCTAGGACTTCTGGCAGTGACTTAATGGCTGGTTTTCACCTCTCCATCGAAGCCATTAGGAGCCTCCAATTCTTCACTGATAGCATCTTTTGGTCTAAGGATTTCTGTGGCCGTTGCAGCACTCGACAAGAGTGTCCTCAAGACAGGGAAACCTTTCCTTCCCCACCCAACACCTCGCATGATATGGATGAAAACGAAAAGCACAGATGCAAGCAGATAAGGCTGTAACTTCGGTGGTGTCCATCTGTTTCGGCCAGCGCTTGGCACAGGAGGGTCCCCATCACTGCCCGAGATCATGGGTACCACCACAGTTGGGTGAGGAGACAGCTCCAGAGCAAGCGAGCAAAGCCGGTACTGGCCAACCCTCCTCGGTCACAGGGTGACATCCGAGGGGCATGGCACGAAGCTCCCATTTCCTTGCCACTCCAGCAAGCCTTCCCAGGCTGCTGGCCACTGCAAAATGCCCTGCAGCTTGCTGTCAGGTAGGAAAGGAGAAACCCTTGTCATGGGCTGCCAATGGTCATCCTGTAGCCAGAAAGTCTGCCCTGGCCAGAGGCAGCTGCTCCATCGGGTGCAGTTAGTGCCTGAGCACCCGCTGAGCACTCAACCTGTGTGGGACAGAGGGTCTCACTGCCTCGTTCCACCCTGCGCGGTGGAAGCCGGCCACCCCCCCCAAACGGTGTGCCGAAGGAGCAGGAGAGGCTGGTATTTAGGCCACCACGGGATGGTGGCACCTTGAGCTGTGGGATGAGCTCCTGGAGCAAGCAGCCCTGCAGCCCCAGTGCCCCCTGCCTCAGCTCGCGGTACTGTGCGGCCTCCGGCTGCCCCTCCATGGCCCTGTCCCTCCTGCCACCGCCAGCCACCCTCTCCCTGCTCCCTCACTGCCTCGTCCCAGCCCCATCCTCATCCTCGGGGCTGGGGGGAGCAGGGGCAGTCATGGCTGGCCCACATGCAGTTTGAAGCAAGGTCTCTGGGAACGAGCAGGGCGCTGCAGGCACCCAGCAGTGTCACCGGCAGAGCCCAAGCCCTATGCTCCATGCTCACACACCAGGCACGGGAAGAAGACGTTCATAGGGGAAGGAAAGAAATTAAAGAAACCATTACCTTTCACAGAGGCTTTCAGGTGCGAGCTGCTCCCGGAGGAGATGGGCTTTTGCTCTGCATGGGTGCAATCAGCCCTTTGGAGGAACAGCAAAGCCTGAAGAGACCTCAAGCCCAGGGAGCTCCTGTCCCGGCAGGGATGGGGTGGCCGTGGCTGCCAGCTCCGGGCTGGATGGGCCCCGTGGGGCTCCGGGCACTGCCAGCAGGGAAGCTCCCCTCTCCGCTGCAGGGATGTCCCAGGGGAGGGCACACATCACCCCCTGCTCCAGCTTGGTGCGGAGGGCCGGGGCCAGGGCACATCAGCTCTGCTGTCGCCATTGGAAAGAAGCAAGCCAGCCCTTCCAGCCCTGCTGCCAGCTCCCTGCTTGTCTCACCCTTCCTAAAAGCGCCGAGAGGGTGAAAATCTTAATGGGATTCGTTCTGTCGTGTCAAACTGCTGATGTGATGCAGGTTTGGGCAGTTAGTGCAGCCACAACCAGAATTTAAAGAGAGAAGGGAGAAAAAAGAGGAGAGGGATAGAAGATGCTGAACAGATACTTGCATTTATGGCTC